>NC_057798.1:583472323-583795772 GCF_018294505.1 Triticum aestivum
AGTTAGCAGCAGTAGCGAAGGAATCACTCGATCGAGTTCAGTTAACAGCCATCGATCGATCGCTCAGGTTCAGTAACGCGTAGCCTGAAGTGCAATCGCTCAGGTTCAGTTAGAGCCCAACGCCTCGCTCGGGTTCAGTTAGAGCCAACGCCTCGCACGTGTACGAGAGAAACGTGCATCACTCGGCCCCCGACCTACCACCGTAACCGGCAACTCCCCGAAATTTTCCTCCCCCTCGCTTCTACCATGGTTTTTCCATCATGGACGACCCAAAGAATGTCATGCAGCTGCATCTCCGGCCCACCCAGGACGAAAATCCCATTTTCTGTCATGATTTTTTGTCATAGAAGTAGGAGCCCACCACATCTATGATGATACCGGGTTTTGTCACAATTATCGTCATAGAAGTGTCATATGTATGACAATTTTTTTTTCGTTCGGCCCAGAATGTCACGGGTGTGTCTTTCTTTTGTAGTGGAGTTTCATTCTTAATGCGCTCTGGTTCATCATGGGTGGGCATTGCGCAACGAACATTTTATTATCCAAAATCTGCTTGCTCTTCTTTAGCATGTTCCTGTTCTGTTCTTCTTAATAAGTACTCTCTCCGTTCCTAAATACAAGTCTTTGTATAGATTCCACCATGGACTACATATGGAGCAAAATGAGTGAATCTACACTCTAAAATCTATCTGTATACATATGTATGTGATCCATTGTGGAAATCTGTACAAAGACTTATATTTTGGAATGGAGGGAGTATGATAGTAGTACAGTATGTTCCTTGTAGTGAGGAGGAGCAGGGACATTTGCAGTGTAGAAGTCTATTCGGTCGGTCGTGATGGATGCTACTAAGGGAGTCCTGGATTAAGGGGTCCTCGGGAGTCCGGCCTATTGACATGGGCCGGACTGTTGGGCTGTGAAGGTACAAGACCGAAGACTCTCACCTGTGTCCGGATTGGACTCTCCTTAGCGTGGAAGGCAAGCTTGGCGCCTGGATATGAAGATTCCTTTCTCTGTAACTGACTTTGTACAAACCTAGTCCCCTCCGTGTCTGTATAAACTGGAGGGCTTAGTCCGTAAAGGCAATCCTAATCATACATGCAAGACCTGTAGGGTTTTAGCCATCACGATCTCGTGGTAGATCAACTCTTGTAATACTCATATTCATCAAGATCAATCAAGCAGGAAGTAGGGTATTACCTCCATAGAGAGGGCCCGAACCTGGGTAATCATCGTGTCCCCCGCCTCCTGTTACCATCAACCTTACACGCACAGTTCGGGACCCCCTACCCGAGATCCGCTGGTTTTGACACCGACATTGGTGCTTTCATTGAGAGTTCTGCTATGACGTCTAAGACAGGATATCACGCCTTATTAGGGCGAGATGCATTTACACGCTTCCAAGATATACATCATTACGGGTACATGAAGCTCAAGATGCCCGGGCCTAATGGTATTATCGCTCTTGCCAGTGATCCGTACATAGCGCTCCGCGCCGAAAACTAAACCGCAGCCCTGACCCTCGACACATTGTCTGAAGCTCTCGCGGCCAAAGAGTTAACCGCACTATGCTCCACGGCGGATAGGGATGACGTGATCCTGGACAAGCGACCCAAATCCACCTCCTTTCAACCAGCAGATGAAATAGTCAAATTTCAAGTCCACCCGATGGACCCCAAGAAGACAGCATCCATCGGGGCACAGCTGGATCCAACGGTTAACGCCACGCTACGAGAGTTCCTGCACGAGAGCCGGGACCTATTCCCCTGGCACCCTTGTGATATGCCAGGAATCCCATGCAGGTTGTCTGTGTCGGTGTCAAAACCGGCGGATTTCCCGATCTGTGCGTCTAAGGCTAATGGTAGCAGGTGTCACACCCTAGCTAGTTCATGCATTAGAGTGTTGCATCATGTTTACTCTTTTATCAGAAACTTGAAATGGGGATGACAGAACCCCCAGCCCCCTCTGAAACAACTAGGGTTTCCTAAAAATATTTTCAATGAACCTGAAATGCCCTTCTAAAATGTCCATCATTTTTGTCTTGGTCCAGAACCTCTGCCAAAAGTGATGCACAATTTTCTAGGTCATCCTAAGATCTTTGAATTAAATCATAACTATTTGAGTTTGGGCATTTAAATTATATAAATTATTTTAAATGCTCAAATCTTCCCAAACTAAAATGTTTCATGTTGGAAATATTCCAACTATGGACCAGGAGCAGTTTGGTGATTTTAGGAGTTGTCTAAGTATTTTTAATAAGTCCACAAACTTACAGAATATATAAAAAAACAGAAATAAGGAGAAAACCTTACCTGGCGCCTACTAACCGGCCCACCTGCCGGCCCAGCCCAGCTGCCGCGCCAGCGAGCTGCTTGGCTCGGCCAGGCAGGCAGGCAGGTGCTCGGCGGTGAGCACCGCATGGGTGCCACGCACCTGGTCGCCGCCTCGCCGCTCCCCTCGTCCAGCTGATGATGGGGATCGTTTCCTCTCTCTTCCCCGAACCCCCCAGACACCTCCATTCTCCCCCAGCTCCTCTCCCTCGCTCTCCCACGCCATGGCCGACGCCATCGCCGCCACCCCCTCGCTGTAGCCGCGCTCTCTGTCAACCCCACGCCGCGCCATCGTGTCCAGGAGCTCCGCCACCCTCCTCTCCTTCGAGCAAGCCGAGCCCCGAGCGCTCGCGTGCCCCGAAGCCACCGCACGGATCTCGACCGAACCGCCATCGCCGGAGAGCCCCTTCGCCGTCGCCGCCGCACCAGCTCGTCTCCGACCGCGTCGTCTGCTCCCACGAGATCGCCGTGAGCCTGGCTACCCTCTCCCCCTTCCCTTTCTTGCTCTCGTGCACCACCACGAGCACACGAAGATCAACCGCACGCACCGCCGCGAAGCTCGTCGCCGACGTGCTCCCGGCCATCCTCCGGCCACCTCTCGGTGTCCATCGCACTCACCACGTCGCGTAGGGTCTAACCATGCACTCCCCGCACCTCACCGCACACCCTAGCCCCAAGTTCGCCTCCACCCGAACTCCGGCGGCCGCCTAGGTCATCGCCGGCGCCGATTCCGGCCACCCCGACCCCAACTAACTCCACCAAGAGCTCCGGTTCGTCCCCAGCTCCACTTAGATGCCTTCCGCGACCCATTTGGTGGCCGGAACAGCCAAAACTACTTCTGCCGCCGCGTCGGGCTCACCGGCGGCTAAACGCCGGTGCAGCCGACTTGACTTTGACCACGGGTGGGCCCTGGTTGACTCTGTTGAGTCAATGACAAGTGGGGCCCCCTCTGCTAATTAACCCAGGTTAGCTTAAACTAATTTTAGCTAGTTAATTAAACTGCTGACATGCGGGACCCACTGGTCAGTTTGACCTGGACCGGTCTGTTGACCTGCTGAGGTCAGCATGACCTCATGCTGACGCAGTAATCCTTTTCTGGGATTAAAATAAATCCAGAATGATTTATAAATTTCAGAAAATAGCCCAAACTTCAAAAATTCATAGTAATTCAACCATAGCTCCAAATGCAAAGTTTTATATATGAAAAATGATCAGAAAAATCCAATCTATCCATCTGTACTAGTTTCATGCATGTTTAAACAAGCTAACTTGATGTTTAGTGCAGAATAAGATAAAGCACTTTAAAGGGCCATGTATGAATTTGAAACTTGAATCTTTGGTTCAAATTGGTTCAAACCCATCTGGTCTTAGTTGCATTAGCCCAACACACTCATATTGCCATGTTTCATGCATGCATCATATTGTCGCACATTGTTTGGTGATGGTTGTGTATCGGTGTTCTTTGCGGCAGGTTCTGCCTCCGAGGAGTACCGTGATTACCCTAACGAAGAACCATATCATTGCATCGACCCATCAAGCAAGCAACCAACCATTTGATCATATCGATACAATCCCATGTTCTCGCTCCTGCTCTCTTTTACTGCATTAAGACAACGTGATTCAAACTGCTGTGTGCTATGGTAGTTGAACCCATTTCCTCTGCATGACCTGTCATTGCCATAGTAACTAGATGAAACCCACTAGCATGTGTAGGAGTTGTTTGAGCCATATGTATATGTTGTTCCTACCTTGCTATGCCTGCTATGCTTAGAGTCGTGTCAGGTCTGGTTCATCTGGGTGATGGGCTAGAGTGAAATGATCATGCCAGTAATGAGAGTGATGTGGTGAACACGATTTGGTAAAGGTATCGATGAGAGACCATGTAGGAGTACATGGTGGGTTGTTTCACTGAAGCCGATCTTAAGCACTGAGATCTGTATGCGTGATTTAACGTTAAGCTACTACCATGCATTGGGCCCTGAAATATGACCCCGCTCGACTTCTTATTCACTTTAGTCCTCTGTCCAGGAGTTGCAAGTAGTTTCTGGTGTTTGTAGCCTACTGGAGGCCGTGGACAGCGCTGACCGTAGGGGTGGGCTGTGATGCGGTAGGTACGTGGCCGGGTGTACCGAATACCCGTTAGGTATCTCGGGAACCCTGTACACATCGTTCGGGGCCGTATGGGAAACCTCGGCCGGACTCCCTACGGATGGAACCTGGATAGGCGATAAACCTGGACTAGAGACTTAGGTGTTTAGGTAGGTTGTGGTCTACACCCACGCGGCTTTCGCTTGAAGTCTGCCGAGCACATGTCGTGTGCAGACGCTAAGTGGTGGAAACATGTATGAAGAAGTACACCCCTGCAGGGTTATCATAATCTATTCGAATAGCCGCGTCCGCGGTAAAGGACTACTTGGTTGCCTATACAGTTCATAGACAAGTAAATGGATACTACTAAAAATCTCAAGATAAGCGTGAGTGCCGAGGATGGCTCTTTCGTAGGATGACGGAAGTGGATCCTCGGTGGTGTACTGAAGTGGTGACTAGTGGACTCATGTGCGCAAAATCTTTTCAAGTTGGTGTATCGTAGGATAGCTTAGCCAAGAGTCAAAGCTGGCTTGCTGCAATAACCCCACCAACCCTTCTTGATAATGTGCATGTATGTAGGATCTGATGTAAGTCTTGCTGAGTACCTTTGTACTCATGTTGCTTAATTTACATTTTCAGAAGACGCTGCAACCCCTTCTGATGGGTTCTTCGTAGACGTTGACATCGATGAGTAGACTAAGGCCCAGGTGGTGATCCTGAGCTTGTGAAGGACAACGTAGTATAGATAGGCTTTCCAAGCCTCTTTTATTTCACTAGTTGTCTGTACTCAGACAAGTTACTTCCGCTGCTGGCTTGTATGTCTGTATGACCTGAATGCTGGGTCATGTGATCCATACTTGTGTGTATGTTATGTATGGCTCTCTGAGCCTTAAATAAAGTACTTGTGATGTAGAGTCATGTTGTGATGCCTTGTTGTATTTGCACATATCGAGCATATTGTGTGTATGATTGAAATGATTGGTATGTGTGGGGTCTGACTATCTAGTTGTTTATTCTTAGTAGCCTCTCTTACCGGGAAATGTCTCCAAGTGTCTCCACTGAGCCTTGGTAGCTTGCTACTGCTCCGGAACACTTAGGCTGGCCGGCATGTGTCCTTCTTCATTCCTGTGTCTGTCCCTTCGGGGAAATGTCACGCGATGGATACCGGAGTCCTGTTAGCCCACTACAGCCCGGTTTACCGGAGTCCTACTAGCCCAGTGCTACAGCCCGGATTCACTTGCTGCTGACCGACACGTTCGATGCTGGGTCATGGATGCCTGTCCCTGTAAGTCTGTGCCACTTTGGGTTTACGACTAGCCATGTCAGCCGGGCTCCTTACCATATGGATGCTAGCGACACCATCATATACGTGTGCCAAAAGGCGCAAACGGTCCCGGGCAAAGGTAAGACGACACCCGTGGGAATACCGTGCGTGAGGCCGCAAAGTGATATGAGGTGTTACATGCTAGATCGATGTGGCATCGAGTCGGGGTCCTGACAGCAGGAGGCAGGGGACACGATGTTTTAGCCAGGTTCAGGCCCTCTCGATGGAGGTAATACCCTACTTCCTGCTTGATTGATCTTGATATGAGTATTACAAGAGTTGATCTACCATGAGATTGTAGAGGCTAAACCCTAGGAGCTAGCCTATGATTCTGATTGTTTTCCCCTACGGACTAAACCCTCCAATCTATATAAACACCGGAGAGGGCTAGGGTTACATAGAGTCGGTTACAAAGAAGGAGATCTAACATCCGAATTGCCAAGCTTGTCTTCCACGCAAAGGAGAGTCCCATCCGGACATGGGTCAAAGTCTTGAGTCTTGCATCTTCATAGTCCAACAGTCTGGCCAAAGTATATAGCCGGCTATCCGGATACCCCCTAATCCAGGACTCCCTCAGTAGCCCCTGAACCAGGCTTCAATGACGATGAGTCTGCCTCGCAGATTGTCTTCGGCATTGCAAGGCGGGTTCCATCTCCAAATACTCCAAAGTAAATCTTGAACACTTAAATCGTGTCCGGCACTGCAAGATGATTTTCACATGCCACCGCCGGGAGAACAATACCCCACAAATGTAATCTGCTAACAACTTTAGATAACGTGACATCACACCACAACCGAGTTATTATTCGAACCGGTTTTCCAACCAGCGACTGTGCATATAGCGAGGCGGTTTCCTGGGCACGCCTTGTTGAGGCAGAGATGGTGCCCCCCTTTATCACGGGACCTTCTTCAATACGGGTGCGGGTAACCCAACCGTACCGCCAATCGCGATGAGTGGGGAACGAGCAGTTTCCACCAGGCAAGTAGGGAGGCGCAAAAGTTTTTGTGGCCTCTATAAAGAGATAAGACCTCTTCTTCTTCACCCACGCCTTTTCCTTTCGCTCGTCCATTCCCCTTCGCTCGAGCCCTCGTGCCCAAGTGCTTGTCTTCTCCACAAAAAAGAGGTTATCCGAAGATTTCCGGATCTGGAGCAGGAGGCAAACAGATGGCCTCTACCGTCCAGGAGAAGGATATTAAAAAGCTTCGAGAGGCCGGGTACATGGCCAAGAAAATCGGCCACCGTCTTCCAACGGCGGGACAGATTGTCCCTAAGCCGGAGCCTCATGAGAGGCCTGTGTTTCTTCCTCATTTTTTCCACGGGCTCGGGTTTCCCCTTCCCCCATTTGTTCGCGGCATCATGTATTATTACGAAATTGATTTTCATGATATGTCCCCTAATTCTTTCCTTAACATCTCGACGTTTATCGTCGTATGTGAGGCCTTTCTCCGTATTTCGCCTCACTTCGGCTTATGGTTGAAGATCTTTAGTGTGAAGCCCAAGGTGGTGAACGGCGAGCACGGCGAGTGCGGTGGCGCCATGGTGAGCAAGACGCCCAAGGTCACATGGTCGACAGGCACCTTCAATGATTCCATCAAGGAGTGGCAGCAGCAGTGGTTCTACATCACTGAGCCGCACGGTAAAAAGTGGGCCACTGCTCCCAAATTCAGATCTGGAGCCCCCCTGCGGCTCACGTCCTGGCCCAAGAAGGGCCTGAACTGGTCCTCATCCGATGAGCTGTCGGTGCTCCAAACACGCGTCAAGGGCGTGGTATACAAGGATGTCAAACTCGTCAATGTAGTCCAGGTGATGTTAGTTCGCCTGGTTCTCCCTTGCCACCACCGGGCCTGTAATTTGTGGGAGTATGACCCGGCCCAGCACCAGACCCTGTGGGAGCTCTACAGCTCCTCACACAAGGATATCTGGAAGGTGCTCTTCAAGTCCGGCAAACCGTGGTAGGGCTCTACCGAGGACCGCGGGTATCAACTGTCCCGCTCCGCAAGTCCGGTAAGTCATCCCTATGTTCTGTCTATCCATGTTTAGCTGGCATATCCCGAGGGAGACGCTTTATCATGCTTTCCACAATTATCCCAGGAATGGAAGAAGAAGGTGGGGCGGATACATTGTCCGGCCTCGCTGCCGGAGGAACCGGCAGGATCTCTTCTGACAAAGATGCTGGTCCCAGCGCCTTACAAGGCGCCGAAGAAAGAGGCCTTCAAGGAGGCCAAAGAGACCTGGAGCAGCCTCCATCACCGCGGTGCTTCGGACACAAAATCCGAAGACTCCAACGCCCATCCTTCCTCCGAAGACGAAGAGGAGGAGGAAGAAGACGAGTCCTCCACGGGGGAAGGGAAGAAAAGGATGGCCTCCTCATCCTTGGAGGCCGAATCGCAGAAGAGGGAAAAAAATCCCCTTCCAGAGGCGTCCACCACGGCTACCAATAGTAGCCCAGAGTGGGATCCCTGGGCCCAGCTGTCGGTGTCAAAACCAGCGGATCTCGGGTAGGGGGTCCCGATCTGTGTGTCAAGGCTGATGGTAACAAGAAGTAAGGGACACAGATGTTTACCCAGGTTCGGGCCCTCTCGATGGAGGTAAAACCCTACTTCCTGCTTGTTTAATATTGATGATATGGGTAGTACAAGATTATATCTACCACGAGATCATAGAGGCTAAACCCTAGGAGCTAGCCTATGATGGTATGAATGTAATTGTGATCGGCCTTCTAAGGACCAACCTCTCCAGTTTATATAGACACCGGAGAGGGCTAGGGTTTACATGGGGTCGGTTACAAGGAAGGAAATATAATATCCAGATCGCCAAGCTTGCCTTCCATGCCAAGGAAAGTCCCATCCGGACACGGGCCAAAGTCTTGAGTCTTGTATCTTCACGCTTCAATAATTCGGACGTTGTACACAGTCTGGCAGTCCGGATACCCCCTTATCCAGGACTCCCTCAGTAGCCCCTGAACCAGGCTTCAATGACGATGAGTCCAGCATGCAGTATTGTCTTCGGCATTGCAAGGCGGGTTCCTCCTCCGAATACTCCAAAGTACCTGTTACGACGAATAGTGTCCGGTCTCCAATCGATGTTGTGCTCCTCGGCTTCAACGCCTTAATAATGACCTGTCGAGCGAATGCGAGGAGTCGAGGTATTTTTGCATTTGCCACCCTCGATTCTCCGAGCCAACCGTATATTTGAAGGGACAGGAGTTCTCAGATCCAAACCTCACTCCCCTCCCTTGAGCTAGCATCCTAGAGCGCTTCGCGAAAAGCCATTCTAGCATGGCCGGCCGTCGCAGCTCTTCTGCTTGCCCTCCTCGCTCTAAGTCGGGCGATTGTGGAGAGTGCTCAGTTCCCCACAGCCGTTTGGTGAAGTTACAAACTCAAGGGTTTCTTCCACCGGCATTCATGGTCTCCGTCCGAGCTGGAATAGCTACTTACGACGGAGGGGAACAAGCGGAGGGATTTCCTAACCCGTCTCCGGAGGAGCGAATATGCCTCATCTCGCATCTGCTGAGGGGCGTCGGGTTCCCTATCCACCCGTTTCTCCGCGGGCTCCTGGAGTTCTATGGCCTCCAGCTACACCATCTTACCCCAGCCTCCATTCTGCACATAGCGGGGTATGTCGCCCTTTGCGAGCTGTTTTTAGGCTGCGAACCACACTTCGGATTGTTGAGGAAGCTGTTCTACCTTGTCCCCCGCGCCCAGGGGGAGTCCATGTATCAAGTGGGTGGGGCCGAAGTATGGCGCATTGCTGAGACCGAATACCTGTCCGGTACTCCTGAGAATGCACCAGAAAACTGGCCTTCCGAGTGGTTCTATATAAATGATGTTCCCCTTCCGGATCCAGTCTGGAGGGGTCTCCCCAAGTTCAGCAACGCCCCACCGAGGGCACGCCTAAGCTGGTGTCCCCAGGGCCCTCAAGAAGAGGACACAAGGGAGATATTCCTCCTGATGAACAGGATAAAGCTGCTGGCCAAGTCCGGACTGACGATTGTTGAGGTCATGGCAATATGCATAAAGCGAGGAGTGCAGCCGCTCCAATATCGGGGGAAGCCCATGTGGCACTTCAATGGGGAAGACGACGCCACCCGCTGCAGTCGCAAGGGTCCGGACTCCGCTGCCGCTTTGGCAAGGATACTATCCGATTTGTACAAAGGGGAAGAAGAGGAATTCCTTTGCATAAAAATGCGGGACGGATTCTCCATGCACAACCCACCAGCGTGGGTAAGTTGCTATTCTTCTCCCAGTTTCATTTACCCTATCATACTTCTGCTAAGATTACTTGCATCAATCCTCTGAGCAGGAACTAAGGAGGGCCGTGGAAGGAATCTTCAGCCCCTCCCCGCAACCAGAGGACCCTAGAAGGGCCCTAGATCCGGGACCCAAGGTAGATCCGGATATTACCGTGGAGCTTGTCAATGGAGTATTTTATCAGGCGAGCTGGGACAGCGCCCTAGTGGCCATTACGGCCGACTCCCCTGGACTGCTTCCCACATCACGTGTAAGCTGAGCTAAAAACCCTATCCTCCGAAGAGGACTTTCCCCAGGTATTGTAATTTCACCTTTGAGGCATCGCTCTATTTGCAGAAACGACGGCCGGAGCAAGGGGCCGAGCCCCTAGGGGCTCGTCAACCACGGGCGCCCGGATCGGGCAGCCTCAAGAGGAAGGCGGCGAGGGCCGACACACCGCTGTAGAGGTAAAGTCATAGCCCGTCCTGCTATCATAGAATTCGAAACCTGACAGCGCCCTTTGTGTCTGGCAGGAAGAGGAATAACCGGGCTATATCCAGAAACCCCACCAACCACGCCTCCACCAGCCGAGCTCCATAACCGGCCTCGGGGGCGGAGGCGGACACGAGGCCAGCACCGCATAGCTCCCCGACGGAGGATGCGGATATGTGTTCGGCCACGAACTCCGAAGTGGAGAGCGCCATGAACCACCGGGTCCGGAGGGCCGTGCTCCGACACAACATCTTTTCCGAAGAGGTCTTTAATGCCTTCAATTCGTCGGACGCATATGTCTGAGCCGCTCGAGGCGGGCTTGCCCAAGCGACAAGCCAGTATACCAAAGACATACAGGAAAAAGATTTTGATAAGTATGCCTAGCAGTAGCCCCTGAGACTTTAAAATAGTTGGGACAACGGTTTGAAGGATCCATATATCCGCAGGTCCTTGTGGATAAGAATGAACAATTGGCACGGGAGCTGGAGGCCTGCAAGGGCCAATTATCTGATGCGGTAGCCAAGTTAGAGGGATCCCAAAAGGCCCCTGCTGGTAATATTTGTCTTTATTATACACAGATGTACTAGTTAATAGATGGCTTGTGCGGTTAGTCTAACATTGAATTTTGCAGACAATACCGAGGTGAATCGTGAAGGCGTAGTGGGTGATGACTCGCATCTCCAATGGCAACTAAAGGCCGGCGAGCGCATCCTTACACATGTGATGCAAGAGAAGAACAAGCTTCATGATGCCAATATTCGTCTGGATGTGGAATTAAAGGACATCCGCGCACAACTGGCGGACTCCGTGAAGGAGAACAAAAAACTTCGTCGCGACATTTATGGTAAGAACGCAAGCGAACTGTTTTGCAGTTCGGCGAGGAAGTTTATTAAAAAGATTTTTCCTTGCAGGAATGTTAACGGGTCGCCCTGAAGAGGAGATGCCCTCATCTGCAGGTGATTTGCTGCAAGAACTGTCGCAGATGCACGAGCGTGCCTGGCAGGTGATGCACGACGTTGCTCAGGCCTTGTGGCCATCAAGGCTACTGCCGAATGGCATGGGAGAGCTTGCGGACCTGCTCCAAGGAGCCCGGCGGCGCTTCCGTCTGTTGAAGATATCAGCCTGCCGACAAGGAGCAAGAGAAGCCTGGGCAATGGTGAAGACACCCTACACCAAGCTGGACCCTAACCATATGGCCAAAGTGGGACCGGCGGGGCCCGATGGGCAAGAAATTCCCGTGAGCCTGGTGTATGACCAGGTAGCATTAGCCGCTAAGTATTCTCAGCAGGATTGTAGGCTAGATAACCTGTTAGATGGCATAGAGTAGGAATATAGTCATTCTCAGTGACTGTGTAAATTGATTGGCATAAGTAGCCTCTAGTCAGATTGAAATCATTTGTCATGGCGGGACCTTTTCGCTTCAGCCCCCGGACCCTATAGTCCAGGGTGTGTCCGAATACCCGCTCGGTTATGCGAAAACCGGGGCATGCTTGGAGACCAGGCATAGGGGTCATAGGTGCTTGAACAGACAAGTACCCAACTAGTTATGTTATATTGCATGGATGGCGAGAAATATCTTCTAGGGAGAATAGTTCCGTTAGGGGTTCCTTTCCCTAGGTATCCATGTGTTGATGCACATGTCCGGACTATGCTCGATAGCGCGGGATACAAAGCTTTTGGGGTTCTTTGTTGTACCCAACGAATACATCCTTTGTTCACCGATCGAATATTCTCTTAAGGAAACTAGCTTTCGGCTTCACCCAGTCTGAGGTACACATCTGGCTCAACCGGCAGTAACAATCGCAGAGGTGCTCCCCTTATGCCCTAGCTGAACTAACGGGAATGTACGGCATAAACACAAGAGCCAGGCAACCCAGCTTGGCCACATCTTAAGTCATAGTGATGCATATAATGGTGAAAAAAGGCACATATGGAGAAAGAATGCATATGTGATGGGCAAAAAGCCATTAAGGTAATTATGTCAAGCTTCCGAATGGGAAGCCCCCAGATACAGCTTGCACACATGGTACGGCCGGGATAATCCGGGAATCTGCACTATATTAAATACTTTGTGTGAATGAAAAGAGGGTCGAGAAAGGAGAGAAACAGTGGTGGAGCATAATTTAAAAAGGAGGGGTGAGGAGACGAACACTGCGTTCGGCGTTAGGCGTAGAATCTCCGGAGTCTAGCCACGTTCCATGGGTTCAGCTAGAGTCTATTGTCAGATGCATTACATAGGAGGTACACTCCTCCGGTGAGAACTTTGTTGATGTCGAAGGGACCTTCCCATCTGGGTTTGAGTTTGTCCTTCTTCTTCTCCAGTAGGCGTAGAACGAGCTCGCCAATATTGTAAGTTTTGGCCCGCACTTCTCTGCTTTGATATCGCCGAGCCTGCTGCTGATAGAATGCGGAACGGGCTTTTGCGACGTCGCGCTCCTCCTCCAGAGCGTCCAAGTTATCTTGCCGATCTAACTCGGCTTCCTTCTCTTCGTACATGCGTACGCGTGGCGAATCATGTATTATGTCGCAGGGTAGTACTGCTTCCGCATTGTACACCATAAAGAATGGTGTGTATCTAGTGGTTCGATTCGGTGTGGTCCGCAGTCCCCAGAGTACGGAGTCGAGCTCCTCTACCCAGTGCGTATCCGATTCTGTTAAAGATCGCAGTAATCTAGGTTTTATGTCGCTCATGATAAGACCATTTGCCCATTCGACCTGGCCGTTTGTTTGCGGGTGGTAGACGGAAGCGTAGTCGAGCTTAATGCCCATTTTTCTGCACCAAGTTTGCACTTCATCGGCTGTGAAATTTGAGCCATTATCAGTGATGATGCTATGGGGGACACCGTACCGGTGTACAACCCCGGATATGAAGTCTATTACTGGTCCGGATTCGGCCGTTTTAACCGGTTTGGCTTCGATCCATTTGGTGAATTTGTCCACCATGACCAGTAGGTACTTTTTCTTATGGCTTCCCCCTTGAAGGGGTCTGACCATATCCAGCCCCCAGACCGCGAAGGGCCAAGTTATGGGGATTGTTTGGAGAGCGGTAGGGGGCATATGACTCTGATTGACGAAGAGCTGCCAGCCGATGCAGTGTTGGACAAGGTCCTGTGCGTCTACTCGGGCCGTAGGCCAATAGAAGCCTGTACGGAAGGCTTTGCTGACTAGCGCTCGAGCTGCGGCGTGTGTCCGCCCAGTCCGGCATGAATTTCAGCCAGGAGTTGCCGCCCTTCCTCTTCGGAGATGCACCTTTGGAGTACTCCGGTCGCGCTTTTCTTGTAGAGTTCCCCTTCGTGGACCTTGTAAGCTTTAGAACGCCGGACTATGCAGCGTGCTTCATTTTGGTCTTCAGGGAGCTCCTGCCTATTTAGGTAGGCCAAGAACGGCTTGGTCCACGGGGCGATTACGACCATTATTTTGTTGGCCGAAGGTGTTATTTCGGTGGCAGAGCCTCCGATTGTGTCGGATGGTTCAGAATCTTGGGGTGTATTCGGATATGTGCTGGTATTGCCGGACTCCCCTTCCCATACTACGGATGGCTTGAACAGCCTTTCTAGGAATATGTTGGGTGGGACAGGGTCGCGTTTGGCGCCGATGCGGGCAAGGACGTCCGCCGCTTGATTGTTTTCTCGAGCCACATGGTGGAATTAGAGCCCCTCGAACCGAGTTGACAATTTAAGGACGGCATTACGATAGGCCGCCATTTTTGGATCCTTGGCATCAAAGTCTCTGTTGATTTGTGATATTGCAAGGTTCGAATCCCCGCGCACTTCTAGGTGTTGGATGCCCATAGAGACTGCCATCCAAAGACCATGTAACAGGGCCTCATATTCGGCCGCATTGTTGGAATCTGTGTATAATATTTGTAGGACATACTGGACCATGTCCCTGGTGGGAGATGTCAGGACTAACCCTGCTCCCAGTCCGGCTAGCATTTTGGAGCCGTCAAAGTGCATGATCCAGTTGGAGTACGCGTCGTACTCTTTAGGGAGTTCGGCTTTTGTCCATTCGGCGACAAAGTCAGCCAATACTTGCGACTTAATGGCTCGCCGCAGTTTGTATGTTATGTCGAACGACAGGAGCTCGATAGCCCATTTAGCAATCCGGCTCGTAGCATCGCGATTATTAATTATGTTGTTGAGTGGTACTTCAGAGGCGACGGTAATCGAACACTCTTGAAAGTAGTGTCTTAGCTTCCGAGACGCCATAAAGACTGCGTATGCTATTTTTTGATAGTGCAGGTATCGGGATTTACATGGGATGAGGACCGTTGATACGTAGTAAACCGGCTTTTGAAGCGGGAATTTGTATTCGTCCACCTCTCGTTCGACGATGAGCACTGCGCTTACCACTTGATGTGTTGCTGCTATGTATAGTAGCATAGGTTTTCCGATGTTTGGTGTTGTTAGGACCGGATTACTGGCCAATAAGGTCTTTATCTCATCGAGTCCGGCCGCGGCTGCATCCGTCCATACAAAGTGTTCAGTGCGCTGAAGGAGAAGGTAAAGAGGTAATGCCTTTTCTCCTAGCCTGGATATAAAGCGGCTCAAAGAGGCCACGCATCCCGCTAGCTTCTGGATGTGCTTGAGGTCTGTCGGTATGGCTAACTGTGACAGGGCTCGGATTTTTGCTGGGTTCGCTTCTATTCCTCTATTGGAAACAATGAAGCCCAGAAGCTTCCCCGAAGGGACACCGAAAACACATTTTTCTGGATTCAACTTGATGTCGTATGTATGGAGGTTATCGAACGTGAGCCTCAAGTCATCTATTAGGGTTTCGACGTGTCTGGTTTTTATGACAACGTCGTCCACATATGCTTCCACTGTTTTGCCGATTTGTTTCTCCATGCATGTTTGGATCAGCGTTGATAGGTTGCACCGGCATTCTTGAGCCCGAAGGGCATAGTGTTGAAGCAAAATGGGCCATATGGCGTTATAAAAGCTATTGCATCTTGGTCAGACTCTGCCATCTTTATTTGATGGTATCCAGAGCATGCGTCGAGAAAACACAGGGAGTCGTGTCTAGCTGTGGCATTGCTGATTTGATCGATGCGAGGGAGGGGAAAGGGATCCTTGGGGCAAGCCTTGTTGAGGTCTTTCAAGTTGACGCATAGGCGCCAGGATTTGTCCTTTTTTGGCACCATTACCAAATTCGCCAGCCAATCCGGATGTTTAATATCTCTGATGAAGCCGGCCTCAAGTAGATTGGCTAGCTCTTCCCCCATGGCCTGCCGTTTGGGTTCTGAAAACCGCCTTAGGGTCTGTTTGACCGGTTTGTATCCCTTTAGTATGTTTAGGCTGTGTTCGGCCATCCGGCGTGGGATGCCTGGCATGTCCGAAGGGTGCCAGGCAAAAATGTCCCAATTCTCGCGTAAGAAATCTCGTAGTGCGGCGTCCATCACCGGGCTCAATTGTGTTCTGATGGATGCTGTCTTTGTGGGATCCGTTGGGTGGACCTGGAGTTTGCTATCTCGTCTGCAAGTTTAAATGAGGTGGACTTGGGTCGTTTTCGAGTATCATGTCATCCCTGTCCACGGTGGCCCGCAGTGTTGTTAACTCTTCGGCTGCCAGGGCTTCAGATAATGCTTCAAGGGCTAGTGCTGCGGTTTTGTTTTCGGCACGGAGTGCGACGTCCGGATCACTGGCTAGAGTGATGATTCCGTTGGGCCCATGCATTTTAAGCTTCATGTACCCGTAATGGGGTACAACTTGAAAGCTTGTAAACGCGTCCCGCCCTAAAAGGGCATGGTATCCGCTGCTGAAAGGAGCCACTTGGAATGTGATTTCTTCGGACCTATAATTCTCCGGAGTGACGAATACCACATCGAGTGTGATTTTTCCCGCGCACCGTGCTTCCCGAGTAGGGATGATTCCCCTGAAGGTGGTGCCGTTTGCTCAATGCAGCCTTTATCAATCTCCATTTTGTTGAGCGTTTCTTTATAGATCAAGTTTAACCCGCTTCCGCCGTCCATGAGTACTTTGGTCAACCGGAAGCCGTCCATGATTGGGCTAAGGACCAGAGCGGCCGGTGCCCGGATAGTTTGGAATCGAGGTTCGTCACTGGCATTGAAAGTTATAGCAGTGTCATTCCAGGGGTTCATCTTTGCCACATGGCAAATCTCCGTAGAGCTTCGGTGAGCCCGCTTGCGCCTGTAGTTCGAGGCGAAAGTCTCGAAGACTGTTAGTACCGTATTGTGTCTGCGGGCAGGATATTGTTCCGCTTCATGGCTCGCAAGAAGATCCTCGCCACTTTTTGCCACCTGTCGGAGTATCCAACATGCCCTAAGGCTATGAGTTGGCATTGTCTCCGGCGTACTGTGGAGCTTACATGGCCCGTCAAGCCATTCTTCGAATATGGATCCCCGCCCTGGGGTGGGCTTCAGTTTCTTGGGGATTGGATTGGACGTCTTACGAGAGTTCGTCCGTTTGGTTCGGACAAAGGTCTTAGTGAGAGTGGTACTATCCGAAAATTCTGTTTGGGTCTTCCAAGCGCTCTCCATTGCACAGTACTTACGTACTATGGTTGCCAAGTCTGCGAAACGTATTACCTAGCGGCGGCTTATAGCATTGAGGAGCCCTTCGTCCGTGCAGTTTTTGCAGAAGAGTGAGACCATGTTCTCCTCGCGACAGTCCTTAACCTTGTTGAGTGCAAGGAGGAATCTGCCCAGTAATGATGTACCGTCTCCTGGGGCTCTTGCCTAATGCGGGAGAGACAGTTTAAGTCAAAATAAGTGTTGTTAGCAGAATCCGGATTATGACCCGATCTAACGCCCAGGGGCGCGGGCGGTTCCGAGCCCAACAGCTCGGGATCCGGGATGCTACCCGATTCCTTCGGCCCAATGCCCGATCCTAAGTCGTGGGACCTGGGACAGATTGTCCTCTGAGAAGATTTTCGGCTCAAGGAGTTCGGCGATCCGAACATAATTTGTCCTCAAAGCTGGGGGACGATCCGCGTGTGGTTCTTCCACAATCGCTATCTCATGGGTGGCCGGCGGGGATCTGATGTCCCTTCGGTCGGGTTTAAGCCCAATCCGGTCGTAGTTCGTTGCGACTCCCAGAACGGCAATGCGATCCAAGAGTTCATTAAAGGAGGAGAGCTCCATTGGATCCATCTGTTCGGCAAGTTCCGAACTGACCCGAAGGTTATGATTGATGACCCAAGAGGCCGTCGTCGGCTCGGTCTCCGAGGGGGAGGCCATGATAAAGCAGCCGAGCCGGAGCGTCTGGCCTATAGCCAGAGCTCCCTCCAAAGTAATGTCGTCCTTGAAGACGAGTCGAGCCATCAAGCCTTGCGGCGACGTCACAGAGGAACTCTCACTGAAAGCACCAATGTCGGTGTCAAAACCGGCGGATCTCAGGTAGGCGGTCCCGATCTGTGCGTCAAGGCTGATGGTAACAAGAAGTAAGGGACACAGATGTTTACCCAGGTTCAGGCCCTCCCGATGGAGGTAAAACCCTACTTCCTGCTTGATTAATATTGATGATATGGGTAGTACAAGAGTAGATCTACCACGAGATCGTAGAGGCTAAATCCTAGGAGCTAGCCTATGATGGTATGAATGTAATTGTGATTGGCCTTCTAAGCACCAACCTCTCCGGTTTATATAGACACTGGAGAGGGCTAGGGTTTACATGGAGTCGGTTACAAGGAAGGAAATATAATATCCGGATCGCCAAGCTTGCCTTCCAGGCCAAGGAAAGTCCCATCCGGACACGGGCCGAAGTCTTGAGTCATGTATCTTCATACTTCAATAATCCCGATGTTGTACACAGTGCGGCAGTCCGGATACCCCATTATCCAGGACTCCCTCACCAGCCCCTGGTAAAATCGTGAGTACACGAAATCCGAACATGCCTAAGCGTCCAGGATTACTAAGGTGCAATATTTTAACTTGCGCCATACTTTGTGTAGCCCGGCGAGGTCTCGCGCCGAACAGTCCTTATCGGAGGACTCACTGAGCTCAAATGCCCTGGAGAGCGAGAGCCTCCGGGGTCCCCTTCCCCGAAGCCTGGGCGTGACACCGAGGTGTCGTCTCAGCAGGACCCAGACCAGGGAGGGCACATCTCTGGGGCCGGATACACGGGAGCAACGGTTCCCATGAATGTCGATGGTGGGGGCGATCTTAGATTCGGCCCGCAGCTGGACACGGTCCTGGAGACCTTTGAAGCTCCAGGATCAAGCAGGCAGCCCCCCTTGACGGAAGGAGGCAAGCCCGCTCTGCCGGCAACCTCTGTCCAAGCAGAGCTGCAGGGCGGCCTATCAACAGCGCTAAAGAATGCGTCCATCATCGATGAACATCGCGCCCTTATGGGTGCGGTGATTGAAAAGATTCAGTCAGCTGAGAGCAGACTGAATGAATCCTGCATTATCCTTATAAAAGGCTTTGAGGTATGTTTTTATGAACGTTTGAAGATTGTCATAGTATGAACGGTATCCCCTGATGCACTGTCTGTTGAAAGAGAGAGAACCGGACAGGGGATCAAATTTCCGCTTCGTAGGAGACTCAGTTAATGACATATATCTCTTCTGTTTGAAAACAGGCGTCTGTAACGACAACCGCCTCTCATACTGTGGAAGTGTCCGGACTACAGCAGAGTCTGGAGCGGGCCAAAGAAGAACTTGGCCGAGTAAAGAAGCAGTTGGAGGACAAGCAAGGTATGTCAAGGTATGTCGAAACCTTTGATAAGTTAAGCACAAATGAGTAGTTGTGCCTGATGAAATCGTTTGTATTGTGTGCTCTAGGAGCAAATGCCGAAATTGAGGCGCTGAAGAAGGCTGTGGCCAAAGCCGACAAGAAGGCCGCCGCAAAGCAGGCTCTTCGCGAGAAGCACGAGGCCAGGGTCATCGAAGCTGAACGAGAGCTCCAGGAGGCCGTGAAGAAAAGCAAGACCTTGGAGCAGAGTCTAGCAGGGAAAGAATCCGAACTCGCCCAAGCTCTCCAAGCCGCAAATGATATTCGGGAGGAAGCCCGAGGCGCTCTAAAGGACATTCAGGAGGCGAGGAGGATTGCGGCTGGTAAGGCTTTTTACTCGAAGCGATTTTTATATAATAATAGGAGAAATTCAAAGTGACAAATTGAATTCTTGTTTCTCCAGGGGCATTTGCGGACCTGCCACACAGCATATCTGATGCTGCTCAATTCTACCGGGCTGAGGAGAAGAAGTCTGTGGAAAAGCGTTTCTGGTCGCAGTATTTGGCGCCGAATTATCAGGTGCCCTTTGTCGATCAGCTGAAGCAGCTGATCGAACTGCACCAGGTGGCCAAACTAGCCATGAAGGACTTCGTTGTCCGGGTGTGGCCCGCTAAGCCAATTCCAAGCAGTTACTTCGGACTTGTGAAGCGGATTGTTGATGCTTGCCTTGGCTCGAAGTCATTAAGCGGTCGGTCTATATAGAAGGTGCACGCATGGCATTTGCCCGTGCGAAGGTGCACTGGGGGAAGCTTGTTGCTGAAAAGCTGATGACTGAGGGACCACCGGAGGGTAAGGAGCGCCGCAAGCCCGAATTATATTATGATGGTGTCCTGAAAGGAGCCCGCCTTGTGGTGGAACAATGTACCAAAGGCATTATATTTCCCTGAAGGCAGTCATGCTGTCCTTTATAATGCATAACACTAGCACTGTTATTATTTATTGCCTGTTATATGAAAGTTTTTTCTTCCTTTGCGGCCGTTTGATATATATGAATCCTGAGAGTTGGCCAGTCGTCGGCTTCTGCCCCCACGTAGAAAGTACGAGGGTGTTCGGGATATACCTGAACACTCTTTATCCCATTTTTGGGTACTTGAAGGAGGTGTTCATCACGGCGAACTAGGCAATCAGACTATAGGGCTTTATCACTCTCACTTAGCCATATGGTAGGCGCAGCCCCTGGTGTTCGGAAGACCGTACGAGGGGCTCTAACAGCGCCTGACCGAAGACCGATCCATCGCACTCTGCATTTGTTATGGCATTATGCAGAATAAATCTTTAAAGATTTTACAACCTCTCGAACAGCTGACCAGCTCTCGCCGTATCATGACAGTCAGTTTTCGGCTTTCTCTACTAAGGTGCTCGTCCGGAAGAACCGGGACACAATTGCAGTAGTTCTCCCAACACTACCTTAGCCGATGGAGCGGAACGTAAGGTACCAAAACATGGGAGCTGGGCAAACCCACCTAATGACCCAAGACATGATCCGGAGCTGATGCATATAGTGCTATAAGTTCGGGGTGCCGAGCAACCGAGAGGGTGGCCGGACTTTGTTACCATATTATGAGGACAATGAAGCCCCTGGCATAGTGGGGCATGACACTATGTGCGAGTGCCGTTATGACGAAAAAGGCATCAATGAGGAATGATGGCCGGTAAGTGTCATATAGTTATGCTTGTTGTAGTGGAGTGATATGTCTATGCGTATAAGTATGGTTTATGCTATGAAAGGAGGTATACTGGCGGAACCTGTTGCGACCGGATGTGAGGAAGCTGTGTGCGGATCCAAAGTGTATCCAGACTATCTTCTTGGGGAATACTTGTGTATTCCCTCTTTGGGCGTCCGAGCTGATTCCATGTCGCCAGTCCTGTTCTGCGCAAAAGTGAGCCTGTAAAGAAAAATATTTATAGGCATTTGCGTGTCATAGGGTGGTTGAACCGCGGGTGCTTGATCGGAGCCTGGTAGAGCCGGGCTATCATGCCGTAAAGTAGCTCGGACTCCTTTGTTGGTGTCCGGGGGGTTGGCTGTTGAATCGAGGTTCGATAGAAAGGCACAGCTCGCTACCCCAGCGAAGGTATACTTTCCAGTGTCGGGGTGGAGTTCGGCCTTGCCCATAATTGTGACTATGTCATGTGGGTTTGGCATTGTGTGGTACCGCGCTGAGTCGAGCCAATGCGATTCGTCCCAGTTGTATATTACTTTATAAGGGGACAATGCTGAAGACTTACTCTTCGGTATGGTGTTTGTTTGGTGATCCGAACACAACCTCCAGGGTGGCGGGTCTGTAAAACTTGGCGTTTACACCTGGAACGACATCTTTGAGAAGATGTTTTTAGTGGGTTTGATCCTCGAGCAATCAATACCTATCTGGTGAACTGTGTCTTGGCACAGCAAGTTTGGGCTGCGGTTTATGCCAATAGGGGCTCGTGTGAGGTGGAACCCACCAACTCTTGGGTCGATGGTAAGTGCAATTAAATTGCCATGGTTGAAATTGGCTGGACGGTTTGTGTGATCGGAGGTGATCGGCCGTATTTTTGTACCATGGAGTGACTTGTATTATTGAGTGGGCATCCCCAGGAGTACACATTCGTTCCCTTGTTGGTTTGCGGAGGTTTTTTCTTTTACCTCATAATGTTTGATGGTCTGAGCTCCTCATTGTCTTCATAGCCTTGAGACCCCTTTTTATTGTTTCCGGCGCACGACCGACCGTTTTGTTTTGAAGATCCGGCATTCTCTATTGGTATGATTGGCTGCAATTCCAGGGGTACCATGAATTTGACATGATTGGTCGAGTATGCTGCCGGGCCGGATGGGCCTGAGTTGTTATCTTTTCGCTGACCGGACTAGGAGCCACGAAATCCGGCACCGACTGCCGTGTCTTGGGCGGCGTCATTATTTTTGTGACGCTTATGTCTGTTGCGTCGAGGTTTATGGATGATGCCTCGTGTTTCCTGCGTATTGCCCCGGACTGTGATGTATTGGCGTCGGGGTGTGGGCTTTAGGACCTCCTTCTCAAGTTGAGGTAGCAAATTGTGCTTTGGGTACCCTTTGGTGGGGAGGTCGAGGCCGTATTCCTCGGCTGCCAGGACCTTAGTCCATCTGTCTGTGAGCAGATCTTGGTTAACTTGGAGCTGCTGCTGCTTCTTTTTCATGCTTCTTGCAGTGGCCATAAGCCGTCGCTTGAAGTGAACCTGCTCTACAGGATCCTCAGGTACGCCGAATTCATCGTCGCCGAGGCTCACCTCGTGTTCGGAGGGAGGCATGTGGTTGTCCTCCTCCGAGTATCCGTCCGTCGCCTGTTCATCTGGGCTATCCTGCCCGTCTTCCTGTTCGGCCTGCTCGAAGGCAGGTTGATCGGGATTGTATTTATCTTCGGCACCATCTGGATTGTTTTCGTCTCCTGTGCCGGTATTGCTGTGGCGGGGCTTGGAGCGGTGCTGATGACGCCCATGCTTTGATTTCTTCCTTGAGGGGTTATCCTCCGTTGCCTCGTCGCCATTGGTTTCTTTGGGAGTGTCCACCGTATATATATCATACGAGGAGGTGGCTGTCCAGCGCCCGTGGGCAGTGGTTCCTGTTCTACTCCTGCATCGTTGTCCACATCGTCGATGTCTTCAGAGTCAAAGTCAAGCACGTCGGTCAAATCATCGACAGTGGCAATGTAGTGGCTGGTGGGTGGAAACGAATTTCCTCGTCGCCTGCTTCCCACTCGAGCCGGACATAGTTCGGCCAAGAGTCTCCTGACAAAGAGAGAGACCTTAATGAATCTAGCCTATCGCTGAACGGCGAGTGCTGAAAGACATCTGCAATGGTGAACTCCATTACCGGAGCCCAACCGGATTCGGTGGGCTAGGGTGCACGCGGTTTGGAACCTACAGCTAGACACAAGTCCGGGGGTCCCGTGACACAAACTTCCTTGGGGTTGAAGTCTGTGTTCGGCTCTACTGCCGATGAGTATGCGGCCTCCGGGGCGGGGTCCATCCACCCATCCTCGGACGATGCGATCTGCCCCGGATTTAGGTCCGGATCTATTGCAAGTGCGATATCCCGAATATTGTCTCACAACAGGTCTAAGCCGTGCTCGTCGTGACTATCCGGCGGTCCTAGCGCAGGCCTGAATCCGTCGAAGATCAAATCTCCATGGATATCGGCCGTGCAGTTCAAGTTTCCGAATCTGACCTGATGGCCAGGGATGCAGCTGTCGATCTGCTCTAGATGGCCAAGCGAATTGGCCCGCAGTGCGAACCCGCCGAACACGAAGATCTGTCCGGGGAGGAAAGTCTCACCCTGGACCGCGTTGATGTTGATGATTGAAGGAGCCATCGAGCCTTGCAGCAATGACACAGTTCAACTCTCACTGAAAGCACCAATGTCGGTGTCAAAACCGGCGGATCTCGGGTAGGGGGTCCCGATCTGTGCGTCTAAGGATAATGGTAACAAGAGGTAGGGGACACGATGTTTTACCCAGGTTCAGGCCCTCTCGATGGAGGTAATACTCTACTTCGTGCTTGATTGATCTCGATGATATGAGTACGACAAGAGTTGATCTACCACGAGATAGTAGAGGCTAAACCCTAGGAGCTAGCCTATGATTCTGATTGTTGTCCCCCTAAGGGCTAAACCCTCCGGTTTATATAAACACCGGAGAGGGCTAGGGATACACAAAGTCGGTTACAAAGAAGGAGATCTAACATCCAAATCGCCAAGCTTGTGTTCCATGCAAAGGAGAGTCCCATCTGGACACGGGTCGAAGTCTTGAGTCTTGTATCTTCATAGTCCAATAGTCCGGCCAAAGTATATAGTCCGGCTGTCCGGATACCCCCTAATCCAGGACTCCCTCAATCTGAACACAGCCTAAACATACTGAAGGGATATAAACCAGTCAAGCAAACACTACGTCTATTTTCCGAACCCAGACAACAAGCTATGGGAGAGGAGCTAGCCAAGTTAATCGGGGCCGGATTCATGAGAGAAATAAAACACCCGGACTAGCTGGCAAACCTGGTGATGGTGCCAAAGAAGGATAAATCCTAGCGCCTGTATGTCGGACCTCATCAAGGCCTGCCCTAAGGATCCATTTCCCCTCCCTCGCATCGATCAGATTATTGATGCTACAGCCGGACATGACTCACTATGTTTCCTCGATGCATACTCCGGAAACCATCAAATCAAAATGAAGGAGTCCAACCAAGCCGCAACAGCATTCCTCACCCCATATGGGTCGTTCTGCTTCAACACTATGCCCTTCGGACATAAAAATGCCGGTGCCACCTACCAACGCATGATTCAAACATGCTTGGAGAAACAGACCGGCAAGAAAGTTGAAGCATATGTAGATGAAGTTGTCATCAAAACTAGGCACATCGAGTCATTAATAGACGATCTGCGTCTCACATTTGACAACCTCCGTACATATGACATCAAGCTCAATCCCAAAAAGTGTGTTTTTGGCGTTCCCGCTGGAAAACTACTGGGCTTCATCGTTTCCAATAGAGGAACTGAGGTGAACCCAGCTAAAATCTGAGCTTTGTCACAGTTGGCTACGCCAACAGACCTTAAACAAGGCCAATAACTAGCCGGATGTGTGGCAGCTTTAAGCCACTTTATCTCCAGACTAGGAGAAAAAGCATTGCCACCTTATAGCCTTCTCCGACGCACCGATCACTTTGAGTGGATGGACGCAACAACGACCGGACTGGAAGAAATAAAGGCTCTTTTAGCGAGCAATCCAATCCTGGCCGCACCGAATGTTGGCGAACCCATGTTATTATACATATCGGCAACACACCAAGTCGTGAGTGCGGTGCTCGTCCTTGAACGAGGAGAAGACGGACACAAATTCCCGCTTCAGAAGCCGGTATACTACGTATCCACTTTCCTCACACCATGCAAATCCCGGTACCCTCATAACCAAAAAATAGCATACACGGTCTTCATGGCATCCCGGAAGCTATGACACTACTTTCAAGAGTGCTCAATCACAGCGGTCTTCGAAGTACCACTCAATGGCATAATAAACAACCGCGATGCCACATGCCAGATTGCCAAGTGAGTGATGACCCACAAGTGTAGGGGATCTATCGTAGTCCTTTCAATAAGTAAGAGTGTCGAACCCAACGAGGAACAGAAGGAAAGGACAAGCGGTTTTCAGTAAGGTATTCTCTGCAAGCACTGAAATTATCGGTAACAGATAGTTTTGTGATAAGGTAATTCGTAACGGGTAACAAGTAACAAAAGTAAATAAGGTGCGGCAAGGTGTCCCAATCCTTTTTGTAGCAAATGACAAGCCTGGACAATTTCTTATATGAAGGAAAACGCTCCCGAGAACACATGGGAATTAACGTCAAGCTAGTTTTCATCACGCTCATAAGATTCGCGTTCGGTACTTTGATAATTTGATATGTGGGTGGACCGGTGCTTGGGTACTTCCCTTTCTTGGACAAGCATCCCACATTTGATTAACCCCTATTGAAAGCATCCGCAACTACAAAAGAAGTATTAAGGTAAACCTAACCATAGCATGAAACATATGGATCCAAATCAGCCCCTTACGAAGCAACACATAAACTAGGGTTTAAGCTTCTGTCACTCTAGCAACCCATCATCTACTTATTACTTCCCAATGCCTTCCACTAGGCCCAAACGATCGTGAAGTGTCATGTAGTCGACGTTCACATAACACCACTAGAGGAGAGACAACATACATCTCATCAAAATATCAAACAAATACCAAATTCACATGACTACTTATAGCAAGACTTCTCCCATGTCCTCAGGAACAAACATAACTACTCACAAATCATATTCATGTTCATAATCAGAGGGGTATTAATATGCATATAGGATCTGAACATATGATCTTCCACCGAATAAACCAACTAGCATCAACTACAAGGAGTAATCAACACTACTAGCAACCCACAGGTACCAATCTGAGGCTTTGAGACAAAGATTGGATACAAGAGATGACCTAGGGTTTGAGAGGAGATGGTGCTGGTGAAGATGTTGATGGAGATTGACCCCCTCCCAATGAGAGGATCAATGGTGAAGACAATGGTGACAATTTCCCCCTCCCGGAGGGATGTTTCCCCGGCAAAACAGCTCCATTGGAGCCCTAGATTGTTTCCGCCAAGGTTCCACCTCGTGGCGGCGGTGTTTCGTCTCCAAAGCTTCCTCCTGATTTTTTCTAGGGTGAAAGACTTCATATACCCAAAGATGGGCACCGGAGGCCTTCCAGGTGGCCCACGAGGTAGGGGCGCGCCTAGGGGGGTAGGGCGCGCCCCCACCCTCGTGGATGGTGGGTGGCCCCCCTCTGGTATTTTCTTCGCTCAGTGTTTTTATTAATTCCAAAAATAAATTCCGTGGAGTTTCAGGACTTTTCGAATTGTGCAGAATAGGTCTCTAATATTTTCTCCTTTTCCAACTCAGAATTCCAACTGTCGGCATTCCCCCTCTTCATGTAAACCTTGTAAAATAAGAGAGAATAGACATAAGTATTGTGACATAACGTGTAATAACAGCCCATAATGCAATAAATATCAATATCAAAGCATGATGCAAAATGGACGTATCAACTCCCCCAAGCTTAGATCTCGCTTGTCCTCAAGCGGAAGCCGATAACGAAAAATATGTCCACATGTTTAGAGATAGGGGTGTCGATAAAATAAAATACGGACATGAGGGCATCATGATCATTCTTATAACATCAACATATATAAATATTGTCATATGATTTCTTATACTAAACTAACAATCTATTCACAATGTCAAGTATGAACCAGAAACTTCATTGAAAACTAACAACTATGATCTCGGTCATTGAGGCAATTGCAATTTATCATAACATCAAAAAGAGTAAATATAAGAGCTTTTCAGCAAGTCCACATACTCAACTATCATTTAGTCTTTTACAATTGCTAACACTCACGCAATACTTGTGGGTATGAAGTTTTAATCGGGCACAGAAAAAGGTAGGGGCTTATAGTGTTGCCTCCCAACCTTTTACCTCAAGGGTAATGTCAACAATAATAGTTCATGCTAACTTATGTCCTATTGGATATATATATCAGGATCTTTCCAACACGATGTGCTTGCCAAAGGATAAAATGTAAAAAGGAAAGGTGAAGATCACCATGACTCTAGTAAAAGGTATAAGACAAAAGTAAAAGATAGGCCCTTAGCAGATGGAAGCAGAGGTTGTCATGTGCTTTTATGGTTGGATGCACGAAATCTTAATGCAAAAGAATGTCACTTTATATTGCCACTTGTGATATGGACCTTTATTATGCAGCCCGTCGCTTTTATCGCTTCCACATCACAAGATCGTATAACGCTTATTTTCTCCACACTAATAAGTCATACATATTTAGAGAGCAATTTTTATTGCATGCAACATGATAACTTACTTGAAGGATCTTACTCAATCCATAGGTAGATATGGTGGACTCTCATGGCAAAACTGGGTTTAAGGATATTTGGAAGCACAAGTAGTATCTCTACTTGGTGCAAGGAATTTGGCTAGCATGAGAGGGAAATGCAAGCTCAACATGTTGGATGATCCATGACAATATACTTTATTTCGGATATAAGAAAACATAACCCATTAAGTTGTCTTGCTTGTCCAACATCAACACTTTAGCATGTCATATTTTAATGAGTGCTCACAATCATAAAATATGTCCAAGATAGTATATTTATATGTGAGAACCTCTCTTTCTTTATTACTTCCTATTAATTGCAACGATGACCAAAACTATGTTTGCGAACTCTCAACAACTTTTATTCATCATACTCTTAATATATGAAGTCATTACTCTCCATAAGATCCATATGATCTCTTTATTTCTTTTTAATCTTTCTTTTATTCCCTCAAGATCATAGCAAGATAGCAAAGCCCTTGACTCAACCCTAATCTTTATTATATATAGCTCATGGACTCGATTACATAGAAGGATCATAAGGCAAAACTCAAAACTAAATCATACTAAAAGTTTATTCTACTAGATCAAGATATTACTAAAAGGAACGAACTAAGAAAAATGGTAAAGATAGGAGTGTGATGGTGATACAATACCGGGGCAACTCCCCCAAGCTTGGCAGTTGCTAAGGGGAGTGACCATACCCATGTGATTATGTCTCTTTCTTCGGAGGTGATGATGTGATATTCTTGGCGATGATGCTCCTCAGGATACGGTTCTCCTCCTCAAGCTTATTGACTTTCTGCTTGAGGTCCATTATTTCCTTAGGGAGCTTACCAGTGACGGCTAAAGCACCTTTCACCCATGGATGTTGCATAGCTGCGGGGGAACAAGTGACATTCTTTTTCATATTTTCATAAGAAAGAAATCTAACATTGGAAGGGTTGATAGAGTTTGGAATAGCTGAGCTCTGTAGTTCCCCCATCGTGAATCCAGCTCGGAAACAAGAAGTAACTTCTTGATCCTCCTCCATGGCATCTATCCTTTTCAAGTCGGCCTCCATCTCCTCCTCCATTGATGGCCCAAAGTGATAGGCATCGCTGTTTTCTCCTGGACCCGGTGTTGGATGAGACACCCGACTCTCCCCGACTGATTCTTGAGAAGACATCTTACTCTAAATCTGCTGCAGAAACAGCTCGAAACAAAAACAGGGGATATTTGCATGATATGGTGGTCAAAACCTTTGGGAGATTATATAATGAATTTTTACCGACCAAGAGAAGTATCGTGCAAGAAAAAGATGTCCGGAGGGCACATGAGGTGCCCATGAGGTAGGGGGCGCGCCCAAGGGGTAGGGCGCACCCTCCACCCTCGTGTCCTTCTCAGACTACTTCTTATTTTCCTATTTTCTTAAATATTAGAAAACAGAGAAAAAATGCTATTAGAACTGCTTTGGAGTCGGTTTACTTACTGTACCACATACCTATTCCTTTTCGGAGTAAAACGTTCTGGAAAGTGTCCCTTATGTATTCCTCCGGGGTTATGGTTTCAATCACATTGGTTTCAACATTTATGGGATTACCTGAGATATAATGTTTGATTCTTTAACCGTTCACCACCTTCGGATTTGTGCCTTCGAAGTTGTTGATTTTTATGGCACCAGAACAATAGACCTCCTCGATAATGTAAGGACCTTCCCGTTTAGAGGGGAGTTTTTCTGCAAAAAAATCTTAAACGAGATTTGAAAAGCAACACATAATCACCTACATTAAACTCACGCTTTTGTATCCTTTGGTCATGCCATCTTTTAACTTTTTCTTTAAACAGTTTGGCATTCTCATAGGCTCGAGTTCTCCATTCATCAAGTGAGATAATGTTAAATAACCTCTTCTCATCGGCAAGTTTCAAATCATAATTGAGCTCTTTAATGGCCCAATATGCCTTATGTTCTAGTTCGAGAGGTAAGTGACATGCTTTTCCATAAACCATTTTATATGGAGACATACCCATAGGATTCTTATATGCAGTTCCATAAGCCCATAATGCATCATCAAGTTTCTTGGACCAATCCTTTCTAGATCTATTAAGAGTCATTTGCAAAATCAATTTAAACTCTCTATAACTAAGTTCCACTTGGCCACTAGACAGTGGGTGATATGGAGATGCAATTCTATGATTAACATCATACTTAACAAGCATTTTACGAAAAGCACCATGAATAAAATGTGAACCACCATCGGTCATTAGGTATCTAGGGACTCCAAACCTCAGAAAAACAACTTCTTTAAGCATCTTAATAGAGGTGTTATGATCATCGCTACTAGTTGGAATAGCTTCTACCCACTTAGTAACGTAATCAATAGCAACTAAAATATTTGTATACCCATTGGAGGAAGGAAACGATCCCATATAGTCAAAGCACCAAACATCAAATGGTTCAATAACAAGTGAATAATTCATAGGAATTTCTTGACATCTACTAATATTACCAATTCTTTGACATTCATCGCAAGACAAGACAAACTTACATGCATCCTTGAAGAGAGTAGGCCAATAAAAACCAGATTGCAATACCTTATGCGCAGTTCTATCTCCAACGTGGTGACCTCCATAAGCCTCGGAGTGACACTTGCGTAGGATCTGTTCCTGTTCATGCTCAGGTACACAACGTCTAATAACACCATCTACTCCTTCTTTATAAAGGTGTGGGTGATCCCAGAAGTAATGTCTTAATCATAGAAAAACTTTTTCTTTTGCTGGTACGTGAAACTAGGTGGTATAAATTTAGCAACAATGTAATTCGCATAATCAGCATACCATGGAGCAGTACGAGAAGCATTTATGACAGCTAATTGTTCGTCAGGAAAGCTATCATCAATATGTAGTGGGTCATCAAGAACATTCTCTAACCTAGACAAGTTGTCTACAACGGGGTTCTCAGCTCCTTTTCTATCAATAATATGCAAATCAAATTCTTGTAGTAGGAGAACCCATCTAATAAGTCTAGGTTTAGCATCTTTCTTTTCCATAAGATATTTAATAGCAGCATGATCAGTGTGAACAGTTACTTTAGAGTCAACGATATAAGGTCTAAACTTATCACAAGCAAATACAACTGCTAAAAATTCTTTTTCAATAGTAGCATAATTTCTCTGGGCACTATCTAGAGTTTTACTAGCATATTGAATAACATTTAGTTTCTTCTCAACTCTTTGTCCTCGAACAGCACCTACGGCATAATCACTAGCATCACACATAATTTCAAAGGGTAAATTCCAATCAGGTGGCTGAACAATAGGTGTAGAAATCAAAGCTTTCTTAAGTATTTCAAATGCTTCTACACAATCATCATCGAAGACAAAAGGAATATCTTTTTGTAAGATATTAGTCAGAGGCCTAGAAATTTTAGAGAAGTCCTTAATAAACCTCCTATAAAAACCAGCATGACCAAGGAAACTTCTTATACCTTTAGTGTCTTTAGGACACGACATCTTTTCAATAGCCTCAACTTTAGCTTTATCAACTTCAATACCTCTTTCAAAAATTTTATGCCCCAACACAATGCCTTCATTAACCATAAAGTGGCATTTTTCCCAACTCAAGACAAGATTTGTTTCTTCACATCTCTGCAAAACTGGATCAAGGTTGCTCAAGCAATCATCAAAAGAAGATCCATAAACGGGGAAATCATCCATGAAAACCTCAACAATCTTTTCACAAAAGTCAGAGAATATAGCCATCATGCAGCTTTGAAAGGTAGCAGGTGCATTACATAAACCAAAAGGCATACGTCTATAAGCAAAAGCACCGAAAGGGCAAGTAAAAGTTGTCTTTTCTTGATCCTCTTTTGACACAGGTATTTGAGAGAAACCAGAGTAACCATCTAGAAAGCAAAAATGCGTATGTTTGGATAATCTTTCTAGCATTTGATCAATAAAAGGAAAAGGGTAATAATCGTTTTTAGTAGCTTTATTTAATTTAGAGAAATCAATTACCATCCTATAACCTATAACACTTCTTTGCGGGATCAATTCATCTTTATCATTAGGAACGACAGTAATACCTCCCTTCTTAGGGACACAATAGATAGGACTTATCCACTGACTATCAACAACGGGATAAATTATACCTGCCTCCATGAGCTTTAGTATTTCTTTTCTTACAACTTCTTTCATCTTAGGATTTAACCGTCGTTGGTGATCAACAACTGGTTTGCGTCTTTCTCCAATTTTATTTTGTGTTGGCATAGAGTGGGACTAATGCCCTTAAGATCATCAAGAGTATATCCAATAGCAGCAAGGTGCTTCTTCAGAGTTTTCAATAATTTCTCCTCTTCCTGCTCTGAAAGGTCAGCACTAATCATAACAGGATATATCTTCTTTTCATCAAGATAAGCATATTTAAGAGTATCAGGTAATGTTTTGAGCTCAAACACTGGATCACCCTTGGGTGGAGCAGGATCCCCTAGGATTTCAACAGGCAAATTGTGTTTCAAAATAGGTCCTTGTTTAAAGAATACTTCACCTATTTCCCTTCTTTCATTCATAAACATATCATTTTCATGGTCTAGCAAGTATTGTTCTAAAGGATCATTAGGAGGCACGATAATAGAAGCAAGACCAATAATTTCATCCTTACTAGGCAATTCTTTATCATGGGGTTGTCTATGAAGTTGAGACATATCTCGTAAACCAATCGTAACAATATCCTTTTTGTACTCTATCTTAGCATTAACAGTATTCAAGAAGGGTCTAACAAATATAATGGGACAAAAGTCATCTTGTGGGGAACCAAGAACAAGAAAGTCAGCAGGATATTTAACTTTCCCACACAAGACTTCAACATCTCTAACAATCCCAACTGGTCAAATAGTATTTCTATTGTCAAGCTTAATTGTAACATCAATTTCTTCTATCTCAGCAGGTGCAATATCATGCATAATTTCTTTGTATAAGGAATAAGGTATTGCACTTGCACTAGCACCCATATCACATATGCCATGATAATAATGATCTCCTATTTTAACAGAAATAACAAGCATGCCTACAACAGGTCTATGTTTATTTATAGTATCGGGTCTAGCAATTCTAGCAGCTTCATCACAGAAGTAAATAATATGCCCATCAATATTATCAGCCAAGAGATCTTTAACCATAGCAATACTAGGTTCAACTTTAATTTGCTCAGGTGGTGTAGGTGTTCTAGTGTTACTCTTACGAACCATAGTTGAAGCTTTAGCATTATCCTTTATCCTAACAGGGAAAGGTGGTTTCTCAATATAAGTAGTAGGAACAATAGGATCATTATAAGTGATAGTCTTTTCTACAACTTTAATAGGTGCAAATACTTTTACTTCAATTTGAGGATTATATTTAAACCACTTCTCCTTAGGGAGGTCAACATGAGTAGCAAATGATTCACAGAAAGAAGCTACTATCTGAGAGTCAAGTCCATATTTAGTGCTAAATTCACGAAAAGCATCGGTATCCATAAAAAATTTAACACAATCAAACTTAGGTGTTATACCTGACTCCTTACCTTCGTTGAGATCCCAATCTTCCGAGTTGTGTTTCATTTTTCCAATAAATCCCATTTGAATTCAATACTCTTCATCATGAAAGAGCCAGTACAAGAAGCATCGAGCAAGGAGCAATTGTTGAGACAAAGCCGAGCATAAATTTTTTGAACAATAATTTCTCTTGAGAGCTCATGATTGGGGCATGAATATAACATTAACTTAAGCCTCCCCCAAGCTTTAGTGATGCTTTATCCTTCGGAAGGCCAAAAATTATATATATAATTACAATCACGATGAACAAGATGCATAGGATAAAACTTCTGATGAAATTCCAATTTCAATCGGTTGTAGTTCCATGATCCCATATCATCACATAGACTAAACCATGTCAATGACTTTCCCTTCAAATATAAAGGGAAGACCTTCTTCTTGATAACATCCTCGAGCATACCTGCAAGCTTAAATAATCCACAAACTTCATCCACATAGATTAGGTGCAAATCGGGATGCAATGTTCCATCTCCTGTAAGAGGATTAGGTAGCAGTTTCTCTATCATACCCGAAGGAATTTCAAAGTAAACATTTTCAGTAGGTTCGGTAGGTTGAGGATCAACTCTTTGCTCTACTGGTCGGGGTGAAGATACCCCGAACAAACCCCTCAAAGGCTTACTTTCCATAGTAACATGTGACAGTAAATTTCAGCACACTATACAATTTTTCCTTACCAAGTTCCACTTACCAAAGGTGCTTCACTCCCCAGCAACGGCGCCAGAAAAGAGTCTTGATGACCCGCAAGTGTAGGGGATCTATTGTAGTCCTTTCGATAAGTAAGAGTGTCAAACCCAACGAGGAGCAGAAGGAAATGACAAGCGGTTTTCAGTAAGGTATTCTCTATAAGCACTGAAACTATCGTTAATAGATAGTTTTGTGACATGGTAATTTATAACGGGTAATAAGTAACAAAAGTAAATGAGGTGCAGAAAGGTTGCCCAATCCTTTTTGTATCAAAGGATAAGCCTGGAAAAATTCTTATATGAAGGAAAACGCTCCCGAGGACACATGGAAATTAACGTCAAGCTAGTTTTCATCACGCTCATATGATTCGTGTTCGGTACTTTGATAATGTGATATGTGGCTGGACCGGTGCTTGGGTACTGCCCTTTCTTGGAAAAGCATCCCACTTATGATTAACCCCTATTGCAAGCATCCACAACTATAAAAGAAGTATTAAGGTAAACCTAACCGTAGCATGAAACATATGGATCCAAATCAGCCCCTTACGAAGCAACTCATAAACTCTGGTTTAAGCTTCTGTCACTCTAGCAACCCATCATCTACTTATTACTTCCCAATGCCTTCCTCTAGGCCCAAACAATGGTGAAGTGTCGTGTAGTCGACGTTCACATAACACCACTAGAGCAGAGAGACAACATACATCTCATCAAAATATCGAACGAATACCAAATTCACATGACTACTTATAGCAAGACTTCTCCCATGTCCCCAGGGACAAACGTAACTAGTCACAAATCATATTCATGTTCATAATCAGAGGGGTATTAATATGCATATAGGGTATGAACATATGATCTTCCACCGGATAAACCAACTAGCATCAACTACAATGAGTAATCAACACTACTAGCAACCCACAGGTACCAATCTGAGGCTTTGAGACAAAGATTGGATACAAGAGAAGAACTAGGGAGAGGAGATGGTGCTGGTGAAGATGTTGATCAATATTGACCCCCTCCCAATGAGAGGGTCAATGGTGATGACGAAGGTGATGATTTCCCCCTCCCGAAGGGATGTTTCCCTGGTAGAACAGCTCCGCCAGAGCCCTAGATTGGTCCCGCCAAGGTTCCACCTCATGGCGGTGGTGTTTCGTCCCGAAAGCTTCCTCCTGATTTTTTGCAAGTCGAAAGACTTCATATAGCCAAAGATGGGCACCGGAGGCCTACCAGGTGACCCACGAGGCAGGGGGGGCACCCATGGAGGTAGGGCGTGGCCCCACCCTCGTGGACGGTGGGTGGCCCCCTCTGGTATTTTCTTCACTCAGTATCTTTTATTAATTCCAAAAATAACTTCCGTGGAGTTTTAGGACTTTTGGAGTTGTGCAGAATAGGTCTCTAATATTTGCTCCTTTTCCAGCTCAGAATTCCAGCTGCCGGCATTCCCCCTCTTCATGTAAACCTTGTAAAATAAGAGAGAATAGGCATAAGTATTGTGACATAACGTGTAATAACAATCCATAATGGAATAAATATCAATATCAAAGCATGATGCAAAATGGACGTATCAATGGGCCATTGAGCTCCTCCCATTCGACATAACATACACACCGTGCCGGGCCATTAAATCCCAAGTACTGGCCGACTTCGTCGCCGAATGGACAGAGGCCGAACTCCCTAAAGAGTATGGAACATATTCCAACTGGGTCATGCACTTCGAAGGCTCCAAAATGTTGGCGGGCTTAGGAGCGGGCGTTGTCCTAACATCCCCCACTGCAGATATAGTTCAGTACGTACTCCAAATATTATACACAGACTCCAACAATGCAGCCGAATACGAGACCTTATTGCATGGTCTTCAGATGGTTGTCTCCATGGGCATACAACGCCTGGAAGTGAGCGGGGATTCAAACCTCGCAATATCTCAAATAAATGGAGATTTCGATGCCAAAGATCCAAAGTTGGTGGCTTACCATAACGCTGTTCTCAAAATGTCTGCTCGGTTCGAGTGGCTCGAGTTTCATCATGTGGCTCGATAAAGTAATCAAGCGGCGGATGTCCTTGGTCGCATTGGCGCCTAGCGTGACCCCGTCCCACCTAACATCTTTCTGGAAAGGCTCTTCAAGACATCCATGGTGTGGCAAGGGGAGAGCGGCAACACTAGTCCGGATCCGACTATAACCCCAGATTCCAAACACACCGATATCATCGGGGGCTCAACCACCAAAATAACACCGTCGGCCCATCTTATCGTGGCAGTCATTGCCCCATGGACGGAATGCTTCTTGGCCTACATTAATAGGCGAGAACTCCCTAAGGATCAGAATGAGGCTCACCGCATTGTGCGACGCTCGAAAGCCTACAAGATTCACGACGGAGAACTCTACAAGAAAAGCGCTACCAAAGTACTTCAAAGATGAATCTCCGAGGAAGAGGGGCGGCAGCTCTTGGCTAAAATTCATGCCGGTCTCGGTGGTCAACACGCCGTGGCTCGGGACCTTGTAAGGAAGGCTTTCCGTACAGGTTTCTATTGGCTGACGACCCGAGCAGATGCACAGGACCTTGTCCAACGTTGCATCGGCTGCCAGCTATTCGCCAACCAAAGCCATATGCCACCCACCGCTCTACAAACAATCCCCATCACTTCGCCTTTCACGGTCTGGGGGCTTGATATGGTCGGACCCCTTGAAGGAGGAAGCCAGAAGAAAAAATATCTGTTGGTCATGGTGGATAAATTCACTAAGTGCATAGAGGCCAAACCAGTTAAAACAGCCGAATCCGGCCCAGTGATAGACTTCATATCCGGTGTTGTGCACCGTTATGGTGTACCACAAAACATCATCACCGATAATGGCTCCAATTTCACAGCCGATGAGGTGAAAACCAGCTGTGTTAATCTGGGCATTAAGCTCGATTATGCCTCCGTCTATCACCCACAAACAAACGATCAAGTCGAACGAGCCAATGGTATTATTTTGAGCGGCATTAAGCCCAGACTAGTGCAGTCTTTGAAAGAATCAGACAAGCACTGGGTCGAGGAGCTTGATACGTCTCCAACGTATCTATAATTTATGAATTATTCATGCCATGTATAGAATAGTTTATATGATTTTGGTATGATTTGATTGGAGCTAACTCGGACTGACGCTGTTTTCAGCAGAACTACCATGGTGTTGTTTTTGTGCAGAAATATAAGTTCTCGGAATGTGCTAAGAATCAATGGAGATTTTTTATGGAAAATATAAAAAACACTAGAACAAAAATCTACCGTAGGGGAGTCTCGAGGGGCCCACAAGGGTGAAGGGCGCGTCCATGTGCCTTGTGGACTCCCCGTGGGGCCCCCTGACTTGTCCTCGACACTAACCTCTCCTATAAATGTCCAAACTTTCAGAAAATAACCTAGATCAGAAGTTCTGCCATCACAAGCCTCTGTAGCCACGAGAAATCAATCTAGGCCCTCTCTGGCACCTTGCCGGATGGGGCCATCATCACCGGAGGCCATGGGGAAGGATCTCGGAGGGGCCATCATTGCCATGAAGGCCAAGGACCAGAGGGGGAACCTCTCCCCATCCAGGGGGAGGCCATGGAGGAGGAAGCACAAAGGGGGAGAACCTCTCCTCCTATCTCTTGGTGGTGCTGGAGTGCCATCGGGAGGGGAATCATCATCGTGGTGATCGTCTTCATCAACATCAACATCCTCATCTCTTTTACGTGGTCCACGGTCCAGCACCCCGCTGTAATCCCTACTTTAACTTGGTGCTTTATGCCACATATTATGATCCAATGATGTGTTGCCATCCTATGATGTTTTGAGTAGATATCTTTTGTCTTTGGGTTGATTAATGGTCTAGATTGGTATGAGTTGTATGTTTTATTTTCGTGCTGTCCTATTGTTCCCTCCGTGTCGTGCAAGTGTGAGGGATTCCCGCTGTAGGGTGTTGCAATACGTTCATGATTCGCTTATAGTGGGTTGCTTGAGTGACAGAAGCATAAACCCGAGTAAGGGGGTTGTTGCGTATGGGACAAAGGGGACTTGATATGTTAATGCTATGGTTGGGTTTTACCTTAATGATCTTTAGTAGTTGCGGATGCTTGCTAGAGTTCCAATCATAAGTGCATATGATCCAAGAAGAGAAAGTATGTTAGCTTATGCCTCTCCCTCATATGAAATTGCAATAGTGATTACCGGTCTTATTAGCAATTGCCTAGGACAATTCCGCACACCGACCCATCATGATTCCAAACTTGCTATTTATAATATTTAGTAATATATTCTAACTTTATGATAACAGCACCTACTTTTATTTTTTAGCTCTCCGATACCATACAAAGTTATCCTCTTCATACCCACAACGTAGTTTTATTTCTCGTTTCTAGTTGGAAGCAAACGTTTGGTGTACATAGGACTTGAGAGAATATTGATCTTACCTTTAGCTCCTTGTGGGTTCTACACTCCATACTTATCACTTCCGCCTTTGGGAATTGCTACGATGATTCCCTGCACTTGGGGATTATCAAGCTCTTTTTTGGCGCCGTTGCCGGGGAGCAATAGCATGGGGTTGATATTCTTGTGTGTGCTTGTTTGCTTTCTTCACTAAGTAGTTTTTGTTTTCCCTTTTTGTTTTTCTTAGTTGTGGGTGAAACATAAAAAAAAATAAAGCAATGAAAATACAAAAAGATGCACTTGCCTCATATGCCTAAAAAGTTTTTTTAAAAGAGAAGTGATTGGAAAGTTATGCATTGAAGAAGTGAGGGTCGACCTTGAGCACTCGTGTTCATGCTCATGGGAACAATGTAGAATTTTTCATGGAATTTTCTCGGTAAATAATATCCCCTTGTATATATCCATTGTATTATAAAAATAATGTGCCAAGCTTTGGTTTTAGGATGATTAGATTGCTTGTTTACTATGTGCAGTACAAAAACAGAAACTTTGGCTGTAGCGCGTGAATTTACATTTTTTACTGGAAAATCAAATGGGTCTGAAACTTTTTGCACATTACTTATGTACAAATTTTTTTAACTTTCATATTTTATTTAGAATTTTTGGAGTTACATAAGTTTACTAAATTTCCAGAATACTACATAATGTCCTGTTTTTGACAGATTCTCTTTTTCGTGTGTTGTTTGCTTATTTTGATGAATCTATCAGTAGTATCGGGGGGTATGAACCATAGAGAGGTTTGAATACAGTAGGTTTAACACCAATATAAATAAATAATGAGTTTATTACAGTACCTTAAAGTGGTGGTTTATTTTCTTATACTAACGGAGCTCATGAGATTTTTTGTTTAAGTTTTGTGTGGATGAAGTGTTCGAAGAACGAGGAGTTACCGATGTGAAAAGAATAAAGAGAGGCAAGAGTTCAAGCTTGGGGATTCCCAAGGCACCCCAAGTAAATATTTCAAGGATACTCAATCATCTTAGCTTGGGGATTCCCCGGTTGGCATCCCGTCTTTCTTCTTCAACAATTATCGGTATACCTTGGTTTTTGTTTTGTTCGCATGATTTGTGTCCTTTGTGTTTTTCTTTTTCTTTAAGAACCATGTTAGTATGAGATATCCCTTCATTGATTTATATAATGCTTCATGTGCTTCACTTATATCTTTTGAGTATGACCTTATAGAATGCTCTTTGTGCTTCACTTATATCTTTTGAGTATGACCTTATAGAATGCTCTTTGTGCTTCACTTATATCTTTTGAGTATGACCTTATAGAATGCTCTTTGTGCTTCACTTAAATCTTTTTAAGTATGGTTTTATAGGATGCTTCGTGTGCTTCACTTATATATTTTGAGCTTGGATATTGGTTAGTCTATATTAATTGTAGAATGCTCCATGAACTTCACTTATATCTTTTGGAGTATGAATAATACTATCATCTAAAGTGGGTTTGGAAGAGTGTCAACTTTAGGAATTAGTGATCCCACTATTTTGGAGGGTGTTGAATCTTAGTGTGATATTTATGAAAGTGGATTTGGAAGAGTGTCAACTTCAGTTAGTAACGATTCCACTTTTTCGCAAGAGGTTAGAATTGATTATGAGAACAAAGTTGCTATCTATGATGATTATTGTGATGACATGTATGCTATAAAGAATAATGTTAACCATGAAACTTGTCATCATGATTTTAATTTTCAATTGGATTATGCCTCACATGATAGTTACTTTGTTGAGTTTGCTCCCACTATTTCGAATGAGAAGAATTTTGCTTATGTGGAGAGTAGTAAAATTTCTATGCTTGTAGATCATGAAAATAATGCTTTCTGAGATGATTATATTGTTTAATTCATTCATTATGCTACTCAAAATTATTATGAGGGAGGAATATATGCTTGTAGGAGTTACAATAATATCAAGTTTCCTCTCTATGTGCCTGAAGTTTTGAAGTTATACTTGTTTTGCCTTCCTATGCTAGTTGATTCTTGTTCCTATAAATTGTGTGCTCACAAAACCCTAGGCATAGGAAGTGCGTTAGGTTTAATGTGCTAGTCATATTCTTCATGATGCTCTCTTTATGTTTCAATTCTTATCTTTTATGTGAGCATCATTGAAATCATCATGCCTAGCTAAAAGGCATTAAAGAAAAGCGCTTGTTGGGAGATAACCCAATATTTACCCTTACTATTTTTCTGTGTCCACATGATGAAGCTACTATAGTAATCATGTTTTATAGCTTTTGTTTCAATAAAGTACCAAGTAAGACCTTTGGGAAGACTTGGGTGAAAGTTAACGTGATCTTGCTGTAAAAAAACAGAAACTTTGCGCTCACGAGATTAGCTGTGATTTCTTTACAAAAGAGTGCTTTTGAGTTGATTCTTTCTGCAGAAGATTAATACACAAATTCCTCACGTCCAACGATTGATTACATAATTTTTGGAGTAGCAGAAGTATGGTTGCTGTTCAGGTCATTACAGACTGTTCTGTTTCTGACAGATTCTGTTTCATTGCATAGTTTGCTTGTTTTCTAGTTTCTATGGCTTATATTTCTCAATATAAATTGTAGAAATGATATGGTACAGTAGGCATTGTGTGAGAACAATTATGAATCTTGTCTTTTACAGTACCAAAGGGAATGGTTTACTCTTTATCATACTAACCCATCTCACAAAGTTTCGTTAAGTTTTGTGTGATTGAAGTTTTCAAGCTTTGGGTGAGATATCGATATGAGGAGAATAAGGAGTGAAAAGACCCTAAGCTTGGGAATGCCCATGGCACCCCAAGGTAATATTCAAGAAAGACTCAAGCACCTAAGCTTGGGGATGCCCCGGAAGGCATCCCCTCTTTCGTCTTCAAAACTATCGGTATACCTTACTCGGAGCTATATTTTTATTCGTCACATGATACGTGTTTTGCTCGGAGCGTATTTTCAATTTTACTTGCTGTTCGAATAAAATCATTGGATCTAAAATCTTGAATGAAAAAGAATCCTCCCATGGCTAGTTAATTATCTGACTACTCAGTTTTCTTCACTTATATATTTTTGAGTAGTTTGTCATCTACTCACGTGCTTCACGTATATCCTATGAGTAAATGGTTGAATGAATTGAATATCATAAATTTGAATTTATATATGTTTCTTATAACATGGGGAGTATTGACTTCACACATAATAAGTATAAGTGGTAAAATTGTTGAAAGTTAGCAAACACAGAATTGGTCAGTTGAACAATTCATGAAAGAATATTGAAGGAAGAGAGATTTCACATATAAATATACTATCTGGGACATATTTTGTAGTTGTGAGCACTCATTAAAATATGACATGCTAAAGGGTTGATGTTGGACAAGGAAGACAACTTAATAGGTTATGTTTTCCTATATACGAAATGTTATATTGTCTTGGATCATCCAACATGTTGAGCTTGCATTTCCCTCTCATGCTAGACATATTCTTTGCACCAAGTAGAGATACTACTTGTGCTTCCAAACATCCCTTAAACCAGTTTTGCCATGAGAGTCCACCATACCTACCTATGGATTGAGTAAGATCCTTCAAGTAAGTTGTCATCGTGCATGCAATAAAAATTGCTCCTTAAATATGTATGATCTATTAGTGCGAAGAAAATAAGCTTTATACGAACTTGTGATAGGGACGAAATAAAAGCGACGGACTGCATAATAAAGGTCTTTATCACAAGCGGCAATATAAAGTGACGTTCTTTTGCATTAAGATTTTGTGCATCCAACCATAAAAGTGCATGACTACCTCTGCTTTCCTCTGCGAAGGGCTTATCTTTTACTTTTATCTTCTACCCTTATACAAGAGTCATCGTGATCATCACCTTTCCTTTTTACACTTTTTCCTTTGGCAAGCACTTTGTGTTGGAGCGCTCCGGATCTATATACACACTTGGATGTAGGTTTTCATAAATTATTATTGTTGACATTACCCTTGAGCTAAAAGGTTGGGAGGCGAAACTATAAGCCCCTATCTTTCTATGTGTCCGATTAAAACTTTGAACCCATAAATATCACATGAGTGTTAGCAATTGTGAAAGATTAAATGATAGTTGAGTATGGGGAGTTTGCTGAATCAAAGCTCTTACATATACCCTTCCCAAAAATAAGATGAACTGCAATTGTTTGATGACTAAGAGCATGGTTTGTTAATTTTCAAGAAAGTTTATGATCTATACTTTAACATGTGAATAGCTTGTTACTTGATCATGAGAAGTTTATGAGTTGAGCTACTGTTATGATATATAATGATGCTAGAAAAAGTGAGTGAAACTATCATTGATCAAACTTAAGCACTTGATAGCATCCACACTTCATAAATTATTTCTTTTATCATTTACCTACTCGAGGACGAGTAGGAATTAAGCTCGGGGATGCTGATACGTCTGCAACATTTCTATAATTTATGAATTATTCATGCCATGTTTACAATAATTTTATATGATTTTGGTATGATTTGATTGGAACTAACTCGGACTGACGATGTTTTCAGCAGAACTACCGTGGTGCTGTTTGTGTGCAGAAATAAAAGTTCTCGGAATGCGCTAAAAATCAACGAAGATTTTTTATGGAAAATATAAAAAATACTGGAACAAAAAATCTACCGTAGGGGAGTCCCGAGGGGCCCACGAGGGTGGAGGGCGTGCCCACCCCCCTGGGGCGCCCCCCTGTGCCTCATGGAATCCCCGTGGGGCCCCTAACTTGTCCTTGATGCCAACCTCTCCTATAAATGACCAAACTTCCAGAAAATAACCTAGATCATAAGTTCCGCTGCCGCAAGCCTCTGTAGCCACGAGAAATCAATCTAGGCCCTCTCTGGCACCTTGCCGTAGGGGCCCATCATCACCGGAGGCCATGGGGAAGGATCTTGGAGGGGCCATCATCGCCATGAAGGCCAACGACCAGAGGGGGAACTTCTCCCCATCCAGGGGGTAGGCCATGGAGGAGGAAGCACAATGGGAAGAACCTCTCCTCCTCTCTCTCGGTGGCGCCGGAGTGCCATCGGGAGGGGAATCATCGCCACGGTGATCGTCTTCATCAACATCACCATCATCATCAAAATCCTCACCTCTTTTACGCTGTCCACTCTCTCGCACCCCGCTATAATCCCTATTTGAACATGGTGATTTATGCCACATATTATGATCCAATGATGTGTTGCCATCCTATGATGTTTTGCGTAGATATCTTTTGTCTTTGGATTGATTGATGATCTAGATTGGTATGAGTTGTATGTTTTATTTTGGTGTTGTCCTATTGTGCTCTCCGTGTCGCGCAAGGGTGAGGGATTCCTGCTGTAGAGTGTTGCAATACGTTCATGATTCGCTTATAGTGGGTTGCTTGAATGATAGAAGCACAAACCTGAGTAAGGGGTTTCTTAGGTATTGGATAAAGGGGACTTGATATGTTAGTGCTATGGTTGGGTTTTACCTTAATGATCTTTAGTAGTTCTGGATGCTTGATAGAGCTCCTATAAGTGCATATGATCCAAGAAGAGAAAGTATGTTAGCTTATGCCTGTCCCTCATATGAAATCGCAATAGTGATTACCGGTCTTGTTAACAATTGCCTAGGACAATTCCGCACATCGACCCATCATTATTCCAAACTTGTTATTTATCATATTTAGAACTATATTCTAAATTTATGATAACAACACCTACTTTTATATTTTAGCTCTCGGATACCATACAAAGTTATCCTCTTCATACCCACAACGCAGTTTTATTTCTCGTTTCTAGTTGGAAGCAAACGTTCGGTGTACATAGAGTCGTATTAGTGGCAAATAGGACTTGAGAGAATATTGATCTTACCTTTAGCTCCTTGTGGGTTCGACACTCCATACTTATCACTTCCACATTTCGGAATTGCTACAATGATTCCCTGCACTTGGGGATTATCAGAGCTCGACTCCGTACTCTGGGGGCTGCGGACCACGCCCAACCACACTACCGGATATACACCTTTATTCATGGTGTACAGCGCAGAGGCAGTGTTACCCTACGACATTATTCATGACTCACCTCGAGTGCGCATGTATGAAGAGAGAGAGGCCGAGCTTGATCGGCAGGACATCTTAGATGCCCTGGAGGAGGAGCGCAATGTCGCAAAAGCCCATTCTGCATTTTATCAACAACAAGCCCGTAGATTTCAAAGCAGAGAAGTGTGGGCCAAGACTTATAATGTTGGCGAACTCATTACGCTTGCCGGAGAAGAAAAAGGACAAACTCAAGCCCAAGCGGGAGGGTCCCTTCATCATTGACGAAGTTCTCACTGGAGGAGTGTACCATCTGTGTGATGCATCAGACAATCGCCTAGAGTCGAACCCATGGAACGCGACCAGACCCCAAAGATTCTATACCTAGCGCCGAACTCGTTGTTTGTATCCTTCTCCCTTTTGTTTCCATTTTCCTCTCTTTCTGCTTTTTCTATTTTTAGCCTTAAAGCTTTCGTGCGGCTAAACCATGCACATATGACGCACACATCCTCAAATATGTATGTCCATTATACCTGGGGGCTTCTTGTACAGAAGCTTATTATTATTATTATTATTATTATTATTCTCCGAGCATTAAGATCACCACATATGTGTCTTTTCCTTGTATGTACCTTTTCTTTGCCATTATATGCATCGATATGACTTAAGTTTTGGCCAAGCTGGGTTGCCTGGCTCGTGTGCTTATGCCCTACGTCCCCATTAGTTCAACTAGGGCATAAAGGGAGCACCTCTGCGATTGTTACTGCCGGATCATCCGGATGTGTACCTCAGACTGGATGAAGCCGAAAGCTAGCATTCTTAAGGGAATATTCGATCAATAGACTAAAGATGTTTTTTACTCATTACACTATGAACCCACAGATGTTACATATGCTGTGATTTTTCAATCACAGTTCGGGCATGCACGTTAACGCATGCTCACCCAGGGAAAGGAACCCTTAACGGAACTATTCTCTCTAGAAGATGTTTCTTACAATCACAATGTAATATAACATAGCTAGCCGTATACAACTTGTGTGTTCAAGCAACTATGACCCCTATGCCTGGTTTCCACGCATACCCTGGTTTATTTTGCCGCTCGGGTATTCAAAAACACTCCGCACCTTCGGGTCTAGAGGTCGAAGCGAAAAGGTCAGCCATGACAATTGTTTTACAATCTGGCTAGGGACAAATATGTCAAGGAAACTACATAGTCACTTGGACTCAAAAATTTCCTCTTCTATGTCGTCCGACAAGTTTTCTAGCTTACAATCCCGTTGAGAATATTTTGCGGCTACTTTTACCTGGTCATATACCAAACTAACGGGAATTTCTTTTCCATCTGACCCTAAAGGTCTGACCCGGGCCATATGATTCGAATCAAGCTTGGTATACCGTGTTTTCACCATGGCCCAGGCCTCTCGCGCACCTTCCCGGTAGGCCGATATCTTCCATAATTGGAAACGCCGCCACGCTCCCTTAAATAGCTGTACAAGCTCCTCCACACTTCCTGGAGGGGAGGCGGATGGCCGTAAGGCCTTGGCAACACTTCGCATCGCCTGCCGAGCTTGCTCGTGCATTTGCGACAGCTCTTGTAGCAGATCGCTCGAAGATCTGGACATCTCTTCTTCGAGACGGCCAGTCAGCATACCTACAGACATAACTCTATCAGTTCCTTTCCTCGCTGAATTACACGGAGGTAAGTTTGAACACATACTAAATATGCCACCTTGCACCCTCTTATTTTCCTTCAGAGAGTCAGCCAGCTGGGCTCGCACATCTTTCAGTTCTTCACCCAGCTGGGTGTTGGAATGCTGGAGTTTATTTTTCTCCTCCCTGACCCGTGTCAGTATACGTTCGCCCACGGCCCGTTGCCTTTTGGCTCCTTGTTCACCCCCTTGTGCGACTTCAAGTGCCTCTCCCGGATGATCTGACAATCCTGCCATAAGATATGCAACTGTGTTAGCATTGCTGGTATATAATTCTGTTTTTCTCCATGGAGGGACACATTACCAGGCGATGCCTTCTTGGATTTCTCCAGTTCGGTTGTCGCAGAAGCTAGCTGGGTCTGACAATTTTCCAGCTCTTGAGACAACAGGTTGTTCTTCTCCGTAAGCACCTGGTTTCACAATGATCCTTAAATCAGCTGAATCAATTGCTTCAAGTCTCGGGGGCTACTAGTTTATAATGTGAGTTCACCCTCATATCTTTCAAATATTGGTCTGTGGCTCTGGCAAGCCCGTCTCGAGCAGCTAGGACGTATGCATCACCCGAGCTGAAGGCATTGAATGCCTCTTTTGTAAAGCCGGGGTTGCAAAGAGCAGCCCTCCAATGCAGATGGTTCATGGCGCTCTCCACTTCCGAGTTTGTGATGGACACATCATCCGAATCCTCTGCCAAAGGACAATCCGGCAGCATTCCCTTATCATCCCTCGTGGTTACGGCAGGGTCTGGAACCTGGCTATGGGGAGTGTGACTGGCAAGACTCCTGGACTTAGTCCGGCGAACGCTCTTCCTGATAAGACACGAACGGATAATGTCACAGTTGGATGAGACTGCCAAAGGGCATATTTACAAAGCCATACCTCTTTGATGACGGCTCTGATGTGTCTTCGCTTGTCTTCCTCTTCGAAAGCTTGCCCGGTGTGGGCGCCGCTCTCTTTGGAGTCGCCTCTGGTGCGGGATGGCGCGCCGAGCGCCTCCCCTTTGGAGCACGAGATAGTGCGGTGGGTGGGGCAGTATAAGGAAGCTCTTTCGGAGGACATGTCTCCTGATTACTTACATGTGAGGCAGGAAGAAGACCGGGATAGTCGGCGGTGATGGCCACTTCCGTGCCGTCATAGCTCGCCTAGTAAAACACCCCATCCTCGAGCGTCACGAATATGTCTGGATCCTCTTCGAATCCGGGGTCAAGGTCCCGGTTGTGGTCCTCTGGCTGTGGAGCGGGGCTGTGGAGCCCCTTGGTGATCTTCCGCCACTCCTGTTACAAATGGACGAATTAATGTCCATAGAAAGTGACTCAGGGAGTAGATTGAGTAGAGTAGTGGGATTGGAACTCACCCAGCTAGGAGGATTGTACATGGAAAATCCATCTCGGCGCTTAATACGAATGAATTCCTCTTTCTCCCCTTTGTATAGTTCGGCCAGTATTTTGGCCAAAGCAGCGGGGGTGTCCGGACCCTTCCGACCGTAGCGGGAGGCGTCATCTTGCCCATTATAGTGCCACATGGCATGCCTTTTGTACTGGAGTGGTTGAACCCCTCATACTATGGAAGTCGCCATTACCTCGACTATTGATAATCCGGACTGGGCGAGCATCTTTATCTTGCTCATCAATTTATGGACTTCCGTGCTATCTTCCTCCTCGAGGCTCCGAGGGCGCCAGCCGTGGCATTTCTTCAACGGAATGCTTGAAAATTCGGGACGACCCTAGGTTGGGAAGGGCGACGTCCTTGATATAGAACCACTCGGAAGGCCACTCTTCGGATGCCTTCTTCGACGTGCCGGACAAGTATCCGGTCCCGGTGATGCACCATACCTCGGCTCCGCCCACTTCAGATATTTATCCCTCTTGGCTATGTGGGACGAGGAAGAATAGTTTCCTCCATAATTCAAAATGGGCCTCACAACCCAAGAATAGCTCACAAAGAGCAACGTAACCCGCGATGTGCAGGATGGAGGCAGGAGTGAAATTGTACAGTTGGAGGCCATAATACTCCAGAAGCCCTCGGAGGAATGGGTGGATTGGAAATCCAACGCCTCTCAACAAGTAGGGAACAAAGCACACTCGTTCCCCCTGGATGGATTGGGGAAATTCTCCGCCTGAGCCCCGCCGTTGAAGGAAGTCAATCCTACTCGAACGGGGACCAGATCCGCGGGGGCAAGAAATCCCTATGTCTGCAGCTTCACTAGCTGGCTGTGGGATACATAACATTTCTCCCAATTGCCTTTTCCAAGGCCGTGGGGACGGGCGAAAGAGCTGGGAGCGCTAGCCATGTTGGAATGGTTTCTCCTAGCAAGCTCTGAGGATTCCTTGCTTGGTGTGGAATGGATCTGAAAATCCCAATCTCTTTAAATAGAAGCCTTTATTACATGGTCAGGGTGATATGTGCAAAAATACCCCGACCTCTCGTATTCGCTCGACACGTGGAAGCTGAAGTCAAGAAGGTGTGGAAGTCGATGGGCGCAACATTAAATGGTAAGCTGAATACTACTCTTTCAGTCAGGTACTTTGAAGTAATCGGAGGAGGAACCCGCCTTGCAACGCCGAAGACAATCTGCATGCCGAACACATCGTCATTGAAAGACTGGTTTGGGGGCTACTGAGGGAGTCCTGGATTAAGGGGTCCTCGAGCGTCTGGCCTATTGACATGGGCCAGACTGATGGGCTGTGAAGATACAAGACCGAAGACTCTCACCTGTGTCCAGATGGGACTCTCCTTGGCGTGGAAGGCAAGATTGGCGCCCGGATATGAAGATTCCTTTCTCTATAACCGACTTTGTACAACCCTAGTCCCCTCTGGTGTCTATATAAACCGGAGGGCTTAGTCCGTAGAGGCAATCATAATCATACATGGCAGACTTCTAGGGTTTTAGCCATCACGATCTCGTGGTAGATCAACTCTTGTAATACTCATATTCATCAAGATCAATCAAGTAGGAAGTAGGGTATTACCTCCATAGAGAGGGCCCGAACCTGGGTAAACATCGTGTCCCCCGCCTCCTGCTACCATCAACCTTAGATGCACAGTTCCGGACCCCATACCTGAGATCCACCAGTTTTGACACCGATAGCTACCTCTTGAGCTTGCGTTGGTTTTCCCTTGAAGAGGAAAAGGTGATGCAGCAAAGTAGCGTAAGTATTTCCCTCAGTTTGAGATCAAGGTAGCAATCCAGTAGGAGACAACGCACAAGTCACAAAATACCTGCACAAACAACCAACAACTTGCACCCAATGCGATAAAGGGGTTGTCAATCCCTTCACGGTCACTTGCGAAAGTGAGATCTCATAGAGATAGATAAACGGTAAAGTAAATATTTTTGGTATTTTTGGTTTATAGATCGGAAAGTAAAAGATTGCAAAATAGTAGATCGGAAACTAGTAAGATGTAAAAGAGATTCAATATAATGGAAAAGAGACCAGGGGGCCTGGGGGCCATAGTTTTTACTAGTGGCTTGTCTCAATATAGAAAATATTAGAGTGGGTGAACAAGTTACTACCGAGCAATTGATAGAAAAGCGCAAAGCTACGACGATATCTAAGGCAAATCATGAACGCAGGTGTTGAGGATATAACTACTGAGTGTAAAGCGCCCAGGAGGGGCCGGTTCACGCTCATCCGTATTAAACCCCATGAAGATAAAGAAGATGGCGCTCTACTAATAAAGCTTAGAGGCCCAGAGCCCCAAGGCGGTTTAGGGCCCACAGTTGTAAACCACCATAGTTATGTAACTTGCTATGTAAGTTAGGGAAAGGAAGAGACCGAGCTGGACACTTGTATGAGCCGGCCTCAGGACTCTGTAGACCGGCCGGGCGTCAACCTGTGTATATAAAGGGACGACCCAGCGGCGGTTCAGGGACAAGAAAAAGAACAACTCGAGACTCAGGCAAAGCGTATTTGCTCCCTGGTCATCGAAACCCCAATAAACCCATCACAACTAGACGTAGGATTTACCTTCATCGTAAGGGGCCGAACTAGTATAAAACTCTCGTGTCCCTTGTCCGGCTTAACCCCTTTAGGCTAATCTCGTTGCGATAGCTCCACGACTAAGTCCTTCTGCTAGGACATCAGACGTGTTAATTCCATGATAGTTGGCGCCCACCATGGGGCTAACGCATGATGATTTCGAGTTCTTAAAGGGCAACTCTGAAGGACTCAAAGGGTACGCGGTTGGCCGGATGACCAAGAGTCATCGCGACAAGCTCTACATCGACGATGTAGGCTAGGGCCCTGAGGTCGGCTCAATCAAGTACGGGTACCGGGTCCCCTTTGGTGGAATTCACGTTTTCATTGGGAAAATTGGCGAACCGAGCCCTGAGTCGGACATCTCCACGGACCTCGTCGAGACGGCTCAGTGTGCAAGTCCTGCCCGGGTTCAGCCTGCCGTGAAGCGTGCGTTCGTAGGGTTTATCCATGGTGCAGAATCTGAACCAGTGTCCAATGATGAGACATCCGTCTATTCAGATGGTGAATCATCTACTGGTGAGACCGAGTCACTGTACCAGTTGCAAGATGACTGGATTGGGGGATACTCTGGCTTCGAAAGTATTCCGGGCCCCCTTGAACTGCCAAACCGGGTTGCAATCTTCATGGCCGGCACGCAGCCCACCGTGCAGTCTTCATCTACAGCAGCAATGATCTCTGGATCGGCAACCATGGCAGGAGACCCGGCGCGCCGGCCGGCTCAAGTTCTTGCCAGTTTACTGGACGCCTTGACGACATTGTTGACCACAACAGATACCCCGGAGACCCAAGTTCAGTATAATGCGGATGTTACGAAGCTAAAGGATCAGATAACCCAGGCCAAGGCGGACTTGGCAGCTGAGGAGGCCAGGATGGATGAAGAACGGGCCACTTTAGATGCCCAATCACAACAGATCCAGGCGCAGAATTACCAGCTTATGTTGGATCAGAACGCGTCAAACGAAGTTATGAGAAGGAAGTATCGGTCTCGTCTGCCGCAAATTTACGAGGGTATAAACCTCTTCAGTATGCCAGGGGCTGGGCCCAGTAATCCGGTAGCGGAAAATCGGACCGAGGCACCTGGGGCGGCACCGGATCAGCCACGGGTGATGGACCCGCCTTGATGGACAGACAACCCGCCGCAATACGTAACAACGCCACCATGTCACTTTTCTAGCCCTTTGGATAACATGGTCGCTGCAGCGTCATGTTTGGCGGCTATTCCGATGGAGGGTGATTCACTAGCAGCAATTGAGACCGGACGGGCCAGGGATCTTCTTCAAACCGCTGTTGTGCAATAGTAGGCTTGTTCCTACAGCCGAGACAGAATACATTCAACCCCTCTCCCGATCAAGAGTTATAGCAGGCACATGGACGAACTGGCCGTGTCAAGCAGTGTGCGGCGTCGTGATGCCCCTCGAGGGCCTAATCCGGCGAACGGCGGTTTAAATGCTCAGGATGTGGTGAACAATGGCAGAGCACGACACGAGGCAGAGTTAGCCGCACAGTTGGCTGCGCAATACCAGAGTCAACCCGCTCCGGTTCAGCCAGCGGCATCAGTTGAACATTGTTTAGCCTTTAGCTCTTGGGGAGTGCCATGCCTCACCCCGGCTCTGCGCAATGTGCGGTTACCCAAGGATTACAAGGGTCCATGTAAAGTGCCTAATTATACTGCTGATCAACCCCCCGAGGCGTGGGTCGAAAGTTATGAGATGGCAATGGAGATGTTAGATGTGGATGAAGCAGCATGTGCAAAATACTTCACTATGATGCTAGAAGGAACGGCTCGTACCTGGCTGAAGAGCCTGCTTGTTAACTCGATCAATTCATGGGATGAGTTGAAGGCCAAGTTTATAGCAAACTTCAAGGATACATGCAAGCAACCTATGTCCATTGTAGATTTGGCGGCTTGTGCCCAAGGAGAGAATGAATCAACAACTCATTGGGTGCGCCGGGTTTCAGAAATTTTGCATTCCTCAGGCCGCATCAATCCTGACACAGCAATTGTGACTCTGGAAGGCAATTGATGGTTTAAGTCACTAAAGACGAAGTTGGGACGGCTCAAGCGTCACTGCAATGATATGGGAACACTCATGGCAGCTCTGGTTAAGTATGCTGATTCTGATAATACCAAGGACCTTGATTCTAATGAAGAAAAGTAGGAGAAGGGAAAGAAGAATGCCGGTTCAAAGGGACATCATAACTAGGCGGGCCACTGGAACAATGGTAAGCGTAAAGCGGACAATTCAGATTTTGTGGCTAACACCAGTATGAAGGGCAATATGCAGCGCCGTAAGGGTAAAACACCCCAGCGCGGTGGAGGAATGAATCTGGAACGCTTGTTAAACCAGCCTTGCCCAAAGCATGGAACAAAGGAGGTTCCGGCCACACACCTCTGGAAGGATTGCCACATCATGAGGGAATTCAAAAACTCTAACCTTTTCTGGTATGATCAAGGTCCATCTGGCGGTTCCGGTCCAGGATTTCACGGGCCGGGTTAAGGTGGTGGCGGTTCAAACTCAGGATTTTAGAATAATCAGGGCAATCAGAACAACCAAGGTGGCAACAATCAATAGGGCAATCAGGGGAATCAGCAACAACCGGGTTATCAGAGCAACCCGAAGCAGTTAAACGGTGGACAGTATCATGTCTTCACTACTAGCTTGTGCAAGCGCGATCAGAAGCTCCATAAAAGGGCGGTAAATTCTGTTGAACCGGCAGTGCCCCGTTATCTACGCTGGTCTGAGCAGCCTATTGTGTGGAGCAGGGAGGATCATCCGCCCCGGGTTGACAATCCAGGCCACCTAGCTTTGGTGGTTGCACCACAGGTTGGAGGTTATAAGTTCACCAAGGTACTCATGGACAGAGGGAGCAGTATCAATATCTTGTATTATGAAACCTTTCGGCGTATGGGGTTGACAGACAAGAACCTTAGACCGTCAAACACCGTTTTTCACGGTCTGGTGCCTGATAAATCGGCTTACCCAGTTGGTAAGATAGCTCTGGAGGTGGTTTTTGGAGATGATCATGATTCAAGAGCCGAGACGCTGACCTTTGAAGTGGTCAAGATCAGAAGTCCGTACCATGCTTTGTTTGGACGACCGATTTATGCTAAATTCATGGCAAGGCCGTGTTATGTTTATCTGCAGCTCAAGATGCCGGGTCATAAAGGGACCATCACGGTTCATGGTAGCCGTAAGATTGCTCTGGAATGTGAGGAAGGTGATGCGGCATATGCTGAATCGGTTTGTGTAACGGAGGAATTGAAGTTTTATAAGGACAATGTTGATCCGGCAGACATGACCTCTCTAAAGAAGCCCACTACAGAGCATGATCCGGCTTTGAAGTTTAAATCGGCTGATGAGACTAAATTGGTAGATTTTGTTCCTGGCGATTCATCCAAGCAGTTCAGCATCAGCGTCAACTTGGATCCGAAATAGGAAAGCGCGCTCATCGAGTTCATCCATGAGAACCGGGACATCTTTGCATGGAAACCTTCTGACATGCCAGGTGTACCGAGGGAACTCATTGAGCACACTCTTAATATTGATCCAAAATTCAAACCAGCCAAACAGTTTATTCGCCGCTTTAATGAGGAGCGGTGCAAGGCCATTGATGAAGAGGTAGCCCGGCTATTGGCAGCAGGGTTTATCGTGGAAGTGTTTCACCCAGAATGGTTGGCTAATCCGGTGCTGGTTCTTAAGAAAAATGGCACTTGGCGTATGTGTGTGGATTACACAGATTTGAACAAAGCATGCCCAGTTGATCCCTTTGCCCTCCCTCATATTGATCAAATCATTGATGCAACGGCGGGTTGTGAGCGTTTGAGTTTTGAGGATGCTTATTCTGGTTATCATCAGATCAAGATGGCAGTTAAGGACCAGGAGAAGACAGCTTTCATCACTCCCTTTGGAGCCTTCTGTTATGTGTCTATGCCCTTTGGGATCAAGAGTGCCCAGGCAACTTATCAATGTTGTGTGCAGAATTGTCTTCATACTCAGATTGGGCGCAATGTTCATGCCTATGTGGATGATATTGTGGTCAATTCAAGGAAGGTAGAGACACTTATAACTGATTTGAAAGAAACTTTTTATAATCTGAGAGTTTATAAAATGATGCTCAATCCGGCTAAGTGTGTCTTTGGTGTACCGGCTGGCATGCTCTTGGGTTTTTTGGTGTCCAACCGGGGTACTGAGGCTAATCCGGAAAAGATCAAGGCTATCACATCCCTGGCTAAACTGGCATGTATCAATGATGTTCAATGTTTGGCGGGTCGTATTGCGGCTTTGATCCGGTTTATCAGCAAGTTGGGAGAAAAGGCGATCCCTCTGTATCAGATGTTGAAGAAGACAAACATCTTTGTTTGGAGCGATGCTGCTGATGCGGTGTTTGAGGACTTGAAGAAGCAGTTGGCTGAACAGCCGGTCCTTGCTGCTCCAGTTGATAAGGAGCCACTGCTCTTATATGTGGCTGCTAATGCCTGGGCTATCAGTGTAGCTATTGTGGTGGAGCGCAAGGACGCTAGGAAGGAGTACCCAGTTCAAAGACCGGTTTAATATATCAGCGAAGTGCTCATTGAGTCAAAGCAAAGATATCCGCATTGGCAGAAGTAGGTGTATGGGTTTTTATGGCAAGTCGGAAGCTTAAGCAGTACTTTCAAGGTCATCCCATCACAGTGGTCAGTTCTGCTCCTTTGGGGGATATAATCCAGAATAGGGAGGCAACTGGTCGGGTTGCTAAGTGGGCTATTGAGCTTGGACCACACGGTTTGAAGTATATGCCTCGAACAACAATCAATCCCAGGCCCTTGTGGATTTCATCAATGATTGGACAGAGTTGCAGATACCGGAGGACAAACCGGACAGTACATACTAGACTATTCACTTTGACGGGTCCAGGCAATTAGAGGGCTCGGGGGCTGGAGTAGTCCTTACTTCCCCTCGAGGTGATAAAATTCATTATGTTCTTCGTTTAATGTTCCCTTTTACTAACAATGCAGCTGAGTATGAAGCCTTACTCCATGGTCTTCGAGTGGCTAAGGAAATGAACTTAAGCCGAGTAAGATGCTTTGGAGACTCGGATCTAGTGGCCCAACAAGTTTCAGGTACTTGGGATTCCAAGGATCCACTCATCGCGGCTTACCGATGAGAGGTGGATATTGTTGCCGGTCACTTCAAGGGTTATCAAGTGGAGCACATTGATCAACGCAAAAATGAGGCAGTTGATGCTTTAATCCGGTTGGGATCTCAACGTAAACCGGTGCCACCCAATACCTTTCTGGATGTCTTGCACAACCTGTCGGTTCAGTTGCCTACAGAGGAAGACCTTGTTATTCCTGATCCGGAGGCACAGTTGGTGGCTGCTTTACATATCATTCTGGATTGGACGGTTCCATACTTGGCGTATATGAACCGGGGTGAGTTGCCAGAAGATGAAGTTTTGGCCAGGCAAATAGTCCGGTGATCCAAGTCCATGGTTGTTCACAACGGCGAGTTACACCGTTGCAGTGTTTCTAGTGCGTTCCAATGCTGTGTTTCTCCTGAAGAAGGCCGTGAGATTCTACGAGAGATCCACGAAGGAGACTGTGGTCATCACGCTGGTTCAAAATCCTTGGTTGCTAAAGCGTTTCGTCATGGCTTCTATTGGCTGACGGCTCACGCTGATGCTGAGGACTTGGTAAGGCGGTGCGACGGTTGTCAGAAATTCTCACGACGAGCTCATGTTCCGGCTCAGGAGCTATGGATGATTCCCATCACCTGGCCGTTTGCTACTTGGGGGATTGACATGGTAGGCCATTTCAAGCGATCCAAAGATAAGAAGACCCACCTGTTGGTGGCGGTTGACAAGTTTACTAAATGGGTTGAAGCGGAGCCAGTAAGCAAGTGTGATGCAGCCACAACGGTTCAATTCATCAAAAAGGTGATCTTCCGTTTCATTTTTCCACACAGCATCATCACAGATAATGGCACGAACCTCTCCAAAGGCGAGATGGAGGACTTTTTTCAACAACAGCACATCCGGCTTGACGTGGCATCTGTGGCTCACCCCCAATCTAATGGTCAAACTGAGAGAGCCAATCGGGAAATCTTGAAGGGCATCAAGCCCTGGCTTATGGTTCCTTTGAAGAGGACGCCGGGTTGTTGGGTGGAGGAGTTACCATCTGTGTTATGGAGTATAAACACCACCCCAAACCGGTCTACAAGTTATACACCTTTCTTCATGGTTTATGGGGCAGAGGCGGTACTCCCAAGTGATATTCGTCATGACTCGCCCCGGGTTGCCAATTATGTTGAAGCAGACAACGAGCAAGCACATCAAGAAGCACTGGACCTATTAGATGAAAACGGGACATGGCGTTGGCTCGTTCGGCGGTTTATCAGCAAGACCTGCGGTGTTATCACAGCCGCCGGGTTAGAACAAGAACCTTTCAAGAAGGCGACTTAGTGCTCCAGCTCATCCAGGATCAGACCGATATGCACAAGTTATCCCCACCTTGGGAAGCGCCCTTTGTGGTCAGCAAGAATCTGCACAACGGATCATACTACCTCATCGACGTTCGCGAGCACAAAGACTCAAGCAAATCGGAGGAGGAGACCCGTCGGCCGTGGAATATCGCTCTTCTACGGCCTTACTACACATGAGCCATAGGCTCTCATTATGTACATATTTTGACAATGTATATATTATGATCAATATAATAAATCAGCATCCTTGCTACAAGCAGGGCTTCTGTCGTTCTTCCTATGTTTCTTGGTTACAAGGGGGCTTCTGCTTACAAAGCGACGTCCTGTTTTGTCCATTAAACCGGCTATCATGCCACAATACAGCTTGGGAGCTTCACACCCAAGGGGCCAAAGAGAGTACTATTGCTAGTAGCACAACTCAAACATAGGCACCCATTGAACACAGTCACAAAGTTACTTGGGGGCTATTTGTGTAAAGTAACAAAGAGTTTGAAAGGACCCTTGTAATTGGGTATCGACCCACGGCTTGGAAGCCTGGTGTATTCACCTAAAACCCCGGGTTAACCTGCCTTCATCAAGTAAGCCACTCCTATCCAGGTAATCCTGGCATGACCCGCCGAATGTTTGACAAGTTACTCTTATACAGACCCTGAACTTGTCAAAGTTAAAACGACGATTGGTTAGTTGGAGGCCCATCTTAAAAGGCTTTGTAAAATGGTTTAACTCAGCAGCCTGACAGCCCACGAAAAGCCTCGAATTTGGGTCTGGCAACCCTCGAAAAGCCTCTACTACAAGTTTTATTTGATTTTGTTTTTTGCAAACTTTTATCTCTATTGATAATCTAAGTTAAACCGTTGTCTCTTGACCTGGCCAGACTATATATCTTTACATCAATCCGGTGTTTTTTAACCTGGCGTGGCTTACAGTTATCAGCTGTTAGCACATAATCAGTTATGAACTGGCATCTCTTAATCCGGTCTGGCATTAACTATAAGTCGCTAGGATGATCATCCGGTGTTTATCATAACCTGGCATGGCTTATTACGCACCAGCGTCTTGTGGTGGGTATTTTCAAATATTCAAGGTTTGGGTTATCACCCTTACCACACAAGTTGGTAAAACCAACCAAAGTGATTTAATATCACAGGTATGATGTATTTCATATTTCATTACTTTATAACCTTGGTTATGAGGATTCTGGTTCTATATTGGGTATCATAACCCGTCCGGCGGTAAACCGCCAGGACATGTTTAAGTGTTTAACATGCAGAAAGCAGGATTTTCTACGAAATACCAAGGCAAATCAAGCATGCATAGCAACAATCATGCCGGATTAAAATATCAGGTAGCAGTGCACGATGGCAGAAGATCAAAGTATTTCAACTAGCCTATTACAAGGCACTTTGATGCCCAAAAGAATAATTGTTTGTTGCTCGCAACGCTATTTGTGACAATCAAGCCGGCTGGCGAATTATGATTCATCACCAGGCTGACGTGAAGTTGAAGGATCATCACACGTCGGTTCAACCTCCTCCTCCTCACCCAGTCGCTGGAAGTCAAGGGTGGTCCAATCAATCCTGGTTAAGGCTTGAAAGACAGCTTCATTGCTTATAAGGTTGGACGGTTCAATGTCAGGGGCATAGGTGTGCTTACGGATTGGAGGGATTAGATTCTGCACTTCATTCATGGCTGCGTCAACACGTTTGTTGTCTGTGTCATAGCAGGACCGATAGACAGACAAATCAGCCTCCTCAGCCAATTGGCTTGCTAGTGGGCGCATCTCTTTAGTCAAGACTTTAAGGGCTTCATTGTCGAAGTCTGATCCGTCCTCCTGTTGACCACGATAGCCCTTTGCGATGTCTGCCGGATCAAGATCGGTAATCCATGCTTTGGCCGTCGTCAATGTTGTTAAAGCGCCAGCCCTTGCAGCAGATCGCTTCATCTCTTCCATCTGGGCTGGAGTCATAGATAATTTGGTCAAGGTATCCTTGATCAATGTTGGTGCCGGTTATTTGAAGGAGGCCGCACAGATAACTCGTTGCGCGCCAGTGTACAATTTTTCTACCAGTGTATACGCTACCTTCAACTTCATCCGTATATCAGAGCCCAGATGAGCAATACGACTACCTGCAACGGTTTAAGAATTTGCTATTAAACCGGCAAATTTCACAAATGTTTAAGGACGTGTTGACAAAGGGTACATACCAAAAATTGCTGAAGTCATAGCATTGACTTGATGTTTCAGCCCAGTTAGCTCCTCTGCCACCGGTTTGAGGGCTGCTTCAACATCTTCGGCCCGCTTTAAGAGAGCAGCCTTCTCTGCTTCCCAATCCACCCGCTCACTTTTAAAACCATCCTTCAACTGTTCCATGGCAGTCAAAGCGCCCTTCAGTTCATCTTTGGCCTTGGAGGTTTTTACTTGCTGGGACCTAATGTTTTCTTGAAGATCAGCAATCTGGGAATTTTTGATGTTCAAGTCAGCCTGCACAAGACAGATGATAGAGATGTTAAGATTTTTTACTCAAAGTCCCAAGCACATAACAAGTTATACGCTTGGCACTTGGGGGCTAATGTGGATTGCTTTTTATTTTGACCATCATTCAAAGTCCCAAGGCTCAATACAAGTATTAATCTTGGCACTTGGGGGCTAATGCATATTTGATAAGAAAACTCAAAGGTGAAGGAATTCAAGAAAGACAAGTTTGAAACAGAAAGTCCCAGTTTATCTTCAAAAAGGTAAACCGGCCCTTGGGGGCTACACAGTTGGAAGTCTTTTTATTTAAAAGTCCCAGTTCATCTTGAAGAGATAAACCGGCCCTTGGGGGCTACAATGGAGTTATACAGTGCAAAGAAAATTTATGAAGTGTTTGGAAGTTACCTCATAACGCTCCTTCATCAAGTTAACCAAACCGGCCTCGTAGTCATGGCTTGTGTACAGGTGGTTTAAGTATCCAGAGTGAAGTTCCTGAGCGGGGAGATGAGCATAACTCGACACATCAGCTTTCCCCTTGCTTTTCTCTTCAGCAGCAGATTCCACTTTGGCACTGTGCTTTGCCAAAGGGGCAGGATTACCACGAGATGTATGGCCAACCCCAGTGATCACAACATCATTAGTTGCTGTATTTGGGCTCGCCGGTTTGTCTGGCGCCTTGGAAGGACTTGGCGGATCAGCAGTCGGACTTGGTGGATTGGCTTATGGGCTTGGTGGATTAACTTGAGGGCTTGTCGGGTTAGCTTCTGGCGGATCAGCATCAGTGGCCCGACCTTGTGGCACAGGATCATCCATGGCAATATCAACATCTCCGCCAGCACCTTCTGAGGTCCTTCCTGAGTGGGGGCATTGGTCTTTGCCTTCTTGCTAAATCGGGCTTTCGCGCTGCAAATTGACAATAGAGGATTAGTACAGTGAACCAGCGCAAGACGACAAAGTTAACATTATTATACGTACCCACTGACGGTCTTCAGGGGAGGCATTTGTGTGGTTGATGAATCGCCAGATGAGGAGTTAGAAGTCACCTGATAATTTGAGTCAGACGGATTAAGAGGGTATCGGAAGTAACCCGCCAAGGGATAAGACTTGATAGAATTACACGACACCTCTGCACGACGCTTCCGGATTGGAGTGTCTAGTAAACCAAAGGAAGTGACTTGCTGGCCACTATGCCGGATTGTGCGACGAGCTTCAGGATGTTGTGGATCCAAATGAGTGAAAGTATGTGAATGCTTCACTTTCCGGACTGTGCGACGGATTTTTCTTACTGGCACAAGATCGGAAATTGAGGAAAGGGAGATTATCTCTACATTGTCAGCACGACTAGCTTCTGCATCATCCTGGTAATGGTCGTTATCAATAAGATGTATGAAAAATAAGCCAAGGGAGTCAACTTCTACCTCTTGTTCTGAATCATCAACATTCTCGGGCGGATCAGACGACTTGACGGTTTTCTTCTTGGCTGGCTTCTTGATGGCCTTGCTCTTAGCACGAGAAACCCTCGCCGGTTTGTCTTGAGTTTTTGGCGGTTTGTCCTAAGGTTTCCTCTTCCAGAAAGGATCTTTGGCCTGTAAGAATAAACAAGGAATTATCAGAACAGTGTTAAAACAGACACGGATCAAAAGGGCAGAAGGATATTTTTTTTACCACTGCGGTTTGTTGGAGGCGTTAAAGGGACGCAGCCCAGTTTTGTTGTATTTAGCAATCGGTTCATCCAGCATCTTCTTGACAGCCTCAGTGACTTCATCATCAGTTATCTCTATTTCATGGTGTTGGAAATATGCCCTAGAGGCAATAATAAAAGCATTATTATTATATTTCCTTGTTCATGATAATTGTCTTTTATTCATGCTATAATTGTATTATCCGGAAATCGTAATACACGTGTGAATACATAGACCATAACATGTCCCTAGTGAGCCTCTAGTTGACTAGCTCGTTGGTCAACAGATAGTCATGGTTTCCTGACTATGGACATTAGATGTCATTGACAACGGGATCACATCATTAGGAGAATGATGTGATGGACAAGACCCAATCCTAAGCATAGCACAAGATCGTGTAGTTCGTTTTGCTAGAGCTTTTTTAATGTCAAGTATCTCTTCCTTAGACCATGAGATCGTGTAACTCCCGGATACCGTAGGAGTGCTTTGGGTGTACCAAACGTCACAATGTAACTGGGTGACTATAAAGGTGCACTACAGGTATCTCCGAAAGTGTCTGTTGGGTTGACACGGATCGAGACTAGGATTTGTCACTCCGTATGACGGAGAGGTATCTCTGGGCCCACTCGGTAATGCATCATCATAATGAGCTCAAAGTGACCAAGTGTTTGGTCACGGGATCATGCATTACGGTACGAGTAAAGTGACTTGCCGGTAACGAGACTGAACGAGGTATTGGGATACCGACGATCGAGTCTCGGGCTTGTAACGTACCGAATGACAAAGGGAATAGTATACGGGGTTGCTTGAATCCTCGACATCGTGGTTCATCCGATGACATCATCGAGGAGCATGTGGGAGCCAACATGGGTATCCAGATCCCGCTGTTGGTTATTGACCTGAGAGCCGTCTCGGTCATGTCTGCGTGTCTCCCGAACCCGTAGGGTCTACACAATTAAGGTTCGGTGACACTAGGGTTATTAGGAAGACTTGTATGTGATTACCAAATGTTGTTCGGAGTCCCGGATGAGATCCCGGACGTCACGAGGAGTTTCGGAATGGTCCGGAGGTAAAGATTTATATATGGGAAGCTGTCATATGGACACTGAAAGGTTTTAGGGGCATATCGGTATTGTACCGGGGCCACCGGAAGGGTTCCGGGGGTCCACCGAGAGGGGCCACCCCTCCCGGGGGGGCCACATGGGCTGCATGGGACAGGAGCCAGCCCCTGGAGGGCTGCGCGTGCCCCCCCCTTGGGCCCATGCGCCTAGGGTTGGGGGGAGAACCCTAGAGGGGGTGCCCCCCTTACTTGGGGGGCAAGTCCCCCCTCCCTGGCCGCCGCCCCCCTCTTGATCCCATCTAGAGGGGCCGGCCCCCCTTGCCCCTTCCCCTATAAATAGAGGGGTGAGGGGAGGGCTGAACACCCAAGCCAAGGCGCAGCCCCTTCCCTCCCCAACACCTCTCCTCCTCCGTACGTGCTTGGCGAAGCCCTGTCGGAGTACTGCTGCACCAACAACACCACGTCGTCGTGCTGCTGTTGGAGCTGTCTTCCTCAACCTCTCCTTCCTCCTTGCTGGATCAAGACGGAGGAGACGTCGCCCGTACCGTACGTGTGTTGAACGCGGAGGTGTTGTCCGTTCAGCACTTGGTCATCGGTGATCTGAATCACGGCGAGTACGACTCCATCATCACCATCCCCTTGAACGCTTCCGCACTCGATCTACAAGTGGTATGTAGATGCAAACTCACTCCCTTGACTCGTTGCTTAGATGAACTCATAGATGGATCTTGGTGAAACCGTAGGAAAAATTTTAATTTTCTGCAACGTTCCCCAACAGTGGCATCATGAGCTAGGTCTATGCGTAGTTCTCTATTGCACGAGTAGAACACAATTTTGTTGTGGGTGTAGATTTTGTCAACTTGCTTACCGCTACTAGTCTTATCTTGCTTCAGCGGTATTGTGGGATGAAGCGGCCCGGACCAACCTTACACGTACGCTTACGTGAGACCGGTTCCACCGACTAACATGCACTAGTTGCATAAGGTGGCTGGCGGGTGTCTGTCTCTCCCACTTTAGTTGAAGCGGATTCGATGAAAAGGGTCCTTATGAAGGGTAAATAGAAGTTGACAAGATCACGTTGTGGTTATTCGTAGGTAAGAAAACATTCTTGCAAGAACCCAATTGCAGCCACGTAAAAGATGCAACAACAATTAGAGGACGTCTAACTTGTTTTTGCAGCAATTGTCATGTGATGTGATATGGCCAGAAGTTGTGATGAATGATGAATGATATATGGTGATGTATGAGATCATGTTCTTGTAATAGGAATCACGACTTGCATGTCGATGAGTATGACAACCGGCAGGAGCCATAGGAGTTGTCTTTATTTTTTGTATGACCTGCGTGTCATTGAAGAACGCCACATAAATTACTTTACTTTATTGCTAAATGCGTTAGCCATACAAGTAGAAGTAGTCATTGGCGTGACAACTTCATGAAGACACGATGATGGAGATCATGATGATGGAGATCATGGTGTCATGCCGGTGACGAAGATGATCATGGAGCCCCGAAGATGGAGATCGAAGGAGCTATATGATATTGGCCATATCATGTCACTATTATATAATTGCATGTGATGTTTATTATGTTTATGCATCTTGTTTACTTAGAATGACGGTAGTAAATAAGATGATCCCTTACAAAAATTTTCAAGAAGTGTTATCCCCTAACTGTGCACCGTTGCTAAAGTTCGTCGTTTCGAAGCACCACGTGATGATCGGGTGTGATAGATCCTTACATTCACATACAACGGGTGTAAGACAGTTTTACACATGCAAAACACTTAGGGTTAACTTGACGAGCCTAGCATGTACAGACATGGCTTCAGAACACGGAGACCGAAAGGTCGAACACGAGTCGTATGGAAGATACGATCAACATGAGAATGTTCACCGACGATGACTAGTCCGTCTCACGTGATGATCGGACACGGCCTAGTCGACTCGGATCGTGTAACACTTAGATGACTAGAGGGATGTCTAATCTGAGTGGGAGTTCATTAAAATAATTTGATTGGATGAACTTAATTATCATGAACTTAGTCTAAAACTTTTTGCATAATATGTCTTGTAGATCAAATGGCCAACGCTCATGTCAACATGAACTTCAACGCGTTCCTAGAGAAAACCAAGCTGAAAGATGATGGCAGCAACTATACGGACTGGGTCCGGAACCTGAGGATCATCCTCATAGCTGCCAGGAAACAATATGTCCTAGAAGGACCGCTAGGTGATGCTCCCGTCCCAGAGAACCAAGACATTATGAATGCTTGGCAGTCTTGTGCTGATGATTACTCCCTCGTTCAGTGCGGCATGCTTTACAGCTTAGAACCAGGGCTCCAAAAGCGTTTTGAGCAACACGGAGCATATGAGATGTTCGAGGAGCTGAAACTAGTTTTCCAAGCTCATGCCCGGGTCGCGAGATATGAAGTCTCCGACACGTTCTATAGTTGTAAGATGGAGGAAAATAGTTCTGTCAGTGAGCACATACTCAAAATGTCTGGGTTGCACAACCGTCTGTCCCAGCTGGACATTAACCTCCCAGATGAGGCGGTCATTGATAGAATCCTTCAGTCGCTCCCACCAAGCTACAAGAGCTTTGTGATGAACTACAATATGCACGGGATGGTGAAGACCATTCCTGAAGTATTTTTAATGCTGAAGTCAGCAGAGGTTGAAATCAAGAAAGAACATCAAGTGTTGATGGTCAATAAGACCACTAAGTTCAAGAAGGGCAAGGGTAAGAAGAACTTCAAGAAGGACGGCAAAGATGTTGCCGCGCCCGGTAAGCCACTTGCCGGGAAGAAGTCAAAGAATGGACCCAATCCTGAGATTGAGTGCTTTTACTGCAAGGGGAAGGGTCACTGGAAGCGGAACTGCCCCAAATACTTAGCGGATAAGAAGGCCGGCAACACCAAAGGTATATTTGATATACATGTAATTGATGTGTACCTTACCAGTACTCGTAGTAACTCGGTGCCGTTGCTCATATTTGTAACTCACAGCAGGAGCTGCGGAATAAGCGGAGACTGGCGAAGGACGAGGTGACCATGCGCGTCGGGAATGGTTCCAGAGTCGATGTGATCGCCGTCGGCACGCTACCTCTACATTTACCTACGGGATTAGTTTTGAACCTTAATAATTGTTATTTGGTGCCAAGTTTGAGCATGAACATTGTATCTGGATCTCGTTTGATACGAGATGGCTACTCATTTAAATCCGAGAATAATGGTTGTTCTATTTATATGAGAGATATGTTTTATGGTCATGCCCTGATGGTCAATGGTTTATTATTAATGAATCTCGAACATAGTGTTACACATATTCATAGCGTGAATACCAAAAGATGTAAAGTTGATAACGATAGTCCCACATACTTGTGGCACTGCCGCCTTGGTCACATTGGTGTCAAGCGCATGAAGAAGCTCCATGCTGATGGACTTTTAGAGTCTCTCGATTATGAATCATTTGACACATGCGAACCATGCCTCATGGGCAAAATGACCAAGACTCCGTTCTCCGGAACAATGGAGCGAGCAACCAACTTGTTGGAAATCATACATACCGATGTGTGCGGTCCAATGAGTGTTGAGGCTCGCGGAGGATATTGTTATGTTCTCACTCTCACAGATGACTTGAGTAGATATGGGTATGTCTACTTGATGAAACACAAGTCTGAGACCTTTGAAAAGTTCAAGGAATTTCAGAATGAAGTAGAGAATCAACGTGACCGAAAGATAAAATTCTTGCGATCGGATCGTGGAGGAGAATATTTAAGTCACGAATTTGGTACACACTTAAGAAAATGTGGAATCGTTTCACAACTCACGCCGCCTGGAACACCTCAGTGAAACGGTGTGTCCGAACGTCGTAATCGCACTCTATTAGATATGGTGCGATCTATGATGTCTCTTACCGATTTACCGCTATCATTTTGGGGATACGCTCTAGAGACAACTACATTCACTTTGAATAGGGAACCGTCTAAATCCGTTGAGACGACACCGTATGAATTATGGTTTGGGAAGAAACCTAAGCTGTCGTTTCTAAAAGTTTGGGGATGCGATGCTTATGTCAAGAAACTTCAACCTGAAAAGCTCGAACCTAAGTCGGAAAAATGTGTCTTCATAGGATACCCTAAAGAAACCATTGGGTATACCTTCTACTTAAGATCCGAGGGCAAGATCTTTGTTGCCAAGAACGGATCCTTTCTGGAAAAAGAGTTTCTCTCGAAAGAAGTAAGTGGGAGGAAAGTAGAACTCGATGAAGTACTACCTCTTGAATGGGAAAGTAGTGCAGCTCAGGAAAATGTTCCTGTGATGCCTACACCAACTGAAGAGGAAAATAATGATGATGATCAAGGTACTTCGGATCAAGTTGCTACTGAACTTCGTAGGTCCACAAGGACACGTTCTGCACCAGAGTGGTACGGCAACCCTGTCCTGGAAATCATGTTGTTAGACAACGGTGAACCTTCAAACTATGAAGAAGCGATGGCGGGCCCAGATTCCAACAAATGGCTAGAAGCCATGAAATCCGAGATAGAATCCATGTATGAAAACAAAGTATGGACTTTGACTGACTTGCCCGATGATCGGCGAGCGATAGAAAACAAATGGATCTTTAAGAAGAAGACGGACGCGGATGGTAATGTCACCATCTATAAAGCTCGACTTGTCGCTAAGGGTTATTGGCATGTTCAAGGGATTGACTATGATGAGACTTTCTCTCCCGTAGCGAAGCTTAAGTCCGTCCGAATCATGTTAGCAATTGCCGCATACTATGATTATGAGATATGGCAGATGGACGTCAAAACGGCATTCCTTAACGGGCATCTTAAGGAAGACTGTATATGATGAAGCCGGAGGGTTTTGTCGATCCTAAGAATGCTAACAAAGTATGCAAGCTCCAGCGATCCATTTATGGGCTGGTGCAAGCATCTCGGAGTTGGAACATTCGCTTTGATGAAATGATCAAAACGTTTGGGTTTATGCAGACTTATGGAGAAGCCTGCGTTTACAAGAAAGTGAGTGGGAGCTCTGTAGCATTTCTCATATTATATGTAGATGACATACTTTTGATGGGAAATGATATAGAATTCTTGGACAACATTAAGGCCTACTTGAATAAGTGTTTCTCAATGAAGGACCTTGGAGAAGCTGCTTATATATTAGGCATCAAGATCTATAGAGATAGATCGAGACGCCTCATAGGTCTTTCACAAAGCACATACCTTGATAAGATTTTGAAGAAGTTCAAAATGGATCAGTCCAAGAAGGGGTTCTTGCCTGTATTGCAAAGGTATGAGATTGAGCTCGGCTCAATGCCCGACCACGGCAAAAGATAAAGAAGAGCTGAGCGTCATCCCCTATGCCTCAGCCATAGGATCTATTATGTATGCCATGCTGTGCCTCAGCCGTAAGTTTGGTAGGAAGGTACCAAAGTAATCCCGGCAAGGAACACTGGATAGCGGTCAAGAATATCCTAAAGTACCTGAAAAGGACGAAGGACATGTTTCTCGTTTATGGAGGTGACGAAGAGCTCGTCGTAAATGGTTACGTCGACGCTAGCTTCGACACAGATCTGGATGACTCTAAGTCACAAACCGGATATGTGTATATGTTGAATGGTGGAGCAGTAAGCTGGTGCAGCTGCAAGCAGAGCGTCGTGGCGGGATCTGCATGTGAAGCGGAGTACATGGCAGCCTCGGAGGCAGCGCATGAAGCAATTTGGGTGAAGGAGTTCATCGCCAACCTAGGAGTCATACCCAATGCGTCGGGGCCGATCAAACTCTTCTGTGACAACACTGGAGCTATTGCCCTTGCCAAGGAGCCCAGGTTTCACAAGAAGACCAGGCACATCAAGCGTCGTTTCAACTCCATCCGTGAAAATGTTCAAGATGGAGACATAGATATTTGCAAAGTACATACGGATCTGAATGTCGCAGATCCATTGACTAAACCTCTCTCGTGAGCAAAACATGATCAACACCAGAACTCTATGGGTGTTCGATTCATCACAATGTAACTAGATTATTGACTCTAGTGCAAGTGGGAGACTGTTGGAAATATGCCCTAGAGGCAATAATAAAAGCATTATTATTATATTTCCTTGTTCATGATAATTGTCTTTTATTCATGCTATAATTGTATTATCCGGAAATCGTAATACACGTGTGAATACATAGACCATAACATGTCCCTAGTGAGCCTCTAGTTGACTAGCTCGTTGGTCAACAGATAGTCATGGTTTCCTGACTATGGACATTAGATCCAAGGGTCGCAATCCATTCTTTCTGGGCAAGCCAGTTCAGTTCCTTTCTGGTAGCAAGAGATCCCATATCAGATTAAGTAAAGGGATTACCTAGCTAGCGCATATCGAAGAGTTGGAGACTTCCTGCCACTATAGAAAAATTCGCTGATGGATCAATTTCTGTAGGTGGGTCTGTCATTGACGATGGGATCACATCATTAGGAGAATGATGTGATGGACAAGACCCAATCCTAAGCATAGCACAAGATCGTGTAGTTCGTTTTGCTAGAGCTTTTTTAATGTCAAGTATCTCTTCCTTAGACCATGAGATCGTGTAACTCCCGAATACCGTAGGAGTGCTTTGGGTGTACCAAACGTCACAACGTAACTGGGTGACTATAAAGGTGCACTACAGGTATCTCCGAAAGTGTCTGTTGGGTTGACACGGATCGAGACTGGGTTTGTCACTCCATATGACGGAGAGGTATCTCTGGGCCCACTCGGTAATGCATCATCATAATGAGCTCAAAGTGACCAAGTGTTTGGTTACGGGATCATGCATTACGGTACGAGTAAAGTGACTTTCCGGTAACAAGACTGAACGAGGTATTGGGATACCGACGATCGAGTCTCGGGCTTGTAATGTATCGAATGACAAAGGGAATAGTATACGGGGTTGCTTGAATCCTCGACATCGTGGTTCATCCGATGACATCATCGAGGAGCATGTGGGATCCAACATGGGTATCCAAATCCCGCTGTTGGTTATTGACCTGAGAGCCGTCTCGGTCATGTCTGCGTGTCTCCTTAACCCGTAGGGTCTACACACTTAAGGTTCGGTGACGCTAGGGTTATTAGGAAGACTTGTATGTGATTACCGAATGTTGTTCGGAGTCCCGGATGAGATCCCGGATGTCACGAGGAGTTCCGGAATGGTCCGGAGGTAAAGATTTATATATGGGAAGCTATCATATGGACACCGGAAGGTTTCGGGGGCATATCGGTATTGTACCGGGGCCACTGGAAGGGTTCCGGGGGTCCATCGGGAGGGGCCACCCCTCCCGGGGGGCCACATGGGCTGCGTGGGGCAGGAGCCAGCCCCTGGGGGGCTGGGCGCCCCCGCCCCTTGGGCCCATGCGCCTAGGGTTGGGGGGAGAACCCTAGAGGGGGCGCCCCCCTTGCTTGGGGGCAAGTCCCCCCTCCCTGGCCACTGCCCCCCCTCTAGATCCCATCTAGAGGGGCCGGCCCCCCTTGCCCCTTCCCCTATAAATAGAGGGGTGAGGGGAGGGCTGAACACCCAAGCCAAGGCGCAGCCCCTCCCCTCCCCAACACCTCTCCTCCTCCATACGTGCTTGGCGAAGCCCTGTCGGATTACTGCTGCACCAACAACACCACGCCGTCGTGCTGCCGTTGGAGCTGTCTTCCTCAACCTCTCCTTCCTCCTTTCTGGATCAAGATGGAGGAGACGTCGCCCGTACCGTACGTGTGTTGAATGCGGAGGTGCTGTCCGTTCAGCACTTGGTCATCGGTGATCTGAATCACGGCGAGTACGACTCCATCATCACCATCCCCTTGAACGCTTCCGCACTCGATCTACAAGTGGTATGTAGATGCAAACTCACTCCCTTGACTCATTGCTTAGATGAACTCATAGATGGATCTTGGTGAAACCGTAGGAAATTTTTTAATTTTCTGCAACGTTCCCCAACACATGGTGCCGTTGAGGGTCCTTGATGTCCCCCGGTATACTCATGCATCAACCTGGTACGGCGGCTTAAAGGCAGGATACCCCACGAAACCCAGCAACGAACGAGGTCAGTGTCGGTCAAGCCATTTGCTAGGAAAGCCCAGAGCTTAGCAAATTGAGGTGCATAAGTTTGTCGTTCTTTGGCAGTAAGCCATTGAGGTAGTGGGTCGCCATTACTGAGCCGGTGAGCACGGTAACCCGGCAGAGGGTTTTCTTCAGCAGGAGTAGTGTTCCGACAATAGAACCATGTTTGGTTCCAATCTTTGGGGTGGCTGTGATGTTTAGCATGAGGAAAATAAACTTCTTTCCTTTTCTGAATCGACACTCCGCCGAGTTCAATGTTGGGGCCGTCAGAGAATTCAGTTCGGCGGTTTAAGTGGAAGAACTCCCTGAAGAGCTCGACAGTTAGTTCTTCTTGGAGGTAAACCTCACAGAACACTTGGAAGTTACAGATGTTGCACACAGAGTTCGGTCCAATGTCTTGAGGATGGAGTTGGAAGTTTGCAAGCACATACTGGAAAAACTTTGATCCGGGAGGGCCAAATCCCTGGTCTAGATGCTACATAAATACAACCACTTCTCCATCTTGTGGTTCAGGAGGGCACTCAGAGCCAGGGAGTCGCCAATGAATGACCTCCTTCTTGGCTAAAGTGCCAGTTAAAACATACCCATTGAGTTGAGTCTCTGTAATCCGGGAAGTAACCCAGTTGCAAGAGGCGAATTGCTTGGCCATTTTGGAAGACAAACTGGAAAAGAAGTGCAAAAGCCGGTTCATGGTTCAAGATTGATGTGCACAAACCGGTGTTAAACCTGGGGATTTAATTCAAACATATATGCACTATAAACCGGAAAATGATGCTCAAGTTAAGGTGGTGATTTATGTGAGGGCTAATGGTACCTAGCGGATTATGATTTTCTAAAGGTTAAACCGCCTATAAATGGAAGAAGCGCATCTGAAATTTACCAAGTGCTGAAGAAACAGGTTTCACAAGATGGCATTATAATTTTGGATCTACCGCAGCCTAGTAAAGGAAATTTTCTGAGCCTTAAAAATGGCGACGGAAGGACGTTAACAGTCCAGATGGGATCTATCCAGGAACAATGAGATGCTATGGCAGGACAGAATTAAAACTACAGCTTCGGCCACGAGAAGAAACTGTTAGGCCTAGCTAGATTCAGTGAGATGCTAAAGAAAAAACAGATGAGCACTGATGAACGCTGATGAACACCGAAGAACTTCGAAACCCTAATGTAGATTTGATAAGTTGAGGAAGGGAGTACTTAACAGGGCCACGTAGCGGCGGAGGAGTGTCACAAGATCTCTGGTACGAACTGGTTGATGCAGCAGCCTAGTCGGTGCAGGTTCAAGGGTCGACGGCGGCGGCGATGCTTGAGCTCTTCGGGGTCGTGAGGAGGAAGAAGATGCGAAGAGGCAAGGGGGAAAATGGAAGGATCCCCCGGTCTTATGTATAAAGGCATGGGGATAAGCGGCAGGTGTTAGAATCGAGGAGCCTGAAGCGGCAAGAGGGGCACAACTGTCGCCTTGATCTTTGGGAGTTAATTAAATGAAGGGAATCTTTATAACCTTTTTATACAGAGATGACATCATGATGATTTATTGCAATTTCAGAAGATGACGTCATGGCGGTTTACCAAAGTTTACAAGGAGAAGATATCATGGCGGTTTACAAGGATTGTAAGAAGATGTTCAGGGAATTTTTCTAAGTATTGAAGATTGACATGAACAGGTTCAAATCAATCTGGGGCCTAATGTTGAGGATATAACTACTGAGTGTAAACCGCCCACGAGGGGCTGGTTCACGCTCATCCGTATTAAAGCCCATGAAGATAAAGAAGATGGCGCTCTACGAATAAAGCTTAGAGGCCCAGAGCCCAAAGGCGGTTTAGGGCCCACAGTTGTAAACCGCCATAGTTATGTAACTTGCTATGTAAGTTAGGGAAATGAAGAGACCGAGCCGGACACTTGTATGAGCCGGCCTCGGGACTCTGTAGACTGGCCGGGCATCAACCTGTGTACATAAAGGGACGACCCGGCGGCGGTTCAGGGACAAGAAAGACAACAACTCGAGACTCAGGCAAATTGTATTCGCTCCCTGGTCATCGAAACCACAATAATCCCATCACAACTAGACGTAGGCTTTACCTTCATCGTAAGGGGCCGAACTAGTATAAAACTCTCGTGTCCCATGTCCGGTTTAACCCCTTTAGGATAATCTCATTGCGATGGTTCCACGACTAAGTCCTTCTGCTAGGACATCTGACGTGTTAATTCCACGACAGTAGGCATCACGTCCGTGTCAAGTAGACCGAAACGATTTTGCATCTACTACTATTACTCCACACATCGACCGACTCATGCCTACATCTAGAGTGTTAAGTTCATAAAGAACAAAGTAACACATTAAGTAAGATGACATGATGTAGAGGAATTAACTCAAGCAATATGATGAAAACCCCATCTTTTTATCCTCGATGGCAACAATAGAATACGTGCCGTGCTGCCTCTACTATCACTGGGAAAGGACACCCTAGGATTGAACCCAAACCTAAGCACTTCTCCCATTGCAAGAAATATCAATCTAGTAGGCCAAACTAAACCGATAATTCAAAGAGACTTGCAAATATATCAAATCATGCATATAAGAATTCAGAGAAGAACCAAATAATATTCATAGATAATCTGATCATAAATCCACAATTCATCGGATCTCGGCAAACACACCGCAAAAGAGTACTACATTGAATAGATCTCCATGAACATCGAGGAGAGCATGGTATTGAGAATCAAAGAGGAGAGAAGAAGCCATCTAGCTACTAGCTATGGACCCGTAGGTATGTGGTAAACTACTCACGCATCATCGGAGAGGCAATGGTGTTGATGTACAAGCCCTCCGTGATCGAATCCCTCTCCGGCAGGACACTGGAAAAGTGGTTTCGTGGATCTCTTGGATGTTTTCAGGGTATAGGAGTATATATAGGGGAAGGAGCTAGGTAAAGGGAGCCACGAGGGGCCCACGAGGTAGGGGGAGCGCCCTCCTGCCTCGTGGCCGCCTCGTTGTATCTCCGACTCATCTCCAAGTCTTCTAGTTTCCTTCTGGTCCAAGAAAGATCATCGCAAAAGTTTCATTCTGTTTGGACTCCATTTTGTATTCCTTTTCTGCGAAACTCTAAAATAGGCGAAAAACAAGAAACTAACATTGGGCTCTCGGCTAATAGGTTAGTCCAAAAAATAATATAAAATAGCATATAAATGCCTATTAAACATCCAAAACATATAATATCATAGCATGGAACAATAAAAAATTATGCATACGTTGGAGACGTATCAATGGACACTTTCAACTATTCGGGTCTCTTTGATTTGTAGGATTTTGTAAACATAGGGATATGAATTGTAGTGGCCTGCCCACTTGAATCCTATAGGATTAGCAAGGAAATGCAGGCAGTTGTGTCGCCTTTGAGAGTTACATTGATATTAACAGTACCGCACCTTCAGTTGAAGAGAGCTGGTATGTGAAGCCTTTCTTGCCATACCGAGAATAGTAGCCCATATTTTCCAGCAAGTTCCACTTTCCTGATTTTACTTGTGATGCTTACGGTTTTCCCGTTATATCTACACTATGATCTGTGTAGCTACTTTGTGTCACACTAGCAGCAGTCCACTCTTGAAGCTAAACAACCCACCAATCATAAGTCCAAAGCTTATTTCTTCAAATACGAATTGTGATATGATACTGATATTAGTGAACAAACACATATTTAATTGGTTAGCTAATTCTCCCACTTGATTTTCCAAATTCATGTGGCCACAAATAGAGAGACAACATGGAATTCCATTTCTTTGGGCATTTTGATTCATCATGAGTGGGCAACCAACATTGTATGCAAAGAAGCAGAACCTCAAGAATATGCTTCCTCTTCTGTTCTTTACCATGTTCCTCTTTTGTAATTATGTATTTAGAACATACGGTATGTTCCTTGTCAGGAAGGGGAGCAGGGACATCTGCAGTCAACAACTGATAGAGCAGGCTTGTACGTGATCGATAAGCTTTCAATTAGTAGCGGCAATACAACACCGTATTTTCCAGTCAGTTCCACTTTCCCAATTTATATATTCTGGTTATGGTGTACCCCTTTTATGTACACTACGATCTGCCTAGTTTCCGTGTGCTCTTGTTATCATGGTTTGGCAATAAACTCTCTATATAGTATATTATGAACCTATCATCTGCCAACTATCCTTACTTCTGTAGCTTATTTTTTGTGTACTTGTGCTAGATTATAGTAATGCACGCACCATATTACAGCACACATGGGCTCTCTCATCAGAATCCAGTGATCGCACACAAGGGTTTACAGGGATCCCCTATATTAGAATATCCTCTGCATTACAAAGATAATCTCAATTTATGTTTTCATGATTCTCAGATATTGTATGTAATCACAATGAATATCCGAAAGCGCGCATCAGAAGAATATTGTGGAACACTGCAATGGCTAACAAAATTTGCACCAAGGCATTGAGTGCCATTCTGGATGCAATGAAACTCATACGCTCCCTGAGGGAGTCCTGGATTAGGGGGTATCCGGGCAGCCGGACTGTGTACAATGTCCGGACTATTGAAGCGTGAAGATACAAGACTCAAGACTTTGGCCCGTGTCCGGATGGGACTTTCCTTGGCGTGGAAGGCAAGCTTGGGGATCCGGATATTATATTTCCTTCCTTGTAACCGATTCCATGTAAACCCTAGCCCTCTCCGGTGTCTATATAAACCAGAGAGGTTGGTCCTTAGAAGGCCGATCACAATTACATTCATACCATCACAGGCTAGCTCCTGGGGTTTAGCCTCTATGATCTCATGGTAGATCTACTCTTGTACTACCCATATCATCAATCTTAATCAAGCAAGAAGTAGGGTTTTACCTCCATCGAGAGGGCCCGAACCTAGGTAAACATCTGTGTCCCTCACTTCTTGTTACCATCAGCCTTGACGCACAGATCGGGACCCCCTACCCGAGATCCACCTGTTTTGACACCGACATTGGTGCTTTCATTGGGAGTTCCTCTGTGACGTCGTCGTTAGGCTTGATGGCTCCTTCGATCATCATTAACGACGCTGCCCAGGGTGAGACTTTCCTCCCCAGACAGATCTTCGTGTTCGGCGGTTTCGCGCTACGGGCCAATTTGTTTGGCCACTTGGAGCAGATCGATAGCTATGCCCCTGGCCCTCAAAGCGAGTTCGGAAACCTGAACCACACGGCGGATGCCCGAGGAGACTTGATCTTTGGTAGATTCCGGCCAGCGCCAGAAGCGCCGAATAGTCGCGATGAGCACGGCTTAGACCTGCTGTCGGACGTTGCTTGGGATATCATCCCGGCAGAAGCCCCGGACCTAAATCCGGGACAGGTGGCGTTGCCTAAGGATGGAGGGTTGGACCCTGCCCCGCAGGCCGTACCCTCATCGGCGATGGAGCCGAACACATGCCTCACTTTTGAGGAAACCTATGACCCCGGGCCCCTTGACTCGTGTCCGGATGGAGTTCACCGCGGCGGACATCTTTCAGCACTCGCCCTTCGGCGACATACTGAACTCATTCAAAACTCTCTCTTTGACGGAGAATCTCGGGCCGAATTATGTCCGGCTCTAGTGGGAAGCAGGCGACGAAGACATTCGTTGCCCACCCACCACCCACTTCATAGCCACGGTTGATGATCTAACCGACGTGCTTGACTTCGACTCCGAAGACATCGACGGTATGGACGACGATGCAGGAGAATCACAGGGGCCACCGCTGATCAGGCGGTGGACGGCCACCTCCTCATATGATATATATATGGTGGACTCTCCGAAGGAAACTAATGGCGATGAGGCAACGGAGGACAACCCCTGAGGAAGAAAGGCAAAACATGTGCGTTATCGGCACCACTCCAAACCCCGCCACACCAAAAATGGCCCCGGAAACGAGAGCAGTCCGGACGGTGCCAAAAAGGAATACAACCTGGGTCAGCCTACATTTAAGCAGGCCAGACCAATAACGATGGGATACTGGGAGAGGGACAATCACAGACACCCCTCCGACGACGAGGCAAGCCTCGGCAACGATGAATTTGGCGTACCAGAGGACCCAATGGAGCAAGTTTGCTTCAGGCGATGGCTCATGGCTACAGCAAGGAGCCTGCAAAGGAAACAAGAGCAGCTCACAGCTGACCAAGATGCGCTAGAGGAAAGGTGGAGCAAGAAACTGGCCGCCGAAAAATACGAACTCGAGAGCCCCAATAAAGGGCACACATGGCACAACTGGCTACCTCGACTCGTGCAGGAAAACCACGGGCACACACACAGACGCCCACGCATCACTACGGTCCAAGGCGGCAAGCAGCAGATACGAGGAAGCACCCTCAGACCTCGGCATAAAGGTCACAAAGATCAAGACAAGGAAGTCGGTGCCACGTCCGGCAAGGCTCAGTCCGACAAACGGACAAAGAGCAACATAAGCCTACTCGACCGAAGATACACGCTGGATCAGCCATGTGAAATTCATGGTACCCCAAGAAGGACGGCAAAGCATACCAATAGAGAATGCAGGATTCTCAAAACAAAGCGGCTGGTCGCATGCCGAAAGCAATAAAGGGGAGATGCATCATCAAGAAGGCCGACCTCGTCAAGAACCCCTCCCTCCGAGCATAACAGTACGGCCGACCACCCAGGACCACCTAAACCATGACAAGTTAATTGCAATGCCTCTAGACCTAGTAGTCCGGGGGCTCCATAATACACAAAGCCCACAAGGGTATGACGCCAGGAAAACATCTCCTAAAAGATGTAAGGTGCAAAGGCCAAGCTCTGTTGGCCCACCACTCTAAGTGGCTGCCTTCGGACCATCCAAAAATGCCACGCCATAGAATAAATCCTCGGCACCTTCCCATACGATACCTTACCGTATGCTAACGGGAAAAACCACGCCAACTAGATTCTACGTGGTAAATTACCCAGGCCAACCATCCGGACATCCACTGCGGAGTCCGTACTACCTCACGGTCGAACGATGAGGGACCCTGGGAGCAACAACAAAAGGACACCTAGCTGTCTTCAAGCATTTCGCATTTGCAAACTAACAATTGACGCAGAACAGAACTAGCGGCATGAAATTATCCCGGACACACAAAGGAACAAACATGCAGGTAGAAGGCAGTTCGGATTCATTCTCAACCCGCTCACAGCCCCCTCCAGTCCGGCCATAACAGATTCCGTCAAACAACACCTCTTTCCATACATCATACCAATACGCATAGACATAAAATTATACTACAATGCGTAAATAGCAATTACCGGCTGTCGTTTATCGCCGACGCCTCTTTGCCGTAAATGAAAGCCATGCTCCGCGTTCGCCTGGTTGCACCAGGGGCTCCACAGTACGGCAAGAAAGTCCGACCACCTTTTTGGTCGTTCGACAGCCCGAACTTATAGCACTATATGCATCTGCTCCGAATCATGTCTTGGGTCATTGGTTGGGTTTGCCCGGCTCCCATGTTTTGGTACCTTACGTTCCGTTCTATTGGCTAAGGTAGCGCTGGGAGAACTACTGCGATTGTGTCCCGGTTCAGCCGGACGAGCACCTCAGTAGAGAAAGCCGAAAACCGACTGTCATGATTAAGCGAGAGCCAGTCCGCTGTTCGAGAGGTCATAAAATCCTTAAAGATTTATTCCGCACAACGCCATTATAAATGTTGAGTGCGATGGATCAGTCTTCTGATCAGGCGCCAATAGAGCCCCTAGTTCGACCTTCCGAACACTAGGGGTTGCGCCGACCATACTCGAATTCCTATGGCTAAGTGAGAGTAATAAAGCCTTATAGTCCAATTGCCTGGTTCACGGAAAGATACACCTCCTTCAAAGGACCCAACTATGGGATAAAGAGCGTTCAGATATATCCCGAACACCCCCGTATCCTTTTTACGAGGGGGCAGAAGCCGACGACTGGCCAACTCCTAGAATTTGCATACAATAAACAGCCGCACAGGAAGAACATATGTTCAAATAAAACAGGCAGTATATAATAAACATGCCATTATCCCATATTACAACAAGCGGCACAAATGCCCTCAAGGAAATATGATGTCTTTAGCACACTTGTCCGCCACAAGGCGGGCCCCTTTCATTACACCTTCATAATACAGCTCGGGCTTGCGGTGCTCCTTACCCTCTGGCGGCCCCTCAGTCATCAGCTTCTCCGCGTCAAGCCTCCTCCAATGCACTTTCACATGAGCAAACGCCATACGCGCGCCTTCTATGCAGACTGGTCGCTTGATAGCATCTAGACGAGGACAGGCGCCCACGACCCGCTTGACGAGCGCAAAGTAGCTGCTTGGAATCGGATCCGCAGGCCACAGCCGGACAACTAAGTCCTTCATGGCTAGTTCGGCCGCCTGATGCAATTCGATAAGCTGTTTCATCCGATCGATAAATGGCACCAGATAGTTCGGCGCCAGATACTGCGACCAGAAATCCCTCTCCGCGGTCTTCTTCTCCTCGGTGAGATAGAATTGAGCAGCATCGGATATGCTGCGAGGAAGATCCGCAAAAGCCCGTGGAAAAATAAGAATTCAGCCTGCCGCTCGGATTCTTCACATTCTAACATACACGAAGCTAAGAACACAGAAGGCCTTACTAGCGGCCACTTTTCGGGCCCCCTGAATGTCCCGCGCAGCACCTCGGGCTTCTTCCCGAGCACCTTCTGCATCCTCGAGAGCTTGGGCGAGCTCGGATTCTTTCCCTTTCAGACTCTGCTCCAAGCTCTCGCTTTTCTTCACAGCTTCCTGGAGCTCCCGCTCAGCGGTGATAACCCTGGCCTCATGCTTTTCACGAAGCACCTGTTTGGCCTCAGCCTTCTTGTTGGCATCAACCAAAGCTTTCTTTAGTGCCTCATATTCGGCACACGCTCCTAGAGCACACAATACTAAAAAAAATATTTTGCACAACCATGCGTTCGTGCCAACTCCAAGACAAATGTTTTCAACATACCTTGCTTGTCTTCCAGTTGATTCCTCACACGGCCGAGTTCTTCCTCGGACCGTGCAAGGTTCTGCTTCAGTTCGGACACTTCCGCCTCGAAAGCGGAAGTCCTCTCTGCGGATGCCTGTTTTCACACCAAAGGGTATACATCATTTTCACAGGCTCCTGCGAAATCAGGGGGTTTGATCCCCTGCCCGGCGCTATCTCCTTCGCCGGACAGTGTATCAGGGGTTACTACTTATATCATTTCAATTCCTTAAGGGTTTCCTAGGAGACATACCTCAAAAGCCTTTATAAGACTAAGGTAGGACGCGTTTAGCCCGCTCTCGGCGGACTGAATCCTTTCAACCACCTCGCCCACAAGGGCCCGATGCTCGTCAACAATAGACACGTTCCTCAACGCTGTCAATAGACCGCCAGGCAGCTCTGCTCGAACAGAGGACGCCAGTGGCATAGGCAAGCCCCCCACCATCAGGGGTGGCTGCTCGCTCGATCCCGGAACCCTAGAGGTCCCGGGGGCCGTATCCATCCCCGCGTGTTCGGCACCAGGGATATGTCCTCCCTGGTCTGGGTCTTGTCGAGATGACACCTCAGTGTCGCGCCCAGACTTGGGGGAAGGGGCCTGCGGAGTCGTCTCACTCACCAACGCGTCTGAGCCCAATGAATCCTCCGACGAGGACCGGCCGGCGCAGGACCTTGCCAGACTGTGCAATATGTAGGCAACAGTCGAAACTACTATACCAAAAAACGACCCCGGACGCACATGTGTGTTCGGATACTTACGACTTCTCCAGGGGCTGGGCCCTGGGATCCCACTCCGGGCTGCTATCGGCAGCCGTGGGGGATGCCCCTGAGAGGGAATTTTTTTCCCCTTGGGCGATCCGGCCTCCAGAGACGTGGAGGCCGTCCTCTTCCTCCCACCATCAGAGTGAGGCTCATCCTCCTTTGCTTCCTCCTCTTCGTCCTCGGACGAAGGACCATCGTTGGAGTCTTAGGATTTGGCGTCTGAAGCCTCGCGATGGCGAAGGCCACCCCGGGTCTTCTTGACCTTCTTAGAGGCCTCCTTCTTTGGCGCCTTGTAAGGCGTGGGGACCAACATCTTCGTCAGAAGAGGTCCGACCGGTTCCTCCGGCAGGGGGGCTGGACAATGTAGCCGCTCCACCTTCTTTACCCATCCCTGGGGTTGCAGTGAAACACGATTAGGGTGTCTCCCGCATGATGTGCCAATTAAAGCGCGAATAGACAGGGTGTGGCTGTGACTTACCGAACTGGGAGAATGGGATGCTTGATACCCACGGTCCTCGGCGGGGCCCGACCACGATTTGCCGGACTTAAAGAGCACCTTCTAGATGTCCTTGTGGGTGAAGTCGTAAAGCTCCTGAAGGGTTTGTTGCTCGGCCAGATCGAACTCCCACAGGGTGCAAGCTCGGCGCTGACAAGGGAGAACCAGGCGAACTAGCATCACCTGGACTACGTCGACGAGTTTGACGTCCCTATCGATCACGCCCTGGATGCGTGTCTGGAGCAATAACAGCTCGTCAGACGAGCACCAGTTCGGGCCCTTCTCGGGCCAGGACGTGAGCCGCAGTCGGGCTCCGGATCTGAAGTCTGGAGCTGCCGCCCACTTCTTGCCACGTGGTTCAGTGATATAGAACCATTGCTACTGCCACTCCTTCACGGAGTTGTTGAAAGCGCCTTTCGGCCAGACAGCCTTGGGCATCTTTCTTACCATGGTGCCGCCGCATTCGGCGTGTTCGCCACTCACCACCTTGGGCTTCACGTTGAAAATCTTCAGCCATAGGCTGAAGTGAGATGGGATCTGCTACCTCTTGAGCACTGCGTTGGATTTCCTCGAAGAGGAGCGGATGATGCAGCAAAGTAGCGTAAGTATTTCCCTCAGTTTTTGAGAACCAAGGTATCAATCCAGTAGGAGACCACGCACAAGTCCCTCGTACCTACACAAAATGATAGCAACTCGCAACCAACGCTTAGGGGTTGTCAATCCCTTCACGGTTACTTACGAGAGTGAGATCTGATAGAGATAATATTTTTGGTATTTTTGATAGATAGATGCAAAGTAAAAAGTAAAGGCAAAGTAAAAAACAAAGCAAGTAAATAAAGTGATAGAGATTGATATGATGAGAATAGACCCGGGGGCCATAGGTTTCACTAGTGGCTTCTCTCAAGAGCATAAGTATACTACGGTGGGTAAACAAATTACTGTTGATCAATTGACAGAATTGAGCATAGTTATGAGTATATCTAGGCAATGATCATGTATATAGGCATCACGTCCAAAACAAGTAGATCGAAACGATTATGCATCTACTACTATTACTCCACTCATCGACCGCTTCCGGCGTGCATCTAGAGTATTAAGGTAAAAACAGAGTAACACCGTAAGCAAGATGACATGGGGTAGAGGGATAAATTAATGCAATATGATAAAAAAACATCTTGTTATCCTCGATGGCAACAATACAATATGTGCCTTGCTGCCCCTTCTGTCACTGGGTAAGGACACCACAAGATTGAACCCAAAGCTAAGCACTTCTCCCATTGCAAGAACTACCAATCTAGTTGGCCAAACCAAAAAGGATAATTTGAAGAGACTTGCAAAAATAACTCAATCATAAATAAAAGAATTCAGAGAAGAATCAAATATCTTCCATAGATAATACTGGATCATAAACCCACAATTCATCGGTCTCAACAAACACACCGCAAAAAGAAGATTACATCGAATAGATCTCCACGAGAGAGGGGGAGAACATTGTATTGAGATCCAAAAAGAGATAAGAAGCCATCTAGCTACTAGCTATGGACCCGAAGGTCTGAAGTAAACTACTCACACTTCATCGGAGGGGCTATGGTGATGATGTAGAAGCCCTCCATGGTGGATGCCCCCTCCGGCGGAGCTACGGTGCAGGCCCCAAGATGGGATCTCGTGGATACAGAAGGTTGCGGCGGTGGAATTAGGTTTTTGGCTCCTGTTCTGATCGTTCGGGGATACGTAGGTATATATAGGAGGAAGGAGTACGTCGGTGGAGCTCTGAGGGGCCCACGAGGTAGGGGGGCGCGCCCAGGGGGGCGCGCCCTCCACCCTTGTGACCTCCTCGGGCACTACTTGGAATAGGGTCCAAGTCTCCTGGATCACGTTTGGTTGGAAAATCACGATCTCGAAGGTTTCATTGCGTTTGGACTCCGTTTGATATTCTGTTTCTTTGAAATACTGAAAAAGGCAAAAAACAGCAATTCTGGGCTGGGCCTCCGGTTAATAGGTTAGTCAAATAAGTAATATAAAAGTGGAAAATAAAGCCCAATATAGTCCAAAACAGTACATAAAGTAGCATGGAGCAATCAAAAATTATAGATACGTTGGAGACGTATCAGGCATCCCCAAGCTTAATTCCTGCTCATCCTCGCGGAGTGATACTTTGGCATAATTTCAATGTAAATCTTCTTAATTGTGATATGAATATTCAGATCCGAAAGATTCAAGACAAAAGTTCATATTGACACAAAAATAATAATACTTCAAGCATACTAATCAAAGCAATCATGTCTTCTCAAAATAACATGGCAAAAGAAAGTACATCCCTACAAAATCATATAGTTAGGCTATGCTTCATTTTCGTCACTCAAAGATGTTCCCAACTTCTATACCCCCGATGACAAGCCAAGCAATTGTTTCATACTTAAATAATCTCAAACTTTTTCAACCTTCACGCAATACATGAGCGTGAGCCATGGATATAGCACTATAGGTGGAATAGAATGTGATGATGGGGATTGTGTGGAGAAGACAAAAGAAGAGAAGGTCTCACATTGATGATGCTAATCAACGGGCTATGGAGATGCCCATCAATTGATGTCAACATGAGGAGTAGGGATTGCCATGCAACGGATGCACTAGAGCTATGAATGCTCAACAAATGAAAACTAGTGGGTGTGCATCCAACTTGCTTGCTCATGAAGACCTAGGGCATTTGAGGAAGCCCATCGTAGGAATATACAAGCCAAGTTCTATAATGAAAAATTCCCACTAGTATGAAAAGATAACTTATGAGACTCACTACAAGAGGAACAAGGTGCTACTTTGAAGCACAATATATGAGACTCACTACATGAAGAACAAGGTGCTACTTTGAAGCACAAGTGTGGAAAAAGAGATAGTAGCATTGCCCTCTTTTTTCTTTTCTTTTTTTGGGCCTTTCTTTTTTTTTGGCCTTTCTCTTTTTCTTTGGGCAATGCTCTAATAATGATGATCATCACACTTCTATTGATTACAACGCAAGGGTTACAACTCGAAACTTAGAACAAGATATGACTCTATATGAATGCCTCCGGCGGTGTACCGGGATGGTGCAATGAATCAAGAGTGACATGTATGGAAAATAATGCATGGTGGCTTTGCCACAAATACGATGTCAACTACAACATTATGCAATGGCAATATGACAAAAGTAATGTATGTCATGATGATGATGGTGGAAGTTGCATGGCAACATATCTCGGAATGGCTATGGAAATGCCATGATAGGTAGGTATGGTGGCTGTTTTCAGGAAGATATAAGGAGGTTTATGTGTGATAGAGTATATCGTATCACGGGGTTTGGATGCACCGGCGAAGTTTGTGCCAACTCTCAAGGTGAGAAAGGGCAATGCACGGTACCGAAGAGGCTAGCAAAGGCGGAAAGGTGAGAGTGCGTATAATCCATGGACTCAACATTAGTCAAAAGAACTCATATACTTATTGCAAAGATTTAGAAGTCATCAAAAATTCAAGTACTACGTGCATGCTCCTAGGGGGATAGATTGGTAGGAAAATACCATCGCTCGTCCCTGACCGCCACTCATAAGGATGCACAAGCCAGGTACACTTCATGTTTCAAATTTGTTACAAAACTTTAACCATATGTGCATGCTACGGGATTTGCCAACTTCAACACAAGTATTTCTCAAATTCATAATCACCCAACTAGCACGACTTTGATATTATCACCTCCATATCTCAAAACAATTATCAAGCATCAAACTTATCTTAGTATTCAATTCACTCAAAAGAAAGTTTCACATATCTTGAACACCAAGTATATTAACATTAAGCAAATTACCATGCTATTAAAGACTCTCAAAATAATCTAAGTGAAGCATGAGAGATCAATAGTTTCTTTAAAACAAATCCACCACCGTGCTCTAAAAGATCTAAGTGAAGCACTAGAGCAAAAATTATCACGCTCAAAAGATATAAGTGAAGTACTATGAGCAAAATTATCAAGCTCAAAAGATATAAGTGAAGCGCATAGAGTATTCTAACAAATTCCAAATCATGTATGGCTCTCTCAAAAGATGTGTACAGCAAGGATTATTGTGGTAGACTAACAAGCAAAGACACAAATAATACAAGACGCTGAAAGAAAAACACATATCATGTTGGTGAATAAAAATATAGCTCCAAGTAAATTACCGATGGAAGTGGACGAAAGAGGGGATGCCTTCCGGGGCATCCCCAAGCTTTGACTTCTTGGTGTCCTTGGATTATCTTGGGGGTGCCATGGGCATCCCCAAGCTTAGGCTCTTGCCACTCCTTGTTCCATAATCCATCAAAAGAATTCACCCAAAACTTGAAAACTTCACAACACAAAACTCAACAGAAGTCTCGTGAGCTCTGTTAGAGAAAGAAAACAAAAGACTAGTTCAAGGTACTGTAATAACTCATTATTTATTTATATTGGTGTTAAACTTACTGTATTCCAAGTTCTCTATGGTTTATAAACTAATTTACTAGCCATAGATTCATCAAAATAAGCAAAGAACACACGAAAAACAGAAATCTTTCAAAAACAGAATAGTCTGTAGCAATCTGTAACTAACGCAAACTTCTGGAACTCTAAAAATTCTACAAAAATAGGAAGTCCTGGAAATTTTTTTATTGATCATCAGAAAAAAGAATAAATGCCAAATCACGTTCCTGTGATTTATCATAACTAAATTCGTGCGCGCAAAGTTTCTGTTTTTCAGCAGAATCAAATCAACTATCATTGTAGGTTATCCTATAGGTTCTACTTGGCACAAACACTAATTAAAACATAAAACCACATAAAAACATAAGGTAGATGGATTATTTATTCCTAAACAGAAGCAAAATCAAAAAACACAAAATAAAATTGGGTTGCCTCCCAACAAGCGCTATCGTTTAACGCCCCTAGCTAGGCATAAAAAGCAAGGATAGATCTAGGTATTGCCATCTTTGGTAGGAAATCCATAAGTGGCTCTCATGATAGATTCATATGGTAATTTTATTTTCTTTCTAGGGAAGTGTTCCATACCCTTATTTAAGGGAAATTGGAATCAAATATTCCCTTCCTTTATATCAATAATTGCACCAATCATTCTAAGGAAAGGTCTACCAAGAATAATAGGACATGAAGGATTGCAATCTATATCAAGAACAATAAAATCTATGGGCACATAATTACTATTTGCAACAATAAGAACATCATTAGTTCTTCCCATAGGTTTTTTAATAGTGGAATCCGCAAGATGCAAGTTTAGAGAGCAATCATCAAAATCACGGAAATCTAGCAAATCACATAAAGTTTTGGGAATAGTAGAGACGCTAGCACCCAAATCACACAAAGCATGGAACTCAAAATCTTTAATTTTAATTTTAATAGTAGGTTCCCATTCATCATAGAGTTTTCTAGGGATAGAAACTTTCAACTCAAGTTTTTCTTCATAAGATTGCATCAAAGCATCAACAATATGTTCGGTAAAGGCCTTATCTTGACTATAAGCATGAGGAGAATCTAGCACGGATTGCAACAAGGAAATACAACCAATCAAAGAGCAATTTTCATAATTAAATTCCTTGAGATCCAAAGTAGTGAGTTTAGCAACATCACGATTTTTATTTATTTCAATCCCACTTTCATCAATTTCAGCATCAAGATCTAGAAACTCTGAATTCTTAGAACGTCTTCTAGGTAAAGGAAGATAATCTTTATATTCATCAAGATTCATATTGCAAATAAAGATTTAATGGGGGACACATCAATAAATTTTAGATCTAGGAATTGTAAGAACACGCTTTAATAAAGGCATCTTTGGAAGCATGCATCCTTGCGGTTCTTTCCTTGCACTCATCAATGGAAATTCTCATGGCTTTGAGAGACTCATTGATATCATGCTTAGGAGGAATAGATCTAAGCTTTAAAGAATCAATTTCAAGAGAAATTCTATCAATGTTCCTAGCCAAATCATCCACTTTAAGCAATTTCTCTTCAAGCAAAGCATTAAAATTCTTTTGTGAATTCATAAACTCTTTAACACTACTCTCAAACTCAAAGGGCATCTTATTAAAATTTCCATAAGAGTTATTGTAGGAATTTCCATAATTATTAGAAGGATTGCTAGGATAAGGCCTAGGATTAAAATTCCCTCTATAAGCGTTGTTTCCAAAACTATTCCTACCAACAAAATTCACATCCATAGATTCATTATTATTCTCAAGAAAAGTAGATAAAGGCATATCATTGGGATCAAGAGGAGTATTTTTAGGAGCAAACATCTTCATAAGTTCATCCACCTTTTCACTCAAAACATTGATTTCTTCTATAGCATGCACTTTCTTACTAGAAGATCTTTCGGTGTGCCATTGAGAATAATTAACCATAATATTATCAAGCAATTTGGTAGCATCCCCTAACGTAATTTCCATAAAAGTGCCTCCCGCGGTCGAATCTAAAAGATTTCTAGAAGCAAAATTCAATCCGGCATAAAAATTTTGTATGATCATCCATAAATTCAAACCATGAGTAGGGCAATTGCGAAGCATTAATTTCATTCTTTCCCAAGATTGGGCAACATGCTCATGATCAAGTTGTTTAAAATTGATGATGTCGTTCCTAAGAGTGATAATCTTAGCAGGAGGAAAATACTTAGAGATAAAAGCATCTTTGCACTTGTTCCAAGAATCAATACTATTTTTAGGCAAAGATGAAAACCAAACTTTAGCACGATCTCTAAGTGAAAATGGAAATAACTTCAATTTGACAAGATTGTTATCCGTATCTTTCTTCTTTTGCATATCACACAAATCAACAAAATTGTTTAGATGAGTAGCGGCATCTTCACTAGGAAGGCCGACAAAGTGATCTTTCATAACAAGATTCAACAAAGAGGTATTGATTTCACAAGACTCATCATTATTAAGAGGAGCAATCGGAGTACTAAGGAAATCATTATTATTGGTATTCGAGAAATCCCACAATTTGGTATTATCTTGCGCCATGGCAACAAGTAATCCAACACACAAGCAAACAGAAAGGCAAAGGGAAAAAGGCAAACAGGAAAGAGAGGAGGAGATTGGGAAAGAGAGAGCAAATAAAACGGCAAGGGTGAAGTGGGGGAGAGGAAAACGAGAGGCAAATGGCAAATAATGTAATGCGAGAGATAGGGATTGCGATGGGTACTTGGTATAGTTGACTTGCTTGCGTGAGCCTCCCCGGCAATGGCGCGAGAAATTCTTCTTGCTACCTCTTGAGCACTGCTTTGGATTTCCCCGAAGAGGAGAGGATGATGCAGCAAAGTAGCGTAAGTATTTCCCTCAGTTTTTGAGAACCAAGGTATCAATCCACTAGGAGACCACGCACAAGTCCCTCGTACCTACACAAAACGATAGCAACTCGCAACCAACGCTTAGGGGTTGTCAATCCCTTCACGGTCACTTACGAGAGTGAGATCTGATAGAGATAATATTTTTGGTATTTTTGATAGATAGATGCAAAGTAAAAAGTATAGGCAAAGTAAAAACAAAGCAAGTAAATAAAGTGATAGAGATTGATATGATGAGAATAGACCCGGGGGGCATAGGTTTCACTAGTGGCTTCTCTCAAGAGCATAAGTATTCTACGGTGGGTAAACAAATTACTGTTGAGCAATTGACAGAATTGAGCATAGTTATGAGTATATCTAGGCAATGATCATGTATATAGGCATCACATCCAAAACAAGTAGATCGAAACGATTCTGCATCTACTACTATTACTCCACTCATCGACCGCTATCCAGCATGCATCTAGAGTATTAAGTTAAAAACAGAGTAACACCATAAGCAAGATGACAAGATGTAGAGGGATAAATTCATGCAATATGATAAAAAAACCATCTTGTTATCCTCGATGGCAATAATACAATATGTGCCTTGCTGCCCCTTCTGCCACTGGGTAAGGACACCGCAAGATTGAAACCAAAGCTAAGCACTTCTCCCATTGCCAAACCAAAAAGGATAATTTAAAGAGACTTGCAAAGATAACTCAATCATAAATAAAAGAATTCAGAGAAGAATCAAATATTTTCCATAGATAATACTAGATCGTAAACCCACAATTCATCGGTCTCAACAAACACACCACAAAAAGAAGATTACATCGAATAGATCTCCACGAGAGAGGGGGAGAACATTGTATTGAGATCCAAAAAGAGAGAAGAAGCCATCTAGCTACTAGCTATGGACCCGAAGGTCTGAAGTAAACTACTCACACTTCATCGGAGGGGCTATGGTGATGATGTAGAAGCCCTCCGTGGTGGATGCCCCCTCCGGCGGAGCCCGGAACAGGCCCCAAGATGGGATCTCGTGGATACAGAAGGTTGCGGTGGTGGAATTAGGTTTTTGGCTCCTGTTCTGATTGTTCGGGGATACGTAGGTATATATAGGAGGAAGGAGTACGTCAGTGGAGCTCCGAGGGGCCCACGAGGTAGGGGGCGTGCCCAGGGGGGCGCGCCCTCCACCCTCGTGACCTCCTAAGGCACTACTTGGAGTAGGGTCCAAGTCTCCTGGATCATGTTCGGTTGGAAAATCACGATCCCGAAGGTTTCATTCCGTTTGGACTCGTTTGATATTCTGTTTCTTCGAAATACTGAAAAGGGCAAAAACAGCAGTTCTGGGATGGGCCTCCGGTTAATAGGTTAGTCCCAAAAGTAATATAAAAGTGGAAAATAAAGCCCAATATAGTCCAAAATAGTAGATAAAGTAGCATGGAGCAATCAAAAATTATAGATACATTGGAGACGTATCAGAATCCGGAGAAAAGCCTCGCGTACGATGATGAACGTCAAGATATTGAGGAAGGAGTTGGGGGAAAGATCGTGAAAATTGATCCCGTAGTAGTACATGACTCCCCAAATGAACGGGTGAAGGGGAAACCCGAGCCCACGTACGAAATGGGCAAGGAACACAACTCTCTCATGAGATTCTGGAGTAGGGACGACCTGTCCCACCGGGGGAAGACGGTGGCCGATCTTTTGGGCCTGATACCCGGCTCCCCGGAGCTTCTTGATGTCCTTCTCCTGGACAGTTGAGGCCATCCATTTGCCTCCTGCTCTGGACATCTTCAGAAAGCTTCCCTTCGGTGGGGGATAAGAGTGCTTGGGTGTTAGGGCTCGCACAAAGGGGAATGAGCTAGCAGGAGAAGGAGGCGTGGGTAAAAGAGAAAGGAACCTGACCTCCTTATAAAGGCGATAAAGGCTTTTTGTGCTTCTCCACTTGCCTCCCGCTCGCCGCGATTAGCGGCACGGTTAGATTACCCATGCCCGTATTGATGAGGATCCCTTAATAAGGGGACACGATCTCTGCTTTGACAAGACGTGTCACAGAAACCGCCTCATGATATGTGTTGTAGCTGGTTGTGTGGAAACGGCTCGAGTAATGGATCCGATCATAATAACGTGTCGCCTCATCAGAAAAAGCTGTCAGCAGATTGCGTTTGTGAAATATAATTCTCTCTACTATGGTGACGATTTGAGTGTTCGGTAATTATTTTGGAGTATTCAGAGGAGGAACCCTCCTTGCAATGCCGAAGACAATACTGCACGCCGGACTCATCGTCATTGAAGCCTGGTTCAGGGGCTACTGAGGGAGTCTTGGATTAGGGGGTATCCGGACAGCCGGACTGTGTACAACGTCCAGACTATTGAAGCGTGAAGATACAAGACTCAAGACTTCGGCCCGTGTCCGGATGGGACTTTCCTTGGCGTGGAAGGCAAGCTTGGCGATCCGAATATTATATTTCCTTCCTTGTAACCGACTCCATGTAAACCCTAGCCCTCTCCGGTGTCTATATAAACCAGAGAGGTTGGTCCTTAGAAGGCTGATCACAATTACATTCATACCATCACAGGATATCTCCTAGGGTTTAGCCTCTACGATCTCGTGGTAGATCTACTCTTGTACTACCCATATCATCAATATTAATCAAGTAGGAAGTAGGGTTTTACCTCCATCGAGAGGGCCCAAACCTGGGTAAACATCTGTGTCCCTCACTTCTTGTTACCATCAGCCTTGACGCACAGATTGGGACCCCCTACCCGAGATCTGCCGGTTTTGACACCGACACTCCCCACCTACAGATTCTTGTTCAGAATATGATCCTAATGACTATTCTGACCTCGAGGAGTCGAAGGCAAATGGCATGTCATGTTCACTCATCAAGGTGCCTATTCTAATTTGGCAAGGTTTTATTGATTGTGTATCTTGCATAAGGTGTCTTGTATTTCTTCTACTTTGTTACAACGCCATCTGCTTCATTTACTCATCATATATGTCAAGATGCCATGCCCATCAATTATCAATACATATTCAATCTGTCATCATACCATGCTTTTTTATTCAAATGTTGTCCTTGTGCATTAGACATCAAAAAGGAAGAGGGTGATTACCGAACCTGAAGGAGCATCAGCAAAGCCCTTAAAAATGTGGTGGTGCCGGACAAATCAGAAAACACCGCACTTATATTGGCTCTACAACTAGTGACACAAAACGCAGGACCGACTCCAGCAGACTATACCCATACTTCACTAGCCACACCACTAGCCACACCACACATGACCTGCACTCCAGCAAAAGTTATGCTGATTTCAGTTGCCATAGCACCAACCGTACCACAGAAAAATCCCACTCCAGCAAAAATTACAGCAAGTCCACCGGCCGAAGACCTATCCCAACTGCAGAGACGGCCAATTCCTACAGATTGGAACCCCATTCCAGTCATTCCCAATTTAAAAGACAATGCTTTCAATGTTGTTAGGGATTACGTGCATAAATTCCCATCATGGGAAGATTATAGTGAACACAAACACCATTATCACATCTTCCTGTCCAACTTACGTGTAAGTGCTACTATTCATGGTGATTACTTTCCTATTTTGCTGATTGAACACATCAATGATTTACATTACATTGTTGTAAGTAGGCGAGGGTCAATCTGGATAGTCATGACAAGCAAAGCTTGCTTGCGCTTTTCAAGGAAGCATTGTAGCGGTATCAGTGTTACCTGAAGAAATCACACTTTGATGGCAAGTGTATAAACAAATTTCCGGTGAAGTCTCCTGTGCTAAATTTAGAAGACATTGAATGGAAAAAACCTTGTTATGCACTGGTCTCGTTTCTAGGATGAGGTACTGTCTATGATATCACAAGACAATTTGAACTTCTACTTTCCCGCATGTGCCTTACGGATCTCTTTTGCAGGAAATCTGCTCGAAGAAGGATGACAGGATATCGCAAATATGCTGCCCGCTGCTTTGCTCTTGTTAGTACCTATTGTCCTGTATCACTGTACTTGCATTCATACCTGGTTCATTATGTGAAAGCAGTATGCATGATAGCTTGCTTATCAATTGTTTGCTCCAAATTATCAGATGTATATTAATGGTTACATTAGTGTAGAATATATCCAATGCCAATGAAAAAGTTTAGCTCTGCATTGTTATTGTAAGTACCTGCTGTCCTTTATCAGTGTATTTATATTGGCAGCTAGTTGTTCATGTACCATCACTCTGCAGGTTATTTTCCTTTGCCCTCCATTTTCTACACATCAGATCTATATTTACTTTTACCATAAAGTTGAATAACATCGATGGTGTCGAAGAAGTTTAGCTCTGCATTGCTCTTGGTTGTACCTTTTGCCTATATCGTTGTACTTACATTTATAGTTACTTGGTTATGTAGCATCACTCTTCATCTTATCTTAAATATTCTCCATTTTTTCTTATATTATCACATCTATATTTACTCTTAACAAAATGTAGAATGAAGGAAATGCTTATGAAGAAGATTCTGTGGTAAACTTCTTGAATTGCCGCCCCCCCATCAGCACGGACAAGGGCTTTATAGAGCCGGTCTTCACCACTATTGTAAGTTTGTCCTTCTCAAGCCTTCAAACTTTGTTGTGTATATTTGGTTAGGCATGACTACAACAGCTGTTTATTTTTGGTGTTTGCATCAAATTGCATGTTTAAAGTTTACTATGTAGTTCATAAACAAAAGTTTGTCCTTCCCAATTTAAGTTTTCAATTGTACAACGAAGTTCCTTCTTCATACCATGTAAATTAAACTATACAGAGCAAGTGATCTTCTTTTGCACTGCATATATGCTTATGTTCTTGATCCATAATCCAGTGGCGTGGTGAACCTACCCACTACAGCACAATGTCATATTCTGTAATGTATTAACTATGAACAATGTCATATCATTCTACTATTATTTAAACCATCTCTTTATTTGCCAATCTGAAATGGGATAAATTGACAGCACACTAACCATTGATACTTATGAATTCTTGATCTGTAATCTACTGGTGTCGTGAAGCTGCCAACTCCTTCACAATGTCATTTCCTGCCGTGTCTTAACCTGAACAATACCATATTGTGTTAATGCTATTTTAAACTGTGTCACTTTATTCGTCAATAAGAAATGTGATGAATTGTAAGCACTGATACTTATATGTGCAAAACATGTCATCTGTCTGCTTGTTTCTCTTTCAGAGTGAGGAGAATATAAGCGTCAAACAAGCGCAGTCTCATCGGCTTGCTCAGCTGCTTGCGCTACAGCTCCCGAGCAAGGCTAACCTTTCCTGAACTATATTGAAGTGATGTCAGTTTTGTATATTATTTTGTCGGCGTGTTTATTTGCACTAGTGGCGATCTTTGATGCCCAGTGTATGTAACCTGATGTCTGCTTGTGCTTTATTATCATAGTGGCGAACTTTGGTGCCAAGTGGATGTAATATGTCATAATTTCTTTATTGTATAGTCTAGGTTTTTTCTTATTCACAATGTTGCAATTATTTTACTGTATATATATCCTGTCTTCGCTCCATGAAAAGTAAACCGGCCAAACCATAAAATTACGGTACATAATCGGGTCGTCATGCAAATCGCTATGTATGGGCCGCATCATGGGCCTGTTAACAAGCCTAAATGTAAACTGGCCCACTAGTAGTTTCGGGCATTTAATAGGACGAGTAAACCACCAGCCCTATTTTCGCAAGAAAATTCAATGGGCTTTTAGTAGGCTGAAAAGTAGGTTGGTCTTGAAACATGCCGAATAGCTCACATGCCGACAGTAGGCCGAAATAGACCCTGACCCATGATTGTGCAAATCACATCACGGGTCGTTAACGGGCCAAAATTGTCTTGGTCCTTGTTTGGCCCAATCAAATTATCGGGTGTGAGCAGGCGGGATGCAAAAAAGGCCATAGTTAGGCCCAACTATATGACGGGCTTTTAATATGCCGAAATAAATATAGGGCTGAAATGTTAAATAGGCCTTTAACAGGCCAAAAATAATATCAGGCCGTATTACTAAATGGGCCTTTAGCAAACAGAAATCCTAACTAGGCCTCAAGTGGGCCCAAAAGCACATCATCCAGTTGACGGGCCGAATCTGATATGGCCCATAATTTAGCCCAAAGGCTCTTAAAGGGTCGGATCTGATATGGGCCGTAATATGGCCCAGAACATGGTAGGCTATTAACAGGCTGGATCTCATATGTGCCCTTATTAGGTCTAGAACGTGGCAGGCTGTTAATAGACCAGATTAAATATGGGCTGGCATTTGGCCCAAAACATGGTAGCATGTTAACGGGCCAGCCCACTAATGTCTTCAAAATCTTGTGGGACTTTAGCTGGGTCGGCCCATTATGGTCTGCAAAATCTTGTGGGCCTTTAGTTGGGCCGGCCCATTATGGTCTGCAAAATCTTGTGGGTCTTTAGTTGGGCCGGCCCACTTAATCTTTATGGGCCACTTTTGGGCTGGTCCGGGTGTCAACATATCAAGGCGCATCTCGCCCATTGGATGAGTGACATATGTGCCAACACGGAGCTGACACGTGATTTCGTTGGCCAATGAGAATTTTACACATGGAAAATCGCCATTGGTCGTGGCTGTTAGCGGGTTATCAGATCCAAAACCGGATCCGATAACACCCGTTACGGTGGATGCCACGTGTTTGTTACCCTAGACGAAAGCACTTCAATGACGCGCCATTTCTTTACATGGAAGTGGACACTTCCATGATGATAATTTTGGTAATTTCATGGAAAACTTCTACGACAGCACAGATATGACTATCTTGATTCTGTCATAAAATCGTCATGGATATACATGCAGAACAGAAAATGTGACCTACTGTGACAAACACGTATCATCACAGAAGTATATTTTTTTGTAGTGCAAGACCGAGACACCTCTCCGGTAAATAACCATTAGCGGAACCAGGGTGACCATATTGGTTCCTACATATTCTACGAATATCTTTATCGGTTGAACCATTATGACAATATGTGTAATTCCCTTTGTCCATCGGTATGTTACTTGCCCGAGATTCGATCCTTGGTATCTCTATACCTAGTTCAATCTAATTACTGGCAAGGCTCTTTACTCGTCCAATAATACATCATCTCGTAACTAAGTCATTACTCATTTGCTTGCAAGGCTTCTTATCATGTGTATTACCTAGAGGTCCCAGAGATACCTCTTCGGTACTTGAAGTGACAAATGCTAATCTCGATCTATGTTAACTCAAAAAACACCTTGGAGATACCTGTAGAGTATCTTTATGATCACCCAGTTACGTTGTGATGTTTTATAGCACACCAGGTATTCCTCCGGTATCCAGGAGTTGCATAATCTCATAGTCGAAGGAATATGTATTTGACATGAAGGAAGCAATAGCAATAAATTGAACGATCATTATGCTAAGCTAACGGATGGGTCTTGTCCATCACATCATTCTCCTAATGATGTGATCCCGTTATCAAATGACAACCCACATGTCCATGGTTAGGAAACATTAACTACCTTTGATCAATGAGCTACTCTAATAGAGGCTCACTAGGGACATAGTATTTTTTATGTATTCACACATGTATTTAGTTTTCTGACCAATACAATTCTAGCATGAATAATAAACCTTTATCATGAATAAGGAAATATAAATAACAACTTTATTACTGCCTCTAGGGCATATTCCTTCAGTTTCCCACTTGCACTAGAGTCAATAATCTAGATTACATTGTAATGAATCTAACACCCATGGAGTCTTGGTGTTGATCATGTTTTGCTTGTGGAAGAGTCTTAGTCAACATGTCTGCTACATTCAGATCCTTATGTATTTTGCAAACTTCTATGTTTCCATCCTTGACATATTCGTGAATAGATTTGATGCATATCTTGATGTGTTTGGTTCTCTTGTGAAACCTGGATTCCTTCGCCAAGGCAATTGCTCTAGTGTTGTCACAAAATATTTTCATTGGACCCGATGCACTAGGTATTACACCCAGATCGAATATGAACTCCTTCATACAGACTCCTTCATTTGCTGCTTCCGAAGCAACTATGTACTCCGGTTCACACGTAGATCCTGCACGATGCTTTGCTTGGAACTGCACCAACTGATAGCGCCACCATTCAATATAAATACTTATCTGTTTTGTGACTTAGAGTCATCCGGATCAGTGTCAAAGCTAGCATCGATGTAACCATATATGACGAGCTTTTGTCACCTCCATAAACGAGAAACATATCCTTGGTCCTTTTCAGGTACTTCAGGATGTTCATGACCGCTATATAGTGATCCACTCCTGGATTACTTTCAAACCTCCCTGCCAAACTTATCGCAAGGCACACATCAGGTCTGGTACACAGCATAGCATACATGATAGAACCTATGGCTGAGGCATAGGGAATGACTTTCATTTTCTCTCTATCTTATGTAGTGGCCGGGCTTTGAATCTGACTCGACTTCACACCTTGTAACACAGGCAAGAACCCTTTCTTTGACTTATCCATTTTGAACATCTTCAAAAATTTATCAAGGTATGTGCTTTGTGAAAGTCCTATTAAGCGTCTTGATCTATTTCTATAGATCTTGATATCCAATATATATGCAACTTTACCGAGGTCTTTCATTGAAAAACTCTTATTCAAGTACCCTTTTATGCTATCCAGAAATTCTATATCATTTCCACGCAATAATATGTCATCCACACATAATATCAGAAATGCTACAGAGCTCCCACTCACTTTCTTGTAAATACAGGCTTCACCGTAAGTCTATATAAAACCATCTGCTTTGACAACCTCATCAAAGCATATATTCCAACTCCGAGATGCTTGCACCAGTCCGTAGATGGATCACTGGAGCTTGCACACTTTGTTAGCACCTTTAGGATCGACAAAAACTTCTAGTTGCACCATATACAACTCTTCTTTAAGAAATCCATTAAGGAATGCAGTTTTGATGTCCATTTACCAGATTTCATAATCATAAATGCGGCAATTGCTAACATGACTCGGATGGACTTAAGCATCGCTACGGGTGAGAAAGTCTCATCATAGTCAACCCCTTGAACTTGTCAAAAACCTTTCGTGACAAGTCAAGCTTTGTACATAGTAACATCACCATCAGCGTCAACCTTCTTCTTGAAAATACATTTATTTTCTATGGCTTACCGATTATCGGGCAAGTCCACCAAAGTCCACACTTTGTTCTCACACATGGACCTATTTCAGATTTCATGGCCTCTAGCCATCTGTCGGAATCTGAGCTCATCATAGCTTCTTCATAGTTCGTAGGTTCGCCTTGGTCTAGTAACATGACTTCCAGGACAGGATCACCATACCACTCAGGTGCGGAATGTGCACTGGTCGACCTACGAGGTTCAGTAGTAACTTGATCTGAAGTTTCATGATCATTATCATTTGCTTCCTCTCAAGTTGGTCTAGGCATCACAGGAACAGTTTTCTCTCATGTACTACTTTCCAATTCGAGAGAAGGTACAATTACCTCATCAAGTTCTACTTTCCTCCCACTCACTTCTTTCGAGAGAAACTCCTTCTAGAAAGGATCCATTATTAGCAACAAAGATCTTGCCTTTGGGTCTATGGTAGAAGGTGTACCCAATTGTTTCCTTAGGGTATCCTATGTAGACACACTTCTCCAATTTGGGTTCGAGCTTATCGGGCTGAAGCCTTTTGACGTAAGTGTCACAACCCCAAACTTTAAGAAACAACAACTTAGGTTTCTTGCCAAACCACTGTTCATATGCTGTCGTCTCAATGGATTTAGACGGTGCCCTATTTAACGTGAATGCAGCTATCTCTAATGCATAACCCCAAAACAATAGTTGTAAATCAGTAAGAGACATCATAGAATGCACCATATCTAATACAGTTCGTTTTTGACATTCGGACACACCATTACGTTGTGGTGTTCCAGGTGGAGTGAGTTGTGAAATAATTCCACATTGTTTTAAATGAAGGCCAAACTCGTAACTCAAATATTCGCCTCCACGATCAGATCATAGAAACTTTATTTTCTTGTTACGATGATTCTCCACTTCACACTAAAATTCTTTGAACTTTTCAAATGTCTCAGACTTGTGTTTCATCAAGTAGATATACCCATTCCTACTCAAGTCATCTGTGAAGGTTAGAAAATAATGATACCCCCTGCGTGCCTTAACACTCATTTGACCGCATACATTGGTATGTATTATTTCCAACAAGTCATTAGCTTGCTCCATTATTCTGGAGAACGGAGTTTTAGTCATCTTTCCTATGAGGCATGGTTCACAAGTATCAAATGATTCATAATTAAGTGGTTCCAAAAGTCCATCTGCATGGAGTTTCTTCATGTGCTTTACACCAATTTGACCTAAACGACAGTACCACAACTATGTTGCACTATTTTGGCATCAATATTAGGAATATGTGTATCACTGCAATCGAGATTCAACAAGAATAGACCACTCTTCAAGGGTGCATGACCATAAAAGATATTATTCATATAAATAGAATAATCATTATTCTCTGACTTAAATGAATAACCGTCTCGCAATAAACAAGATCCAGATATAATGTTCATGCTCAAAGCGGGCACCAAATAACAATTATTGAGGTCTAAGACTAATCCTGAAGGTAGATGTAGAGGTAGTGTGCCGACGGCGATCACATCGACCTTGGAACCATTTCCGACGTGCATCATCACCTCGTCCTTAGACAATCTTCATTTATTTCGCAGCTCCTATTTTGAGTTACAAATATGAGCAACCGAACCAGTATCAAATACCCAGGCGCTACTACGAGCATTAGTAAGGAAGCATAAATTACATTTATATCAAACATACCTTTGTTCACTTTGCCATCCTTCTTATCCGCCAAATACTTGGGGCAGTTCCGCTTCTAGTGACCACTCCCTTTGCAGTAGAAGCACCCAGTTTCAGGCTGGGGTCCAGCTCTGGGTTTCTTCGCGGGAGTGGCAACTTGCTTGCCTTTCTTTTTGAAGTTCCCTTTCTTTCCCTTGCCCTTTTTCTTGAAACTAGTGGTCTTGTTAAACATCAACATTTGATGCTCCTTCTTTATTTATACCTCCGCGACCTTAAGCATTCTGAAGAGCTTGGGAATTGTTTTGTTCATCCCTTGCATATTATAGCTCATCACAAAGCCTTTATAGCTTGGTGGCAGTGATTGAAGAACTCTGTCAATAACACAATCAACGAGAAGATCAACTCCCAGCTGAGTCAAGTGATTATAATACCCAGACATTTTGAGTATGTGTTCACTGACAGAACTATTCTCCTCCTCCTTGCAGTTATAGAACTTGTTGGAGACTTCATATCTCTCAACCCGGGCATTTGCTTGAAATATTAACTTCAACTCGTGGAACATCTCATATGATCCATGATGTTCAAAACGTCTTTGAAGTCTCGGTTCTAAGCCGTAAAGCATGGCACACTAAACTATTCAGTAGTCAACAGATCAAGCTTGCCAGACGTTCATAACATCTACATCAGCTCCTGCAGCAGGCTTGTCACCTAGTGGTGCATCAAGGACATAATTCTTCGGTGCAGCAATGAGCATAATCCTCAAGTTACGAACACCATCGTCTTCCAACTTAGCTTTCTCTAGGAATGCATTAAAATTAAGGGGAACGGTAGCTCGGGCCATTGATCTACAACATAGATATGCAAAATATAAGACTAAGTTCATGATAAATTAAGTTCAATTAATCAAATTACTGATGAACTCCCACTTAAATAAACACCCCTAAAGTTATCTAAGTGATGCGTGATCCAAATCAACTAACCCATGTCCAGTCTTCATGTGAGATGGGTGATACGTCTCCAACGTATCTATAATTTTTGATTGTTCCATGTTGTTATATTATCATTCTTAAATGTTTTGCAACCATTTTATAATCATTTTATATCATTTTTTGGTACTAACCTATTGACATAGTGCCTAGTGCTAGTTGATGTTTTCTCGTTGTTTTTTACATCGCACAAAATCAATACCAAATGGAGTCCAAACGCAGCGAAACTTTTTGTGGATTTTTATGGACCAGAAGACACCGTATGGGCCAAGAAAGTACCTGAGGGGATCTCGGAGGGGAGCACAACCCACCAGGGCGCGCTTGGGAGCCCAGGCGCACCCAAGTGGGTTGTGCCCACCTCGGTGGCCTCCCGCATTGCCTCTTTGCTCTATAAATACCCCAATATTCCGGAAAACCTAGGGAGACGACGAAAATCAATTCCAGATGCCACAAGTTCCAAAAACACCAGATCTAATCTAGACACCATTGCGAACTGGTTCATCATGTCCATTGGTTCCTCTCCGATGATGCGTGAGTAGTTCTTCGTAGACCTATAGATCCATAGTTAGTAGCTAGATGGCTTCCTCTCTCTCTCTCTCTCTCTCTCTCTCTCTCTCTCTCTCTCTCTTTCTCTCTCTCTCGATTCTCAATACATTGGTATCTTCGAGATCCATATGATGTAAGTGTTTTGTGGTGTGTTTGTTTGATCCAATGAACTTTGACTTTATGATCAGATCTATGTTTTTATCCATGAAAGTTATTTGAGTCTTCTTTGATATCTTATATGCATGATTGATTATAGCCCCGTATTTCTTCTCCGATATTTGGGTTTTGTTTGGCTAACTCGATCTATTTTATCTTGCAATGGGAAGAGGTGCTTTGTGATGGGTTCGATCTTAAGGTGCTTGATCCCGGTGACAGAAGGGGAAACAACATGTATGTATCGATGCTATTAAGGATAACAAGATGGGGTCTATTTCTGTAACATCTGAAATTTTCAATTTGGAATGTTATACATTAGATCATCATTGCATATCATATTTTATTGCATTTTGAGTTGATCCTAGAAATTCTACGCAACTCAAGGACCTACGGAGAGAGTTGGGGATTTCGTTATTTTCATATTTGAGTTTTCTCAAATTTTGAAAAGAGGATCGTTTGGTTTTAATTATTTTTCTCTCCAAATATTTCTTTTATGAAAATTAAAGAGAGGGGATAAAATGACTTTCCCAAAATAAAGAAATATTGGAGATTAAATATTAAAATCAAATAAGAATTTTATTCGGAGTTTTATCGCTATTTTATTTTGAATTAGGAAAAATATGCGTTTTTCAAAATTGCATTATAGGCCCAAATAAATGTTCACTTTGTCCGCTATATTTTTAAAGGAGGGGCAAATTTTATTTTAGGATTTTTGGAGTCTGTTTAGTATTTCTTTTATTTGTTTTAATGCATGCGGAATTTAAAAAAAAGCGGAACCGACTTTGCCGGCCCGTACCCGACCCGGACTCCTCCGACCGGCCCTCTTAAAAGGCCCTATTCGTTCGTTAGCCTGTTCGTCAGTTTTCTTTTTCCAAGATTTTTTGCGATTATTATCGATCGCGATTTCTGCCCCGATTTTCGTTTTAGTTTAACTTTTCGCTCGTTTATCGGAATCAGGCGATTCAAGCGCCTAGATCTTCTCTCGAAGCCCTCTTTCTGTTTAACCAACTTGAACAAGAATTTTCTACTGTAAAATTTGACTTATGTCCAGATTAGTAAATGGAGCTTGTTTCTTTCGCAGTTTGAGTTTCGTTGCTTCGTTTGATTTGATTCTTTTTGCAAACCGGAGTTCTTAAGTTGAACTTTCTGGTTAGATCACTTATTTGAGTTTTACCCGTGCTTCTAGTTGAGTGCTTATTGTATGCTTGTTTGTTTGCGATAGAGTACCCGGAGTGCGAAGCATGCTACTACGAGTCTCTAGGTTTCACGGATCATCAGCAAGGCAAGTAACACTTTGATCATACCTCTTCACTACCCAGTTTTATTGCATTAGATCGATCCTCAAACAATTGCATGGTTAGGGTCTGATTAACTTTTGGGTTTTAGGAAGTAGATGAGGTAATACCTATTGTCTTGTTTATTATCAAACCTTTGGGAGTTACTTCTATGTTATGCTTATATTGCTATGCTATGCTTGTAGACGTGGTTTGGTTCGAGTGATTCATGACAGATGTGAGTATTGTTATTTAATGGTTGAACTAAGGTGGCTACTTAAATACACATCTGGGTGGATTTCTTGAAGGCACCCTGGAGTACCCAGTGGTTGTCAGGGCACCGGGAGAATCCATTGTTGTCCTAGGATATCCCGGAGTACCCGTGTAATCATCCTACGGTCCGCCACCCAGGATCAAAGGGATCATAAGATTATTCATGCTAGAAACTTCCGTGTGCAGCCACAAGCCAATATGGGCTCTGGCATAGTTGAGTAAGTTGCGTGAAGCTCTTGAAGAGGTAGACTAGCAGATGTAGTGGGTTGTAGGTGGTACTGTCTATCCAGAGTAGAGAATTAATGCTTCATAAGGACTGTGTCTCCAATCTCCGACCATGGATGTATTCGAGTCTTATGGGGAAAAGTGCGCAAACCTCTGCAGAGTGTATAAACTAATCATGGTTAGCCGTGTCCCCGGTTATAGACATCTTGAGTATCTAGTTCTTGGATTATCATGTTGATCTCATCACTCTAATATTAATTTGTTGGGTTAATGATGATGTTTAATTGGGATTGAGTTGGAGGAACCTTCTCAATGTTTAACAACCACCATGATAGTTAAATAAAAGTTATTCCTTTGTTGTAGGGAAAAATTGGGTTTATGCAAAACTGTTAACTATAGAGCTTCCCACCTGCCATATATGCATGTAGTGATAGCATTTTTTCTGTCATTACTCTATGTGTTACATTGCCAGCATATTCCATGTGCTGACTCGTTTTGCGCTGCAACATTCATGTTGCAAACTTTTCAGACGACGAGTAAAGTGCCGTAGGTTGTTGTCTTTCACTCAGTGATGCCGTTGGAGTTAATGGATAAACTTTATCTTTCAAGCCTTCCGCTGTTATCGTTTCTAGATGGCCTTAAGCCATATCATTGTAGTAAGTTCTCTTTTGAGACATCTATTATATAGTTAAGACAGAAGTCAAACAAGCCATCACGTTAGTCCACATAGATTAAATTATCTTGACCGTAAATTTAAGAGATTAACGGCTGAGATTTAGAAGAAGCAGTGTTACATACAAATATTTCCATGAACAAACAGTTTGGCGTGTCACGTACAACACGTCTCTTTTTTTTTGAACCAACATGTCTTTCTACTAAAAGGTATATATAGAAAAACTGCCTTTGCTTGGTGTACTATAAAGTACGTCAATCAAAAAGAAGATAAAACAGACAATTAGGAAAGTACCCTGTCCGTATAAAGGAATAGCAGGAAGAGACCGACCATCGCAACGCAACCCAAAAAAAGAAAGCGCCCCCCACCCAAAAAAAGAAAGCGTCCTCTAAAAAAACAGAGAAGCATCATGGGTATAATATACATCGGTGCTGATCTCCTATATAATTTAAGCAAATTAATTAATGCAGACTTCTCCTTTTTCTATGCACAAACAAAAGAACAATCTAAAGAACAATCTGTACTGCTGCTTAGTGATCCATGTTGGGATAACAAACATTTTCTACCCAAACTGAAATATAGATTTGATAAAAAGAAAAATCAAAATATATGTTTACGTATATACATATCAAAGAGAGTGGAGCAAAGGGATTATCACAATACTTTTTCTGATAGTAAAGCAACAAGATAGTATTGACTTCAAAATACAGATTTTCTTTTGCCATATGTTGTTTTTCGAATTTTTAATTCATTGTAATGAAATCACAACTAAAATTGTAATTTAGAAAATGCAAATAATCAAGTGTACCATATATTATGACACATAGGGAACATTATATAACTATATTAGAAGGACATGTAGAGCCATCATGGAAAAGCCGCTCAACTCCCGGAGAACCTACGATATCTCAACCATCTATGCCTGATAGGAAGGCGAGAGTGACACATACAACCATCAAGAAAAAGTTTCATAACTCTAGAGTAAAATGATTATGCAAATATTTTACGTTTGCTTAGAATAATTTGTAGCCTTAATTGTTTGGAGACCAGCAGAATGAGAAAAAAATCGAATAAATGGTGGAGATTTAGCACTTTAGAGTTGTGATATTTGAACGGCTTAGATTTAGTACCATTAGGGCACAACTCATGCAGTAGAATATTTTTTTAAGCACCCACGCAATACTAGAATCAACCCTTCCTACAACAACAACAAAAAAAGAATCAAACCTTCCTAGACAAATCGATGTGTACAAGTCGGTTACGTGCGTACAAACGCAAAGTCCTGCTCCCGGCACAAAAAAGGAAGGCAAAATCCAGCTTGGTTGCGTGTAGTTATTATGAGTCCGTCAAAAGGACAGACAGGCACCAAGCCAATACATGTACGGTGGTTCTAAGAAAAGCAAATATATTTCCCTACTCCGTAAAGGACACGGATAGGTAATAGGGATAGCAACTTGCAAAAAATGAAATGAATGCATGTAACAACTCTTTTGTTTTTTATTCTCATTCCATGCGACAAATTGACATTGTTTTATGCTAGCAAATACATCTTCCGTGGTGAAAAATAGTTGTTTGATTTACGCATGAAATTTAACTAATTAAAAACAGGAACGTGCCTAGGAGTCTACCAATCAGACATGTGGTAACATGCATAGAAATATCTACGTGCATATATTTGTACTCGGGCACGTTTAATACTCTACACGGATCGAAATAGAAGATCATTTAGTGTTCAGTCTAGCATAAACATTTAGTATCAATTCCAGCAAAAAAAAACATTTAGTATCGAATCCTGTATATTGAGAAAAAACAATCAGTACCACCTTGATATGTACAGAGTCGGCAAAGCAAAGAAACAATGACCCCGTAACAGGGTATTTAACATTGAAGAAATCATAATTATAGCAAGAGATACTGGAGCAAGGTTTACACAACAAGATCAGAAGAGATTTATAGCTCGGCAAAAAATAGTTATGTGAATTTGGTATGTGGACAGATTTAACCTAAACTTGAAATGCAGAACAAAAAATAAATCTTGACGTTAACTATCTTGGATGTTAGATGTATATCCGTGTGTGTCTAATAGTAGGAATTTAGATTCATAACTATACGTAGATTGATAAGAGTGACGTAGGGAGGACTTGGGGCATATTGATTAGCCAATGATCACAAGTAATATATCTAAATAATAGTAGTAAACAACACTTTGTACAAAGTGTATATTGTGTAAAAATAGCAACTAACTGAAAAATCAAATAAAAAGCGCATGTCTTAAGGTGTATCAATGCTGTCATCCTCATGCACTTGCTGGTGGCGCGCCATGAGCAATCTGTATCGCTGGAACATACTGGGAGCTAGCATGTGGTGTGTTGTGGACGCAACGGTTGGAAAGTCACCGGTCGAAGCTAGAAGAATCCGGCGATAGTGAACTAAGGATCAGTTTGTCATTCTAGAGAAGACGACGATGAAAGGGGCTGGACAAGCATCCTAAATTCGGCAAGACATATCTACATTCTCGACGAAGCCAATGTTTGCCATGCATTGCCAATTGGATAAAAATTCAGAACAGCAAATCACTAACCGTCATCGTCCAATCATATGAATGACGCGATCCAAGATCACCTAGACGAAACATAGACAAAAAAGGGACCCAAGATCTGGCTATGACCGAAGCTCCCCACTCGCTCCACTAACTCCCATAAGCATTGTCGGAATGAGAACATGACGGGAGAACTTACTCAACGTCGCCAATGATATGCCATCGCATGGACACAGTAAGCTAGACACCAAGACTGGGCGCGTGCAGAGCTGGGGAGATCTAATCATGGTCTATCGCAAATCGAGCTTTTCCCAACCTCAGTGACATCAGAAGGTATCCAGAAGTGAGGGGAACCGACGATGGCGGTAACACTTACATGGAATCCTCATAACCTTTACCAACTGGGACATTAAGCAAGGTCTCAAACATGTTTTCATCAGAAAAGCATGCTTGATGTTTTATTATATTTTCAGTGATACATCAAATGCAAATATTGTAGATAATAAAATCAGCTACCAATTTTTACCGAGTAAATAATTAAAAGAAAAGAAATACATGGCCAATTTTTTTAGTAAAATTAGATGTCTGACCACAAATGATACATCAACGCTTCTCAACACCTGTATTATCTAAAAACATTTGAACCCCAGTAACACATCTAGCCGCGTAAATGCGCGGGTAACCCCGCTAGTTCGATGTAATAAGTGTGTGATTGCTACTCTATTATAAATCCTCAAGTACTGTGCGTGTCAGCATTACCGATCCATGGATGACACTGATGCACAGAGATCAGAATGTTTGAGGTCTGGTCGCTACAAGATGGTATCAGAGCACACGCTGAATGTAGGACACGACCACTAAACTAAAGCCCTAGATCACTACTCTCTTCTCATTTCTGACCCCTCTCCCTTTTCTACTCTTTAGGATGGCGGATACAAGGAACAAGTTTGCTCAACCCGATGAAGATACAGCTTTTGGATGACACTTGAAGGAAGTCACTAGATACCTGAACATCGGAATACCAAGCTTCACCGGAACCTACATCGCCACTTTACCTGAAGAGGAGCATTGGATGATTCGAGTTCAAGTTCCAAGGAGGACGTTCATGCCAGTCATTGAGCCCATAGAGTTTTCCTTTGATGCACCAACCTGGAGTCTAGGAGAGAGCATGGCAGCCCACATCACCATGGGACGCATTGGAGAAGTTTACCACAAAGATCTCAAGGATACTATCTACCAGATTTGTGGGCGCCGAGATGAGCAATGGGAGATGATCAGCACCAGGAAGGATAGATCTATTGCAGCTTTCATCCAGGAGTTAAACCAGCATATTCGTCGCCAGGAGAACTAGATGTGCGTAGGCATGATAGATCTGAAGAAGGCAATGAACATGATCACAAACCTAGAGGAAGAACTCAAGTCTCCACGTGATGGATATGAGGAGAAAATGACGATACTCGTGGAGAAGAATGACGATTTGACGAGGAAGCTAGGAGTATTCATGGGAGACCTCGCGCCAGGAGGAGAAGACGATGATTCCACTTGCCCGGAGAACTACATCATCATCGACAACACCGACTCGGACCCCGACGATAGCGATGATAACTTTGTTGATGAAGCTGCAGCAGATATCATGGAGTCTTCCACCGATCAATTTTTCTAGTCGACCACCATATCAGTAGTAGTATTCCCCCATGTATACAGTATAGTCCGAGCATTTTTGTAACGATAGTTAGACCGATGTATGCCCTTGTTTGAATTGATTGAAGTGATATGATTGTGTTTGTCTCATGTGCACACCCACTAGTTTCTTTAGTTGAGCTTTCATACATTTATAGCTCTAATGCATCCGTTCCATGGCAATCCCTACTCCTCATGTTGACATCAATTGATGGGCATCTCCATAGCCCGTTGATTATCCTCGTCAATGTGAGACTTTCTCCTTTTTTGTATTCTTCACACAATCCCCATCATCATATTCTATTCCACCCATAGTGCTATATCCATGGCTCACGCTCATGTATTGCATGAAAGTTGAAAAAGTTTGAGATTATTTAAGTACGAAACAATTGTTTGGCTTGTCATCGGTGGTGTATAAGATGGGCGCATTTTTGTGTGACAAAAACGAAGCATAGCCTAACTATATGATTTTGTAGGGATGAACTTTCTTTAGCCATGTTATTTTGAGAAGACATGATTGCTTTGATTAGTATGCTTGAAGTATTACTATTTCTTATGTCAATATGAACTTTTATTTTGAATCATTTGGATCTGAACATTCATGCCACAATAAAGAAAATTACATTGAGAATTATGCTAGGTAGCATTCCACATCAAAAATTCTGTTTTTATCATTTACCTACTCGAGGACAAGCAGGAATTAAGCTTGGGGATGCTTGATACGTCTCCAACGTATCTATAATTTTTGATTGTTCCATGCTATTATATTACCTGTTTTGGATGTTTATGGGCTTTACTTTACACATTTATATCATTTTTGGGACTAACCTACTAACCGGAGGCCCAGCCTGTATTGTTGTTTTTTTGCCTATTTCAGTGTTTCGAAGAAAAGGAATATCAAACGGAGTCCAAACGGAATGAAACCTTCGGGAGCATAATTTTTGGAACGAACGTGATCTAGAGGACTTGGAGTGCAAGTCAAGAAGCAGCTGAGGCAGCCACGAGGGTGGAGGGCCCCCCCTACTGGGCGCGCCCCTATCTCGTGGGCCCCTCGGGCGGCCACCGACGTACTTCTTCCTCCTATATATACCCATGTACCCCGAGAACATCAAAGGCGACCATGAAAAACTATTTCCACCAACGCAACCTTCTGTATCCGCGAGATCCCATCTTGGAGCCTTCGTCGGCGCTCCGCCGGAGGGTGAATCGACCATGGAGGGCTTCTACATCAACACCACAACCCCTCCGATGAGTTTTGAGTAGTTTACCACAAACCTTCAGGTCCATAGTTATTAGCTAGATGGCTTCTTCTCTCTTTTTGGATCTCAATACCATGTTCTCCTCGATCTTCTTGGAAATCTATTCGATGTAACTCTTTTCATGGTGTGTTTGTCGAGATCCGATGAATTCTGGGTTTATGATCAAGTTTATCTATGACAAATATTTGAATCTCCTCTGAATTCTTTTATGTGTGATTAAGTTATCTTTGCAAGTCTCTTTGAATTATCAGTTTAGTTTGGCCTACTAGATTGATCTTTCTTGCAATGGGAGAAGTGCTTAGCTTTGGGTTCAATCTTGCGGTGTCCTTTCCCAATGACAGCAGGGGCAGCAAGGCACGTATTGTATTGTTTCCATCAAGGATAAAAAGATGGGGTTTATATCATATTGCATGAGTTTATCCCTCTACATCATGTCATCTTTCTTAATGTGTTACTCTGTTCTTTATGAACTTAATACTCTAGATGCATGCTGGATAGCGGTTGATGTGTGGAGTAATAGTAGTAGATGCAGACAGGAGTCGGTCTACTTGTCACGGACGTGATGCCTATATACATGATCATGCCTAGATAATCTCATAATTATTCGCTTTTCTATCAATTGCTCGACAGTAATTTGTTCACTCACCGTAATACTTATGCTATCTTGAGAGAAGCCACTAGTGAAACCTATGGCCCCCGGGTCTATCTTTTATCATATAAGCTTTCAATCTACTTTTATTTGCATCTTTACTTTTCCAATCTATATTATAAAATACCAAAAATATATTTATCTTATCATATTATCTCTATCAGATCTCACTTTCACAAGTGGCCGTGAAGGGATTGACAACCCCTTTATTGTGTTGGTTGCGAGTTCTTTGTTTGTTTGTGTAGGTGCGTGGGACTTTTGAGGAGCCTCCTACTGGATTGATACCTTGGTTCTCAAAAACTGAGGGAAATACTTACGCTACTATTGTTGCATCACCCTTTCCTCTTCAAGGAAAACCAACGCAAGCTCAAGACGTAGCACTCATACTCTTTCACTGTATTATCCATACTAGTTTAATTTCTTTTTGTAGCTTTCTTCTTGTGTGTTTGATAAACTTTAAGAAAACCAAAAATATTAGTTAGTTTAATTTCCATGCTTGTAGTAGTAATTAAAAGAAAACCCAAAAAGATTTCTCGTTCTTCTTTTACTTGTTGGGAGCTTTCCCGTGTAAATGTTTTATTTCTTTTCTTTCCTTTGGGGTCAAGAGGAGAAGACCATAATGAAAATGTTTAGTGGCTCTCATATGCATGATTGTTGATTTAACTTAGAGCCCATATTATCTTGTCTTCTCCCTTTAATTGAATGTCTGCAGATTCCAGCTTAGTCCAATGCACGTGCACTATTATTATTATTATCCACACCGTTCGGTCATACAAGTGAAAGGCAATAATGATGATATATGATGGTCTGATTGAGATGAGAGAAGCTGGTATGAACTCGACCTCTCTTGTTTTTGTAAATATGATGTGTTCATCGTTCCTGATTCAGCCTATTATGAATAAACATGTTTGCAATGACAATTAGAGATTATAGTTGCTTATGCCATGCTTAATTAGCTAGGAGTTTATAATGGTTTACCTTGTGTGCCAACATGCTATTAAAATGGTTGTGATGTGGCATGATAGGGTGGTATCCTCCTTTTAATGATTCGAGTGACTTGACTTGGCACACGTTCACGTATGTAGTTGAAACAAAATCAACATAGCCTTCACGATATTTATGTTCATGGTGGATTATATCCTACTCATGCTTGCACTCGGTGTTGATTAATTTTAATGCATGTTCATGACTGTTGTCGCTCTCTCAGTTGGTCGATTCCCAGTCTTTTGCTAACCTTCACCTATACTAAGCGGGAATACTGCTTGTGCATCCAAACTCCATAAACCCCAAAGTTATTCCATATGATTCCACCATACCTTCCTATATACGGTATTTACCTGCCGTTCCAAGTAAATTTGTATGTGCCAAACTCCAAACCTTCAAATGAAATTTTGTTTTGTATGCTCAAGCAGCTCATGTATCAACTAGGTATGTCGGTATCTTCCATGCTAGGTGGGTTATTCTCAAGGGGAGTGGACTCCGTTCCTCATTCATGAGAAAATGGCTGGTAACCGGGATGCCCAGTCCCATGATCAAAAAGATCAAAGCAAATTAAAATAATTAAACAAGACTCCCCCAGGGTTGTTGCTAGTTGGAGGCACTCGTTGTTTCGAGCAAGCCATGGATTGATGCTCGTTAGTGGTGGGGGAGTATAAACTTTACCATTCTGTTTGGGAACCACCTATAATGTATGTAGCATGGAAGATATCGAGATCTCATAGTTGTTGCGTTGAAAGTGAAAGTATACCACTCAAAATGTTATTCATCTCTATTTTAAAATCGAGCTCTAGCACCTCTACAAATCCATGCTTCCCTCTGTGAAGGTCCTATCTATTTACTTTTATGTTGAGTCATCACCCTCTTATTAAAAAGCACCCGCTGGAGAGCACACTGTCATTTGCATTCATTACTATTAGTTATATTGGGTATGACTTGACTGGATCTCTTTCACCATGAATTACAATGTTTAGTCAGTCCTTGATCTTTAAAGGTGCTCTGCGTTTATGTTTTGCGGTCTCAGAAAGGGCTAGTGAGATACCATCTTGTTATATCATATTATGATTGTTTTGAGAAAGTGTTATCATCCGAGTTTTATTATTATTACTCCCTAGCTGATTATGCCATTGATATGAGTAAACATGAGACCTAAGTGTTATTGTAAATACGGTTAGTTCATAATCTTTGCTGAAAACTTGAATGCTGGTTTACATATTTACAACAACAAGAGCAAACAGAGTTTGTAAAAGTTTTTCTTTATCACTTTCAGTTTATCAACTGAATTGCTTGAGGACAAGAAAATGTTTAAGCCTGGGGGAGTTGCTACGTCTCCAATGTATCTACTTTTCCAAACACTTTTGCCCTTGTCTTGGACTCTAACTTGCATGATTTGAATGAAACTAATACGGACTGGCGCTGTTTTCAGGAGAACTGCCATGGTGTTGTTTATTGTGCAGAAAACAAAAGTTCTTGGAATGACTTGAAAACCCACGGAGATAACTTTTGGAAGATATAAAAAATACTGGCGAAAGAATCAAGGCCAGGGGGCCCACACCCTGTCCACGAGAGTGGGAGGCGCACCCCCTCCCCCTGGGCGCGCCCCCTATCTCGTGGGCCCCCTGATGCTCCACTGACCTCAACTCCAACTCTATATATTCTGTTTCGCGGAGAAAAAAATCAGATAGAAAGTTTCATCACGTTTTACGATGCGAAGCCGCCGCCAAGCCCTAATCTCTCTTGGGAGGGCTGATCTGGAGTCCGTTCGGGGCTCCGGAGAGGGGGATTCGTCGTCGTTGTCATCATCAACCATCCTCCATCACCAATTTCATGATCCTCACCGCCGTGCGTGAGTAATTCCATCGTAGGCTTGCTGGACGGTGATGGGTTGGATGAGATTTACCATGTAATCTAGTTAGTTTTGTTAGGGTTGATCCCTAGTATCCACTATGTTCTGAGATTGATGTTGCTATGACTTTGCTATGCTTAATGCTTGTCACTCGGTCCCGAGTGACATGATTTCAGATCTGAACCTATTATGTTTTCATGAATATATGTGAGTTCTTGACACTATCTTGCAAGTCTATAGTCACCTATTATGTGTTATGATTCGACAACCCCAAAGTGACAATAATCGGGATACTTCTCGGTGATGACCGTAGTTTGAGGAGTTCATGTATTCACTATGTGCTAATGCTTTGGTCCAATTCTCTATTAAAAGGAGGCCTTAATATCCCTTAGTTTCCACTAGGACCCCGCTGGCATGGGAGGGTAGGACAAAAGATGTCATGCAAGTTCTTTTCCATAAGCACGTATGACTATATTCAGAATACATGCCTACATTACATTGATGAACTGGAGCTAGCTCTGTGTCACCCTATGGTATAACTATTACATGAGAAATTGCATCCGACGTAATTATCCATCACTGATCCAATGCCTACGAGCTTTTTACATATTGTGCTTTGCTTATTTACTTTTCCGTTGCTACTATTACAATTACTACAAAACTGCTATCATTACCTATGCTACTGTTACCTCTACTATCATACTACTTTGCTACTAAACACTTTGCTGCAGATACTAAGTTATCCAGGTGTGGTTGAATTGACAACTCAACTGCTAATACTTGAGAATATTCTTTGGCTCCCCTTGTGTCAAATCAATAAATTTGGGTTGAATACTCTACCCTCGAAAACTGTTGCGATCCCCTATACTTGTGGGTTATGAGTAGTCTCATAGTTTGATGTACACTAACACTTCCTATGTTGATTGTTGGACTAGCACCGAGACGCAAGAGGAAATAGACATCAGGGATAATGCTCGATAGGTTAACTAAATCTAGAGGAGGAAGAATGGAGATCCGTTTTGAGGCAGGTTTAAAGGGCTACGTGATGCTACAGAGTCATCCAAGTTAGTATCAGAGGCAGCGGTTGCCGTTAGGTGTCATGCATGTATCCTCCCAACATGGATTTAGTACACGAATGACAAAGACGAAACCCAGTTCAACATGTTCCTTGACCATTTATCTATAAGTATGGTTATGTATGGAAATTAGTAATATCATCTTGGTCTACCCCATACTTTCTGGGTTGCTGGTAATGAGACTCCCATAATTTTTAACGGATGAGGTTCAAGTTGGATAGCCAAGATGATGCAACCAGACAAACATGCACCCATGTTTCAAGTCTGCTCTGCGACAGTATCGGCATAACTTGAGGAAAATTCTCTTTGAAGGCAAGGCTAACAGTGAACTTGCCCAAACATCTCCAGTCGAAATTATATCGGATGAAGACTAGAGAGGCCTCGTTAAACACTGGTATGATCCAAAGTACCAAGTACATTATATATATGTGATCAAATCACATGTTAAACTCCTATTTACACTTGTGCCTCACAAATGTATCTTCTTGTAGGTGAACTGTTCAAAGAACAAGGCCAACCGTATGAAAGTGAAATTCCAACAGACGACAGGATCTCGTAGCTATATCGCACACTGCGAGGCTCTTGTAATTAGCTGATGTTTCACTCTTTTTATTGTGCCATATTATCAGATCTATATTGACTTGTTCCAAATGCAAAGGAAAGCCCGCAAGGACCAAAAAGTACCTAAACCAAATGTTGTGGAAATCTTCAAGGACTGTCACACCAGCAAGACGAAGGGCATGACTACACCAGTCAAAGCCGCTGTTGTAAGTTCTTAATCCTCATGCCTTTTAACTACTACTTACTATGACTCATGCATTGAACTGCACGGTTTGCAGCCAATGTCTATTACTCTTTTCAATTTCATACACAATTGACTTAGCGTATCATTCCACCGTACAAAGTTTAAAAGAGAGGAGTGATGTTCCTTTGATCTTGATCTGTAATCTAGTTCCGTGTTGGACTTGTCTATTCAACGTTACAATTGCTTGTTTGTCTGTTCTCAGTTGTTTTGTGATATGAATGATGTTATACTATGCTTACCGTATTATAAACCTTGTCTCTTTATCCTTAGTTGTTAATACAATGTGAAGAAATAGACAATACGTTAGCCATGGTACATGGTCATATGTTTGGAACCCGGTTTTATTATGTACTTTGCAGTAAAATACAACGAATATTTTACACGGGTTCACCAGAAAAAGTTCTGTATATAGACCAAAGCTATTTTGTTTGGTTTTGCTGCCTCATATCTTCTGTTCTGGTACTACTAATGTAAAAACTCAACTTTTTAACAAGCTATGGAACAAATGGTGGAACCGCCACCTTTTGAAGGTGATGAGGCAACTAAAACCGCAATGTCACCTCTTGCTATAGTGGGTCAGTACCTGTCCACTAACAGTGCCAAAAGCACGTTCCTCCATAATAATAGTTTGGTTGTTAAGGCAATCTCGTCCAACTGCCTCATGATCAAGATATGTAAGGTCAAAGAAATGTTATATCTGCGCTCCAAACACAAGTCCATTCCCTAACAGAGACCCTTTGTGAAACAAGGACAACCATTGTTCGATGTTGTCAAGATATGCATGGTTTTGAAACCAGACTGTCATACATTTGCTATGTTGTTCAGGATCCTAGGAGAAATGAAGGCGAAGGTTATCATGATCCATCGGAAAGTACGGCATGAAAACATAACAGTCAGGTCAAATGAACTGAGCTTCTGAACTTCTGGTGGTTCATTTATCTATCGGGCTGTTAAATTTTATGACAACCTTCCTTTTGTTTTATGGTTGTAATTTTTTTTGTTGCGATACAAAATTTGTTCTTAATGTGCAGCGGACCGGCTGAAGAAAACAGCAAGCCATTTTTTTATAGTGTAGGGTGTTCCCTATATTTGCACTGGTGGCGAACTTTGATGCCCAATGGATGTAATCTGTGGACTCGACTTAATAGGCCATCGTTAGTTTCTGGATTATTTATCCCCCTAGTCTTCTTTTTCCTTGGTTTGCTAGTGGTCGCACAACCATGGGCCATATACGGACCATGGTAACCTTGAGCCTGCTATGGGTCGTAGGACCCATGGGCCTCCTACAGGCCGTCGGATAAATGGGCTCCAACAGCCCGTAGATTCAGTGGGCCTCAGGTCTTCGGATAAATGGGCCCACATGGGCCATAAACGGGCGTAATTGGTATCAGGCCAACACGATAAAAAGGCCGGAAGACAGCAAAGGCTTAATTCAGTCACGGGCATAATGGGTTGTTAATGGGCCAGAATATAGGACGGGCTGGAAACGGCGCAACGGGTTGACAGGCCATAAACGGGCCGATTCTAATCACGGGCCGAATGTGGCCCATTAGAGGAACAGGCCAATAACGGGCTGGAATTAATCGAGGGCCGGAAAGGAGCCCAAGAATGTATGGGTCGTCAGTAGGCCAAAAGCAGACATGGGCTGGAAGTGGCCCATGTGAATCATGGGCCATTACTGGGCATAAAGAAATTTACTGTTTATTACGGGCGAGAGTCACTGTGCCCAATTAAAGGGCCCAAAGATACAAAAGGCCTCGTATGGGCCGAAAGACGTCGTGGGCCATACATGGGCCAAAAATGAAACGGGCTGGTATTATACTAAACGGCCCACATGACGTTGTTGGCCGATTTTGTGAATGCCATAACGGGTCGTGAGTTACCGGGCCATAAAATGGGCTATATGCGAATAGACTATTAACAGGCTTTTCATGGGCCGACCCGCTATATTTTGACCAAGTCAAACGGGTCGGCCTTTGTAAGCTAAATGGGCCAGTGTTGGACCGTCGCACGTGTTGACATATCATAGGAGCGTATCTGACCCAATGACGAGCTGACATGTGTTTCCTCCGGCCAACGAGAATTTTACACATGGAAAATAGCCATTGGTCGTTGCTGTTAATGGGTTATCGGATCAAAAACTGGGCCCAGTAGACAAACGGCGACCCGTTACAGTGGATGCCACGTGTCGGTTACCCTTGACGAAAGCACATCCAAGACGCATCATTTATCGTCATGGAAGTGAACACTTTCGTGATGATAATTTTGGTATTGTCATGGAACACTTCTACGACCGCACAGGTATGACTATCTTGATTCCGTCATAAAATCATCATGGATGTACATGCATGACAGAAAACGTGACCTACTATGACAAACATGTATCATCATGGAAGTGTATTTTTTGTAGTGTGAGTTTGAGAATTGCACACAATTTGTACAAAAACTACTCAGATGCCCTTGGATCCCATATCCAATGACCTCGAAGCTCGTATCACCGTAGCATCTCAGATGAGGGAGGACATCATATTCTCTTTTATGTAAGAACTAGCAAGAGGCCCATGCGTTGCACAGAACATCAAGATGCATTTAGACGAGTTGTTTATCTTGTGGGAGACAAGGATGAACTAAGGAAGGCCTTATCTAAAAATGTGGAGAGGGGTGCAGGTACCGTTTTGCAAAATTGACATGGTTTGGTTCTATCTGTCAGATATAGATCGGATAGTTTATATTACAGGATGGCAGGCACACCATCATCACCAACTCATTTTTTATAAGAGTAGAGATATCATGTGCTACCACACCTTAGAAGCTTTGGTGATACAAGCTCTTCGGAGCCGTTGGATCTATGATCCAACAACTCCTTGGTGGTTCGAATGTTTTTTTGCAGAAAAGCCCCAAAAGAGTTAGGGCACTACTCACAAGCACAAAGACTGCTCAGAGGCCATTGGATCTCAGATCGAACAACCTCGAAGCTCGTATCACCGTAGCATCCAAGCTGCAAGAGCACTTGCACGGAAGAATATGAGGTGTTCCCACACCGTAAATTCTATGGTGATACGAGTTCCCGGGAGATCTAACGGTGCATAGTAAGAGGTTTGAATGTTCTTGCAATATAGGTCTCAAAGAGTTTGGGAATTGCTAAGAAAGTACAAGTACTACGCATGTGGCATCAGATCAGAGATCATATGCCCTAGATGCTCGTATCACCGTAGCGGCTAATTAAGCTGCGGGGAGCACCTAGTATGAGCTACTGGGAGCCGTTGGTTCCAAGATGCAGCGGCACACACGGGGCTTGAATATTTTATTTGCAAAAAAACTTGGAAAGTTTGGCAATTGCGCATAATTACAAAGACTACTCGCAAGCCATTGGATCTCAGATCCAACGACGTAAAAACTCGTATCACCATAGCATCTAAGCTGCGGGTGCATGTGATATTCTATGCCGCTGTCATTTTTGTTCCTAAATCTGCAAAATACGTGTAACTGCTGCCGTAACTTGTCTAACCAAAGAAAGTGTTTGTGCAAAAAAAAACATCCTACATTGAAATATCGGAACAACACACGGGGGTCCCACTTGTCATTGATCAAATTTGGAACTAAAACTAACAAATCTGAAAGATGAGATCCGAACTAGCAACCTGGAATACATAGCGTATGTCGATAGCCTGATTTTATACAGTACACTCTGTATTACATTGTGTAGAGTAGAGGGAGTGGCTCGTCAACACGTGCATGACCGTTTATTCACTTACTGGTGGGTCCCTTGTCTGCGATCTCTCTCTCCTCTCCATCTAGTACAACCTTTAGACGCACAGGCACACACAAATAGCTGCGCGAGCTTGCCGTGATGTTATTATAACTAAAAACTTCTTGGAAAATAGAAGGATCGCCTAGAACAAGAGACGTTGTGGCTGATCGAGACGGAGCTAACCATACCTATCCTCCGTGCCATGTTAGCATGATGAAGTTGTGTGGCTAGTGGGGTATTTTCGACCAACAGGCTGGGTCCCAAGGTCGAAACATAGGTAGTACGTCTGATACAGTATATTTTTACACACATATTTTTCCTCCGTGTAGAGACGTGGCACACACCACCACGCGGTTTGTGGGTCCTCCCGGGTGGTGCACGCATATTATCTTTCTTACCAAAATGTGGGACGCCCTACCGCGCGTTTTCAGGGTCCTCCTCGGTCATAGCACCAAAGCAAGTAAATGAGTCGTCAAATCACATAAGCCCACCTTTCCCGCCAAGTACTCTAATGAAGCACGGTGGCTAGATAGTTGGGCTAGTGCGACCGATTTTCTAGGCCGCTGCCACATTTATTTTTCACCCCTTTTTCTCTCCTTGCCGGCAGTTAAATTCAAATATCCACCGTGATACGTCTCCATCGTATCTATAATATTTGATTGTTCCATGCCAATACTATTCAACTTTCATATACTTTTGGCAACTTTTTATATTACTTTTGGGACTAACATATTGATCCAGTGCCCAGTGCTAGTTCCTGTCTGTTGCATGTTTCATGTTTCACAGAAACCCCATATCAAACGGAGTCCAAACGGGATAAAAACAGACGGAGAATTATTTTGAAATATTTGTGATTTTTGGGAAGTAAAATCAACGCGAGACGGTGCCCGAGGGGGGCAGGAGATAGGGGGGGCGCCCCAGGGAGGCAGGCACGCCCTGGACTCTCCTAGGCCCCCCATAAGGCTGTTGACGCTCTTATTTTGCCGCAATAAAGCTAATTTTATGAGAAAGATCTGGACGAAAGATTCACCCCAATCAGAGTTATGGATCTCCGGATATAAAAGAAACGGTGAAGGGGCAGAAGTGGGAACGCAGAAATGGAGAGAGACAGAGAGACTGGTCCAATCTCGGAGGGGCTCTCGGCCCTCCCACGCCATGGGAGACAAGGACCAGAGGGTAAACCCTTCTCCCATCTAGGGAGAAGGTCAAGGAGGAATAAGAAGAAGGGGGCCCCTCTCCCCCTTGCTTCCGGTGGCGCTGGAACGCCACCGGGGGCCATCATCATCACCGCGATCTTCACCAACAACATCACCGCCTTCATCACCAACTCTTCCCCCCTCTATGCAGCGGTGTAACCCTCTCTTACCCGCTGTAATCTCTACTTAAACATGGTGCTCAACTCTATATATTATTTCCCAGTGATGTATGGCTATCTTATGATATTTCAGTAGATCCGTTTTGTCCCATGGGTTAATTGATGATCGTGATTGGTTTGAGTTGCATGTTTTATTATTCGTGCTGTCCTATGGTGCTCTCTGTGTCGCACAAGCGTGAGGGATCCCTGCTGTAGGGTTTCCAATATGTTGATGATTTGCTTATGGTGGGTGGCGTGAGTGAACAGAAGCATAGACCCGAGTAAGTAGGTTGTTTGTGTATGGGTTAAAGGGGACTTGATACTTTAATGCTATGGTTGGGTTTTACCTTACTGAATCTTTAGTAGTTGCGGATGCTTGCTAGAGTTCCAATCATAAGTGCATATGATCCAACAAGATAAAGTATGTTAGCTTATGCCTCTCACTCAAATAAAATTGCAATAGTGATTACCGGTCTAGTTATCGATTGCCTAGGGACAAATAACTTTCTCGTGACAAAAATATCTCTACTAAAACTAACTTAGTTGCTTCTTTATCTAAACAGCCCCTACTTTTTATTTACGTGCTCTTTATTATCTTGCAAACCTATCCTATCACACCTACAAAGTAATTCTAGTTTCATACTTGTTCTAGGTATAGCGAACATCAAGCGTGCGTAGAGTCGTATCAGTGGCCGATAGGACTTGAGAGAATATTTGTTCTACCTTTAGCTCCTCATTGGGTTCGACACTCTTACTTATTGAAAGATGCTACAACTATCCCGTATACTTGCGGGTCATCAAGACATTTTTCTGGTGCTGTTGCCGGGGAGTCATAGCGTGGGGTGAATATTCTCTGTGTGCTTGTTTGCTTTATCACTAAGTAAAAAAAATTTGCTGTTCTAAGTTGTTCTCTATCTTTAATTATGGATATGGAACACGAAATACAAAAAAAATAGGTGTACTTGCTACTCATGGAGATGGGGAACCTCCTAAAACCCTCGATGCTCGTTATGTTCAAGATATTATGTACTACTTTGATAATCTTGAGAAAACCGCATTCAATTATGTTATGGGAGACACGTTGGATCAACGTGAATACTTTAGGGATTATCGCTTGACACAAAAATGGAAACTATTATGGGATCAAATTCATATATTACATTGGTATGCTCGTCAACTATGCTTGATACATGATTATACTTGTTGCTCTAGGATGAAGGCTCCACGCCTTCCCTTTTCATGCAAATTCAATGATAATAAAACCTTAGCTTCTTATGCTAATGGTGTATATGATTACTATGATGTGGAACAAATAGTAGAATTTGTTGCTTTTATGGGTGCTTATGAGATTGAACCTATGTTTAAAGAGTTTGATGATTTTGATGATTCAGTTTATAGCCCTGAAAATTTTGCTACACTTAAATATTGTTATAAGAATTATGAATACAATTACAATATTGATGCATTTATTGAGAAAGTCTGCTATCCAATAAGAGACTAATATTTTGCAGGAGTCTATGGAAGAAGAAATTGATGAAACTGTGAGCTCATTGGATGAAAAAATGATGAGGAGAGCGAAGAACAAAAGGAGGAAGAGCGGATTAGCTACCCGTGCCCACATTCTAATGAGAGTAACTCTTCAACTCATACATTGTTTAATTCCCCTTCGTGCTTACCGAAGGATGATTGCTATGATGATTGTTATGATCCCGTTGATTCTCTTGAATTACCCCTTTTTGATGATGCTTGCTATGCTTGTGGCCAAGATGCCAATATGAATTATGCTTATGGAGATGAACTTGCTATAGTTCCTTATGTTAAACATGAAATTGTTGCTATTGCACCCACGCATGATAGTTCTATTATCTTTTTGAATTCTCCCAACTACACTATATCGGAGAAGTTTGTGCTTACTAAGGATTATATTGATCGGTTGCCTTTTACCATTGCACATGAGGATTTTGATGAATATAATATGCATGTGCTTGCTGCTCCTACTTGCAATTATTATGAGAAAGGAACTACATCTACGTCTCTTTATGTTTCCAACACGATAGAATTGCAAGAAACTGCTAATACTATGCATTGGCTTTTACTTGGTGTGCCCGAATTGTGCTTTTATGACATGCCGATGCATAGGAAGAGAGTTAGACTTCGTTGTTGCTTTATATATGTTGCTTTGTGCTCATTACTAAATTACAAATCATTGTTAATTAAAATTGGCTTTGATATATCTTGGGATCCGGGTGGATCCATTACTTGAGCACTATATGCCTAGCTTAATGGATTTAAAGAAAGCGCTGCCAGGGAGTGATATGTCTCCAACGTATCAATAATTTTGTATTGCTCCATGCTACTTTATCTACTGTTTTAGGAAATATTGGGCTTTATTATCCACTTTTATATTATTTTTGGGACTAACCTATTAACCAGATGCCCAACCCAGATTTGCTGTTTTATGCCTATTTCAGTGTTTCGAGGAAAAGGAATATCTGACGGAGTCAAAACAGAACGAAATCAACTGGAGAAGTTAATTTTGGAAGGAAACCAACCCGATGGGCTTGGAGTGCATGCGAGGGGAGCCCCGGGCTGTCCACGAGGGTGGAGGGAGTGCCCCTCCCCCTGGGCGCGCCCCCCTACCTCGTGTGTAGCCTGGAGGTCCACCGACGTACCCCCTGCACCCATATATACCTACGTACCCTAAAACTTCCAGAACAGAAGATAGATCGGGAGTTCCGCCGCCGCAAGCCTTTGTAGCCACCAAAAACCAATCGGGACCCCGTTCCGGCACCCTGCCGGAGGGTGATCCCATCACCGGAGGCCATCTTCATCATCCCGGCGCTATCCATGATGAGGAGGGAGTAGTTCACCCTCGGGGCTGAGGGTATGTACCAGTAGCTATGTGTTTGATCTCTCTCTCTCGTGTTCTCTCTCGTGTTCCTCTATGGCACGATCCTAATGTATCCCGAGCTTTGCTATTGTAGTTGGATCTTATGATGTTTCTCCCCCTCTACTCTCTTGTGATGAATTGAGTTTCCCCTTTGAAGTTATCTTATCGGATTGAGTCTTTATGAGAATACTTGATGTATGTCTTGCCGTGATTATCTGTGGTGACAATGGGATATCATGTGCCACTTGATGTATGTTTTGGTGATCAACTTGCGGGTTTCGTGACATTGGGAACCTATGCATAGGGGTTGGCACACGTTCTTGACTCTCCGGTAGAAACTTTGGGGCACTCTTTGAAGTACTTTTATGTTGGTTGGATGAATCTGAGATTGTGTGATGCATATCGTATAATCATGCCCACGGATACTTGAGGTGACAATGGAGTATCTAGGTGACATTAGGGTTTTGGTTGATTTGTATCTTAAGGTGTTATTCTAGTACGAACTCTTTTGTAGATTGATCCGAAAGAATAGCTTTGTGGTGGTTTCGTACCCGACCATAATCTCTACGTTTGTTCTCCGCTATTAGTGGCTTTGGAGTGACTCTTTGTTGCATGTTGAGGGCTTGTCATATGCTCTATCTATGTTATTATTGTTGAGAGAACTTACGCTAGTGAAAGTATGAACCCTAGGCCTTGTTTCCTATCATTGCAATACCGTTTATGCTCACTTTTACCACTCGCTACCTTGCTGTTTTTATATTTGCAGATTACAAAAACCTTTATCTACTATCTATTTTGCACTTGTATCACCATCTCTTCGCCGAACTAGTGCACCTATACAATTTACCATTGTATTGGGTGTGTTGGGGACACAAGAGACTCTTTGTTATTTGGTTGCAGGGTTGTTTGAGAGAGACCATCTTCATCCCACGCCTCCTACGGATTGATAAACCTTAGGTCATCCACTTGAGGGAAATTTGCTACTGTCCTACAAACCTGTGCACTTGCAGGCCCAACAATGTCTACAAGAAGAAGGTTGTGTAGTAGACATCAGGGAGACAACCCGGAAGTTTTAGAGAGTCATTTATTTCTGTTGAGTGCTTTTATATAGTCTAAAAACAAGAAAAATAAAGAGGGGAACCTAAAAACTTTTCAAAAAGGAAAGTGAAAGTGAGAAAGACAAGCATTGTTGAAGTGGGAGCTAGCCTTGAACTTTGTTCATGCTCACGAAAACTTTGTGAATCTTAATTACATAAACTTTTCAACAAAAATAAGTATCCCCTTGTTCAATTCCATTGTATTATAAAAATAATGTGCCAAGGTTTGCCTTTAGGATGTTTACAATGCTTGTTGGTTTGTACGGTGCAGGACAGAAACTTTGGCTGTAGTGCACGATTTTAACTTTTTAACTGGAACGTCAAATGGCTCTGATTCTTTTTGCACTCTCTTGATATACAACTTTTTTATGTTTCCTAATTTTTGTAGAATTTTAAGGGTACCATAAGTATGGTGAATGTTCAGATTGCTACAGACTGTTCTGTTTTTGACAGATTCTGTTTTTGATGCATAGTTTGCTTGTTTTGATGAATCTATCAATTTATATCAGTGGATTAAGCCATGAAAAAGTTATATTACAGTAGACACAATGCAAAAACAAAATATGAATTGGTTTGCTACAGTACTTAGAGTAGTGATTTGCTTTATTATACCAACAGATCTTACCGAGTTCTGTTGAAGTTTTGTATGGATGAAGTGTCTAATCGAGGAGGTCTCGATATGAGGAAAAGGAAGAGAGGCAATAGCTCATGCTTGGGGATGCCCAAGGCACTCCAAGTAATTGTTCAAGGAGACTCAAGCATCTAAGCTTGGGGATGCCCCGGAACGCATCCCCTCTTTCTTCAACAAGTATCGGTATGTTTTCGTATTCGTTTCGTTCATGCGATATATGCAAGTCTTGGAGTGTCTTTCGCATTTAGTTTTCACTTTTCTTTTATGCACCATGCTGGTATGAGATAGTCCTTGGTGGATTTACAGAATGCTCATTGCACTTCACTTATATGTTTTGAGTATGGCTTTATAGAATGCTTCATGTGCTTCACTTATACCATTGAAGTTTGGATTGCCTGTTTCTCTTCACATAGAAAACCGCCATTTGTAGAATGCTCTTTTGCTTCACTTATATTTGTTAGAGCATGGCCATATCTTTTGTAGAAAGAATTAAACTCTCTTGCTTCACTTATATCTATTTAGAGAGATGACAGGAATTGGTCATTCACATGGTTAGTCATAAAATCCTACATAAACTTGTAGATCGCTGAATATGTTATGTTTGATTCCTTGCAATAGTTTTGAGATATAGAGGTGATAATATGTGGGAGGTACTAGTAGATGGTTGTGTTCAATAAGGATGTTGGTGTTAAGGTTTGTGATACCCGAAGCATGCACGTATGGTCTACTAACTATGTAAGCAAATTGGCGTGCATTGTATTTTGATTGTTTATCTTTGCGTGAAGATCGGGGGCACGCGATGCTTAACTCCTACCAACCTCCCCCCGAGGAGTATGCGTGTAGTACTTTGTTTCAAGGGCTTTTAAATTTTTGCAATAAGTATGTGAGTTCTTTATGACTAATGTTGAGTCCATGGATTATACGCACTCTCACCCTTCCATCATTGCTAGCCTCTTCGGTACCGTGCATTGCCCTTTCTCACCTCGAGAGTTGGTGCAAACTGCGCTGGTGCATCCAAACCCCGTGATACGATATGCTCTATCACACATAAACCTCCTTATATATTCCTCAAAACAGCCACCATACCTACCTATCATGGCATTTCCATAGCCATTCCGAGATATATTGCCATGCAACTTCCATCATCATCATATTCATGACTTGAGCATTCATTGTCATATTGCTTTGCATGATCGTAAGATAGCTAGCATGATGTTTTCATGGCTTGTCCTTTTTTAATGGCATTGCTACGCTAGATCATTGCACATCCCGGTACACCGCCGGAAGCACTCATATAGAGTCATATCTTTGTTCCAGTATCGAGTTGTAATATTGAGTTGTAAGTAAATAAAAGTGTGATGATCATCATTATAGAGCATTGCCCCATGAAAAAAAAGAAAAAAAAGAAAAAAAAGAAAAAAAAGAAAAAAAAGGAAGACCGAAGAAGCCTAAATAAAAAAGGGGCCCAAAGAAGCCCACCCAAAAAAAGAAAAAGAAAATGAAGAAAAAGAAAAGGGGCAATGTTACTATCCTTTTTCCACACTTGTTCTTCAAAGTAGCACCATGTTCTTCATATAGAGAGTCTCTTATGTTGTCACTTTCATATACTAGTGGGAATTTTTCACTATAGAACTTGGCTTGTATATTCCAACGATGGGCTTCCTCAAATGCCCTAGGTCTTCGTGAGCAAGCAAGTTGGATGCACACCCACTTAGTTTCAGTTTGAGCTTTCATACACTTATAGGTCTAGTGCATCCGTTGCATGTCAATCCCTACTCCTCGCATTGACATCAATTGATGGGCATCTCCATAGCCCGTTGATTAGCCGCGTTGATGTGAGACTTTCTCCCTTTTTGTCTTCTCCACATAACCTCCATCATCATATTCTATTCCACCCATAGTGCTATATCCATGGGTCACGCTCATGTATTGCGTGCAAGTTGAAAATGTTTGAGAATACTAAAGTATGAAACAATTGCTTGGCTAACACTGGGACAGGCATGAGGGGTACCTTGTGTTAAGAAAAGGGAGCATACAAGACTATATGATTTTGTAGGGATAACGTTGTGGAAGCATTGATATTTTGAAAGACATGATTGTTTGATGGGATGCCCTAAGTATTATTGTTTTTCTGTCAAATGATAAACTATTGCTTTGAATCATTCATGTCTTAATATTCATGCCATGATTAGATATATGATCAAGATTATGCTAGGTAGCATTCCACATCAAAAATTATCTTTTTTATCATTTACCTACACCGGGGCGAGCAGGAATTAAGCTTGGGGATGCTGATATGTCTCCGTCGTATCTATAATTTTTTATTGTTCCATGCCAATATCATTCAACTTTCATATACTTTTGGAAACATTTTATATTATTTTTGGGACTAACATATTGATCCACTGCCCAGTGCTAGTTCCTTTCTGTTACATGTTTTATGTTCCGCAGGAAACCCCATATCAAACGGATTCCAAACGGGATAAAAATAGACGGAGAATTTTTTGGAATATTTGTGATTTTTGGGAAGTAAAATCAACGCGAGACGGTTCCCGAGGGGTCCAGGAGATAGGGGGCGCCCCTGGGAGGCAGGCGTGCCCTGGACTCTCCTGGGCCCCCCGTAAGGCGGTTGACGCTCTTCTTTTGCCGCAAGAAAGCTAATTTTATGAGAAAGATCTGGGCGAAAGATTCACCCCAATAGGAGTTACGGATCTTCGGATATAAATGAAACGGTGAAGGGGCAGAATCTGGGAACGCAGAAACAGAGAGAGACAGAGAGACATATCCAATCTCGACCCTCCCACGCCATGGGAGCCAAGGACCAGAGGGGAAACCCTTCTCCCATCTAGGGAGAAGGTCAAGGAGGAAGAAGAACAAGGGGGGCCCTCTCCCCCTTGCTTCCGGTGGCGCTGGAACGCCACCAGGGGCCATCATCATCACCGCGATGTTCACCAACAACATCACCGCCTTCATCACCAACTCTTCCCCCCTCTATGCATCAGTGAAACCCCTCTCTTACCCGCTGTAATCTCTACTTAAACATGGTGCTCAACGCTACATATTATTTCCCAATGATGTATGGCTATCTTATGATATTTGAGTAGATCCGTTTTGTCCTATTGGTTAATTGATGATTGTGATTGGTTTGAGTTGCATGTTTTATTATTGGTGCTGTCCTATGGTGCTCTTCGTGTCTCACAAGCGTGAGGGATCCCCACTGTAGGGTTTGCAATATGTTCATGATTTTCTTATGGTGGGTGGCGTGAGTGAACATAAGCACAGACCCGAGTAAGTAGGTTGTTTGCGTATGGGATAAAGGGGACTTGATACTTTAATGCTATGGTTGGGGTTTACCTTAATGAATCTTTAGTAGTTGCAGATGCTTGCTAGAGTTCCAATCATAAGTGCATATGATCCAAGAAGATTAAGTATGTTAGCTTATTCCTCTCCTTCAAATAAAATTGCAATAGTGATTACCGTTCTAGTTATCGATTGCCTAGGGACAAATAACTTTCTCGTGACACAAAGCTCTCTAGTAAAACTAACTTAGTTGCTTCTTTATCTAAACTGCCCCAGTTTTTATTTACGTGATCTTTATTATCTTGCAAACCTATCCTATCACACCTACAAAGTACTTCTAGTTTCATACTAGTTATAGGTAAAGCGAACGTCAAGCGTGCGTAGAGTCGTATCAGTGGCCGATAGGACTTGAGAGAGTATTTGTTCTACCATTAGCTCCTCGTTGGGTTCGACACTCTTATCGAAAGAGGCTACAACTATCTCGTATACTTGCGGGTCATCACACCGCAGCGTTGCTCTGGTCCTTGGATGCGGCAAGCGCGACAGGATTTTTGTTTTTTGATTGACTAGAGCAGGCGCGGCAGCAATTAGTCATGATGACTCTGCCTATAAAACCCACTGCTCTGTGATGTGAAAAGTCGTCGACTCGTGTTTTGCCATGGTGAAAACTAAAAGATCCACCCCGCTCCTCGACAGGCTCCCTCCGCCTTCCCATAGATTGCATTGCCTTTCAGCCGTTTCGCCCCCTTTGCTTCCTCTCCCCATTGCTTCTACATGCTTCCATGGCAGCGCACTAGATCACGGAATCCGAGGTGAGGTGCCTGACACAGGAGCTCTAGGCCAAGGATGCAAAGCTCAAGGAGGAGAGGAGTTCCATGCTCCTCCTTTATGTGCGGGAGTTCACGGAGCTTCAAAAGCGGCAGGCGTCCACCACAAAGATGCTCGAGGCGTCGGCAGCATTGCTACAGAAAGCAGGAGATACGATAGGTGTTCAGGCGAATTGGCTAGAGCGCAAGCAGGGAGATCGTGACGAGGTTTAGGATCACCTCAACCGCTTGGTGGACCATGTTTCCACGCATGTGTTGCGGATGTGCGATGCCTACTGTCATGCCAAAGCGGCTGTCGGTTCAATATCCGGCATATCTCGTAGTAGGGGTCCTAATCTAGGCATCTTGGAGCGATGGTAACATGGACACGGGATTTTACCCAGGTTCGGGCCCTCTTGGTGGAGGTAAAATCCTATGTCCTGCTTTTGATTGTATTCATATGGGGTGTAGAACAGAGTACACGTCTCTACCACGAGATTGTAGTTATGAATATGAGATTGTCTATTGACTAGCCTGGCCTCGGTTTATATAAGACACCGAAGGCCTAGGGTTTAGGAGAGTCCTTGTCTTGGGCGCCAACTCTTATGGAGTCTTCCTTTTATGCGGTAGGGGTTGTCCGAACTGGCCCATGATTATACGGCCATGGGGGTCCTCGGCCCAATCCAACTGATCGGGAGACGACCTGGTGAGTACCCCCTAGTCCAGGACACCGTCAGCGGCCATGCCGGCGGTCGGGCTAAACCCGTTCGACCACCCCGTCGACTTCAATGAGCTACGACTTCCTGACCTGGTCTCCTTCTTCACCTATATCTCCGAGGAGCTAAGTCATCTCTGTATGAAGGTGTGGGCGGAACTGGACAAAGAGGGGTTGCGGGTGGCCGTCGCCGTTGCCGGGTGAATCCTCTCAGGGCTTCGTCACCGGAAACCAGTCATGCCATTGGACGCCATCTTTGATGAGCTGGCTCCCATCGACCGGGAGCGGGCTCTGCGGCAGTGGCACCCTGCATCACCAACATCGTGCGCCTGGAGAAGCAGAGGGACTTCGGTGGTGTTTAGGCGTCCTCCGCAAGGGCATGTCGGGTGCAACATGACCGTTGGATCAAACTCAGATGGTGCAGATCAGTCACTGTAGCACAAAGCGTGTGGGTGTGTTTGGTTGCATTCTCATCTCAATATAGTTGTTCCCTCTTCGTGCATGCTCATCTCAGCACCCCTCTTCATGCATGCTCCTAGTGTATTTGTGTTAACCTACTGGTGTGGACTCATGCACCCTTCATGCACTCTGCCAAACACCCAAAAGTGGGTCGAGAAGGGAACTTTTTCTCCCGTGCACCCTTCATACACCCAACCTAACACTGATTCGTGCTTCATATGGTTCATGTTCCATGGAGTACTGTAGCACTATACTCTCCGTGCGCCATAGACCTAGTTCTGTTAACATTTATATCATCGTTCATTCTCGACCGGACAATCAAAAAAGGGGTATGTTACATTACTGTTCATATAGTTGACATGCGCACAACATCATTTTTTATCATCATATCTTACTATACTAGCAACAAGATTATATAGTACTGACGTATGAACCACTTCACATGCCTAGTAATAGGAGTACTATGGAAGTTCAAGTGGATGTTGTGTAAGTTCAAGTGGATGCTGTGTTTCGCACTCCTCCGTCGTAAGAGTGGAAACGCTTGCTGTAATCACTTTTTTCTTCAAAAACAGTGGACACGCTCTACCGTGCGGATCCTCCTCGACGGTTGTCGGGAACCTTGCTACTCACTTTCGCCGACGTGTGGGGCAGCCAGCATCGGGGTCCACTTGCCATGCACTAAATTACTCCATACTAGAGAGCAAAACTGCACGGTAGACAACACCAGTCGAAGCACCGCAGTAATGCCCAATGAGCGGTCAAATCACAAAAAAACCCACCTTTCCAGCAGTAAGTTGGACGGACAAAGCAACCATCATTTCACTCTTCTCCCTCATATTCCTCTCTTGAAGAAAACCCAACTCGCTTCTCCCTCATCTTGTTCCTCATTTCTTCAAGAAAACCCCGACACGCTTCTGCCATTGTTCTTCTCTCCCAAAAAAGGAAAGGTGAGTGCATCAATGGTGTTGCATTTGGCCAAGGCCCGGTCTAGCAACCCCGCAACCAATTCGCACTCCCTCTATGTTCTTATTTTGGGTTTGTGATTATGGTTTCTTTTCTTTTATTTCTATTTGACAGTTTCTTGATGGACCCTAGATCACCGACCGAAGTAATGTCTATGGCTCTGGCCAAAACTGTGGAAGCTCAGGGTATGAAGAAGCGCAAGCACCCCGCTGAGTGTCAGTGTACAAAAGTAGGGGCTCTCCTTTTGACCCATTTACTTGTGCATGGGCAGTCGGAGCCACGCCCCATGGACGCACATAGCAGGGCAAAGGAAGCCGGAGAGAAGTCGAAGGAACGAGACAAACAAAGCAACATTAAAGACCAAGGCTACAGAGTGCAGATAGGCCGAGCAGGTTCCACCGGCAAGACCCTCGTCGGGGGCAGCCTCAGCAGCCCCGGCAAGCCCCTTGCTGGGGCAGCTCGCCCACACCAGCAGAGCGAGCCACCCTCGAGCCCACGGTCTCTGAGGGAGTCCTGGACTAGGGGGTGTCCGGATAACCGAACTATCATCATCGGCCGGACTCCAAGACTATGAAGATACAAGATTGAAGACTTCGTCCCGTGTCCGGATGGTACTTTCCTTAGCGTGGAAGGCAAGCTTGGCGATACGGATACGTAGATCTCCTACCATTGTAACCGACTCTGTGTAACCCTAGCCCTCTCCGGTGTCTATATAAACCGGATGGTTTTAGTCCGTAGGACAGAACAACAATCATACCATAGGCTAGCTTCTAGGGTTTAGCCTCCTTGATCTCGTGGTAGATCTACTCTTGTAATACCCACATCATCAATATTAATCAAGCAGGACGTAGGGTTTTACCTCCATCAAAAGGGCCCGAACCTGGGTAAAACATCGTGTCCCTTGTCTCCTGTTACCATCCGCCTAGACGGACAGTTCGGGACCCCCTACCCGATATCCGCCGGTTTTGACACCGACATTGGTGCTTTCATTGAGAGTTCCTCTGTGTCGTCACCGATAGGCTCGATGGCTCCTTCGATCATCAACAATGACGCGGTCCAGGGTGAGACTTTTCTCCCCGGACAGATCTTCGTATTCGGCGGCTTTGCACTGCGGGCCAATTCATTCGGCCATCTGGAGCAGATCGAAAGCTATGCCCCTGGCCGTCAGGTCGGATTTGGAAGTCTGAACTTCACGACTGACATCCGCGGAGACTTGATCTTTGATGGATTCGAGCCACAGCCGAGCGCGCCGCACTGTCACGATGGGCATGATTTAGCTCTGCTGCCGGACAGTGTCATGGAGGCCGCACACGAGTCCGCTCCGACCCTCAATTCGGAGCCGGCTGTGCAGATCGAGGATGGGTGGTTAGAAACCGCCTCGGGGGCTGTAACCTCTACGGCGGTAGAGCCGAATACTGACCTTGTCCCTTGTGAAGCTCGTGAGTCCAAGGTACCGGACTCCTTGCCGGACTCCGAACCTCCTACGCCCCCTCCAATCGAATACGATTGGGCGCCGATCATGGAGTTCACCGCTGCGGACATCTTTCAGCACCCACCTTTCGGTGACATCCTGAGTTGGCTAAAGTATCTCTCGTTATCAGGAGAGCCCTGGCCGGACTGCGGTCAGCATGGTTGGGATGCGGACGACGAAGAAATTAAAGGCCCACCCACCACCCACTTAGTAGCCACTGTCGACGATCTAACCGACATGCTAGACTTCGACTCCGAAGACATCAACGGTATGGACGACGATGCCGGAGACGACCAAGAACCAGCGCCTACTAGGCACTGGAAAGCCACCTCGTCATATGACATACATGGTGGATATCCCAAAGGATGGGAATGGCGAGGGAACATCGGAGGAAGACCCCTCCAAGAAACAGCCCAAGCGCCAGCGTTAGCGGCGCCGCTCTAAATCCCGCCACAGCAACAATGGAGATTCCGGCACCGGAGATAACAATACCCCAGACTGTGCCGAAGACAACCCCCTCTAGCAAGATTCAGCACAGGAGGACGGAGAAGCCAGCCCTCATGAGAGAGCGGCAGACGAAGAGGTAGAGGATGATAATTACATGCCTCCTTCCCAAGACAAGGCAAGCCTCGACGACGACGAATTTGTCGTGCCTGAGGATCCCATTGAATAAGAGCGTTTTAAACGCAGGCTTATGGCCACGGCAAACAGCCTCAAGAAAAAGTAGCAACAACTTAGAGCTGATCAAGATCTGCTAGCCGACAGATGGACTGAAGTCCTTGCGGCCGAAGAGCATGAGCTCGAACGCCCCTCCAAAAGCTACCCCAAACGCAAGTTGCTCCCCCGATTAGAGGAGGAGGCATATAAACCTGCATCACCAGCGCACAATACGGCTGACCGACCACCTCGTGGCCGCGACAGAGAGGCCTCTAGACCGTCCACTAGAACCGTACCCCGGCATCGCTCGAAAAGCACAAGGCCGCAGGGGAACGCTCCGGACTTGCGAGATACATTGGAGGATAAGGCAAGACAATCAAGATCGATCTACGGATCGCGTGGGCGCCCCATGATATGTGACGACAACCGTCGCGCCGGACACAGCAAGTCCGGCCGGGCCGAACACAACAGACAAAGCTCGCTTGAGCTCCATCGTGATATAGCCCAATACAGAGGTGCCGCACACCCACTATGCTTCATAGATGAAGTAATGTATCATCAAATCTCCGAAGGGTTTAAACCCATGAATATTGAATCCTAAGATGGCACAACAGACCCCGCGGTTTGGATCAAAGACTATCTCCTTCATATCCACATGGCCCGCGGTAACGATCTTCACGCCATCAAATACCTCCCAGTCAAGCTTAAAGGACCAGATCGGCATTGGCTTAACAGCTTGCCAGCGGAATCAATTGGGTGTTGGGAGGACCTGGAAGCCGCATTCCTTGATAACTTCCAGGGCACGTATGTGCGACCACCAGACGCTGACGACCTAAGCCACATAATTCAGCAGCCAGACGAATCGGCCAGACAATTCTGGACACGGTTCTTAACTAAGAAAAATTAAATCGTCGACTGTCCGGATGCGGAGGCCCTCGCGGCCTTCAAACATAACATCCACGACGAGTGGCTTGCCCGGCACCTAGGACAGGAAAAGCCGAAATCCATGGCAGCCCTCACATCACTCATGACCCGCTTCTGCACGGGAGAGGACAGCTGGCTAGCCCGCAGCAACAACCTCAGCAAAAAATTTGGCAGTCCGGATACCAAGGACCGCAACGGCAGGTCGCGTCGCAACAAGAACAAACGCCGCATTAACGGCGACAATAATGAGGATACGGCAGTCAATGCCGGATTCAGAGGCTCCAAACCCGGTCAGCGGAAAAAGCCATTCAAAAGAACTACTCCGGGTCCATCCAATTTGGACCGAATACTCGATCGCTCGTGCCAGATACACGGCACCCCCGAAAAGCCATTCAACCACACCAACAGGGACTGTTGGGTATTCAAGCAGGCATGCAAGCTAATTGCCGAAAACAATGGCAAGGGCATGCATAGCGATGACGAAGAAGAGACCCGACCGCCGAACAATAGAGGACAGAAGGGTTTCCCCCCACAAGTGCGGACGGTGAACATCATATACGCAACCCACATACCCAAGAGGGAGCAGAAGCGTGCACTCAGGGACGTATACGCGATGGAGCCAGTCGCCCCGAAGTTCAACCCATGGTCCTCCTGCCCGATCACTTTTGATCGAAGGGACCACCCCACCAGCATCCGCCACGGCAGATTCGCCGCATTGGTTTTAGACCCAATCGTTGATGGACTTCACCTCACCAGAGTCCTGATGGACGGAGGCAGTAGCCTGAACCTGCTTTATCAGGACATAGTGCGCAAGATGGGCATAGACCCATCAAGGATTAAACCCACAAAGACGACCTTCAAAGGCGTCATACCAGGTGTAGAGGCCAATTCTACAGGCTCAGTTACACTGGAAGTGGTCTTCGGATCCCCGGATAACTTCCGAAGCGAGGAGTTAATCTTCGACATAGTTCCGTTCCGTAGCGGCTATCATGCTCTGCTCGGACGGACCGCGTTTGCAAAGTTCAACGCGGTGCCGCACTACGCATACCTCAATCTCAAGATGCCAGGCCCTCGAGGAGTCATCACAGTCAACGGAAACACTGAATGCTCCCTCTGAACGGAGGAACATACAGCGGCTCTCGCGGCACAAGTACAATGCAGCCTCTTAAGGCAATTCTCGAGTCCGGCCGTTAAGCGACCGGACACGGCTAAACGCGCCCGGAGTAACCTACAACAAGACCACCTGGCACGTTCCGAGCACGCGTAGCAATGCGGCCCCAAACCCAGCCCTCGCAAGATTGCAAGACTGGTCCTTCGCGTACATAATAATGCTCTGGAGATACCATGGGCATAGGGGGAGGGGCACGACCACGACAGGCCCAGAATGCGGCTTAACCACACAAGGGGCTCTCAAGTGTGTCATTCTTTTTTTTATTTTTCTTTCTTACCCACAGGACTCCGTTCACCAGAGGCCCTGTCCGGCAGTAGACCGGCCGAACTCACGATGCAACAGCTAGGGAAGGAGAAAGGCTACGACGAATATCCAGTTGGTCTCCATTATGAGCATTAAATCTGTTTATACACCATTCTGCAGCCTACCCCTGGAGGGGACATGTTTAATAGTCCCATCCCTTGTTACCGCACTACTTGTATCGTTCTGCATTCATGGCAGTATTTCTTGAATAAACAATGCAGCACCTTTTTGCTTACAATTGCATTCCTTTCTTATACATATGTTCATTTATGACATGTCGCATCCGTACACTTTGGTACGGCTAAATACACCAGGGGCTTAAGTTCCCCACATTATGGTGTGATAAGTCTGAACACTTCCACAAGTGCGGCACCCCGAACTTATAGCATTATATGCATCGGCTCCGAATCATGTCTTGGGTCAATAGTTGGGTTTGCCCGGCTCCCATGTTTTGGTACCTTACGTTCAGTTGTATCGGCTAAGGTACCACTGGGAGAACCACTGCGATTGCGCCCCAGTTGAGCTGGGCGAGCACCTCAGTGGAGAAAGCTAAAACTAACCGTCATGATGAGGCGAGAGCCGGTCGCAGTTCGAGAGGTTTTTTCGAGTCCCTAAGACTTATGCCGCTTAGAGCGAGGAACCGGCTTTGTCCGGCCCAGGCGTGGATAGCACCCCGAATTCGGCCTTCCGAACACTAGGGGCTTCACCGAAATTTAAAATTATAGAATTCTATGGCTAAGTGAGAGTGTTCAAGCATTATAAGTCCGGTTGCCTCGTTCGCTGTGTTGAGCGCCTCCCTAGATGGACCCAAATATGGGAACAAGAGTGCTCAAATTTATCCCGAACACCCCAGCACTCGTGGCATGGGGGCTGAAGCCGACGACTTGCCATCTCTCAGATTTGATAAACAGCCGCACAGAAGGTAATATTTGAAATCAACAAGCATTGCTTAGCGCATATGAACAAAGTTTTCAGTGCACAAGATAACAAAATGCGAGTCTACTCAAATATTACATTTTTGGAGCACTCACCCACAATAATGCGGGCACCCTTCAGGAAACCCTTATAATACATCTCGGGCGTGCGATACTCCTTGCCCGGCGGTGGCGCGTCCGTCACAAGCTTCTCAGCATCCATCTTGCCCCAGTGCACCTTAGCACGGGCAAGGGCCCGACGGGCACCTTCAATACAGGCGGATTGCTTGATGACCTCAACCCATGGACAAGCATCCACCAGCCGCCGCACCAGGCCGAAGTAGCTCCCAGGCATGGCCTCCTTGGGCCACAGCCGAACTATGAGGCCCTTCATGGCCTGTTCGGCCACCTTGTGGAGCTCGACCAGCTGCTTCAGCTGGTCGCTAAGGGGCACCGGATGTCCGGCCTCAGCATACTGAGACCATAAGACCTTCTCCATCGAGCTCCTCTCCTCGTCCCTGTAGAAAGCGGCAGCATCGGACACGCTGCGGGGCAGATCTGCGAACGCTCCTGGAGACCTCCGAATTCGGGTAAGTAATAGGTAATTCACATTCACATGCTTGCTTTGCATGAAAAATGCCTTACCCGCTGCTATTTTCTTCAATGCCTCGGTTTCCTGAAGGGCCTTGTGGGCTTCGGCCTTAGCGGCTTTGGCACTCTCAAGAGCCGATGCAAGCTTGGACTCTCGAGTCTTCGAGTCGCGCTCCAAACTCTCATGCTTTTCCACGAGAGCCTGGAGCTCTTGCTGTACCTCCGCCACCCGCGCCTCCTGCTTCTCTCGCCCAGCACGCTCCATGGACGCATTACGTTTGGCCGCGGACACCGCCTCCTTCAGGGTCGCCACCTCGTTCGTGGCCCCTGAAGTACCCACGTTATCCTTGTCATTTCTCTTGCAACCAAATCCTTTTTTGTAAGGTACAACTTTAATAAGGTGTTACTCACCTTCCTTATCCTCGAGCTGCTTCTTGGCACGGTCGACCTTGTTCTCGGACCGCTCAAGGCTTTGCTTCAAAGCATCGACCTCCGCAGTCAGTGCGGCAGAGGTCAGCAGCGCAGCCTGCAATCCCATATTGACATATTTTTAAGAGTCCTGCGTATATCTTTTTAGATCCTCAGTCCGGCTTTTCTTTCCGAACACCGAACCGAGCATCAGGGGCTACTGTCTATGCGGTACTATTTTACATATATTAATATTCTTACCTCAAAGCCTGTTAGAGGGCTGCTGCAGGCTTTGGTCAGCCCGCTTTTGACGAGCTGAACCTTCTGAATCACCGCACTCATGACAGTGCGGTGTTCCTTCTCGATGGAAGCGCCGTTGAGCGCCTCCAGCATGTTATCCGGCGCCTCCGGTTGGATGGAGGCCACTGGCGTCACGGTCTTGCCCTTCTTACGAAGGGGCCGCCCGCCGGACTCCGGGACCACTGCAGGTTCCGGTGCGGAGTCCGATACGAAGTCTGGGAGGTTGCCCTGTGGCACCTCCGGGGCCTCCTCCTCCGGGTGGGTCCCTCTCTGGGATCCCACCTCGGCGTCGTCGGCGTCACAGGGGGTGGAGGCGGTTGGAAGTGAAGTACTATTCACATCCGACATACCCAAGGACCCGCTCGACGAAGCGGGAAGATCGTCCTTGGGCGGTGTCGGTGTCAAAACCGGCGGATCTCGGGTAGGGGGTCCCAAACTGTGCGTCTAGGCGGATGGTAATAGGAGACAAGGGACACGATGTTTTACCCAGGTTCGGGCCCTCTTGATGGAGGTAAAACCCTACGTCCTGCTTGATTAATATTGATGACGTGGGTATTACAAGAGTAGATCTACCACGAGATCAAGGAGGCTAAACCCTAGAAGCTAGCCTATGGTATGATTGTTGTTCTGTCCTACGGACTAAAACCATCCGGTTTATATAGACACCGGAGAGGGCTAGGGTTACACAGAGTCGGTTACAATGGTAGGAGATCTACATATACGTATCGCCAAGCTTATCTTCCACGCCAAGGAAAGTCCCATCCGGACACGGGACGAAGTCTTCAATATTGTATCTTCATAGTCTTGGAGTCTGGCCGATGATGATAGTTTGGCTATCCGGACACCCCCTAGTCCAGGACTCCCTCAGTAGCCCCTGAACCAGGCTTCAATGACGACGAGTCCGGCGCGCATATTGTCTTCGGCATTGCAAGGCGGGTTCCTCCTTCGAATAATTTATAGAAGATTGTGAACACCAGGATAGTGTCCGGCTCTGCAAAATAAATTCCACATTCCACCGTAGAGAGAATAATATTTATACATGTTCAATCTGCTGACGTATTTCGTGGCGTGATGTCACACCACAACCAAGCCTTTACTTGAATCGTTTTTGTTATACCACCTCAGCGCGTTTAGCGAAGCGGTTTCCTTGGCACGTCTTATCGAAGCAGAGATCGTGTTCCCCTTATTCCGGGATTCTCATCAATACGAACGTGGGTAACCCAACCGCGCCCGTTGCCACGCCCCCTCCATCGAAGGCGAGTTCCAAATGGTCATGGGGACGGCTCTTGGTATTCTCCCTCTTTATAATGAGACCAAGGCCCGTTCCTTTTCTTCAATCCTCAATCAAATCCGCCCCTCACCCCGAGTTCCAATACCCATGGCTCCAGGTTCGGGCACTTTGAACCTTCGACAATGTCCGGCTCCGACCTACAGGGCCGGTGGATGCCCTCCTCCGTCACAGAAGAGGACGTGCTAAAGCTGAGAGACGCCAGGTACTTAACCTACGATATTTCGCATAGGTTGCCCGCCCAAGGGCAAGTCATTCCTACTCCTGAGCCTGGCGAGAGTGTCGTGTTCGTGTCTCACCTCCGTCAGGGTTTAGGCTTCCCGATGGATCCCTTCGTGAGGGGGCTACTGTTTTACTATGGGCCGGAATTCCACGACTTGGCTCCGGAGTCTATCCTCCACATCTCATCATTCATTGTCATTTGCGAAGCCTTCCTCCGCACTACCCCTCACTTTGGTTTGTGGCTCAAAACTATCAATGTGAAGCCGAAGATGATTGAGGGGCGTTAGGCAGAGTGCGGCGGGGCGGTTATAAGCAAGAGGGCCGATGCTCCATGGCCCGAGGGCTCTTTTTAGGAGGAGCTTGGCTTGTGGGAACAGGAGTGGTTCTATATCACCGCTCCCAGGGGCAGCAGGCAGAGGCCGCCGCCCACCTTTTTCTCGGGCCCTCCACAACGGCTGACGTCGTGGGTCAACAAAGGGTTTGACTGGGGGCCGTCCAAGGACGTACCCCTATTGCAGGGCCGGATTCGAGACCTCCAAGAAAGGGAGATCACTCTGGTCGTAGTGACGCAGGTTATGCTGATTCGGCGTCTTCTGCCCTGGAAGCGTTGCCCCCTCCGCCTGTGGGAATTCAATCCGGAGGGACCACGAGCTCTCCAACACTTCATGGGCACAAAATCCGTGGAGATGTACAAACTGTTCTTTGGATCACAAGAAATGTGTCCGGACTTGACCGAGGACGCTGGCCTAAGCTGCAATCGCCAGGATACTCAAGTAAGTAGCCCTGTGTCCGGACATATCATCCATTTATTTATCATGGATTTGCCTTTTAACCGGCTATCCCTTGAACAGGAGTGGATAGCGCAAGTAAAGCTGATACGGTGTCCGGCCCCCCTCCCTGAGACCACGCCAGATCCCGTGTTAATCAAAATGTTGGAGGTAGCGCCTTCGGAGGAGGGTGAAGGGGGGAATAGGGAAACTACCACCTCTGTTAAGGAGGCTCTCAGTAAGGGGGGAATCAAGAATCCCTCCCTCCAGGGGGAGAAGAGGACCGCTTCTGAAAACCCGGACGCCAAAGCCTCGAAGCGGGGAAAGACATCTACACCGGAAGGTCCTGTGCCGGGAGGAGTCCCGGACGCATAGTCTCCCCAAAGGAATCAGCCCTCCAGCGAGCCGTAAGTAGAAAAAAGGGAAGTTTTATAATAAGGGACATCCCTATTTTATTTCTAAGGATAACCGAAGTTTTTACCTTGTAGTTCGGATCTCAGCCCTTCTCAGCAGAGCTCATCCTCGGGGGACCTTCATCTGGAGATGATGGAGAGCGAAACGCCTCCATTTGCCGCCCCGTTAGGCGGGGCGGACGACCCTGAGGTGTCGTCACGGAGGGTCTCCCCGAGTCCGGCTGGGCCGGGGAGTTCGGCACCCACTGGAGTACGGCCGGTGGAGTTGCAAGGTTTGCTTGAGAGGGCGTCTCTCTCAGAAGATCACCGCGCATTAATGAGTATGGTGATTGAAAGGTTCTCATCCGCCAAGAGCGGGTTGCATGAGGCCGTCGGAAGTTTACTGACGGGGTTTGAGGTACGCAAAAAATGACATACCTTTTGACAGTTTTGCACATAGAGTGCGCCCTGTATAGATAGTAGCCCCTGAGACTCGGTATGTTGTCGAAAGTGACAACGTGCCGGGGATCATAATCTCAGTTACAAAATTTCGCCTTTCCTATGCAGGTGGCGGAACGTTCGATGGCCAGCCGGACTGATAGAGTTGCCGAGCTGAAGCGGCAACTCGACGTTGCGGATGCGGACATCGCGCTGGTCAATAAACGACTTGATGAGTCGCAAGGTAGGTGGTTTTTCTGTGGTCGCCTGGTAAGGGAGCTGATGCCCACTCCTTACAACATGTATGCTTGATGTAGATGGTGCCGCTGCTGTGGAAGACCTTCGGGCGGAGCTTGCTCGAGCCAAGGACCTAGCCAAAAAAAGTGATGTGGCTGCCTCGAAGGCAGCGGAGGAGCTAAAAGCCGAAAAGGCTGCTCACTGCCGAAGCAGGGAGGAAATGGCCATAGTGGCCGTGAAATTAAAAGATGCTACCGACCGCTATGAGGTTCTTGAAAGAGAACGCCAAGCGGAGCAGTAGGGCCTGAAGAAGGCCACCGCCAAAGCCAAGGATGCCCGTTCTGCAATGCGGGCTATGAAGGAGGAAATGCGTCAGGCCGGAGACATTGCGGCTGGAAAGCCCTTTCTATTGCGTAGGAAGTTCACGGATCCGAAGTATGCTCAGTTGGGACAGTTGTGGGGTGCGGAGGATCCTTATCTGGATTTGGCAGCGAGTGCGGCGGACACAGTTGTGCATTTCCGAAGTCAGAAGGATCATGAAATGGAAGAGCTTTTTTGGTTTCAATTCCATAGTCCGGAGCGTCCACTTCCGTTGACCGATCGGTTGGCTGAGTGGGCTGAGATGAATAGATTGTACGGACTTGCCATGACGGATGTGGTGGCTCATCTGTGGCCGGAAAGGCCCAAGCCAAAGAGTTATTTTGGCTTATTGCAGCAATTCCTTGGGGCGGTGCCGCATATCAAGGCGATGAAGCGGTCGGCATGCATAGAGGGTGCACGGATGTCTCTTGCCCGTGTTAAGACATACTGTGCGGATATGAATGCCACCGATGTTGCATCCCGGGGTTCAGACAAGAGTCGATTACCCGCCGAGCACTATTTTGAGGAAGTCCTACAGGGTGCTCGTTTAATAGAGTCGAAGTGCTCAAAAAATGTCATGTTCAAATGACATGTATGATTTGTGAGATCATATTTATAATGTAACGGCTTTTTATACTTGTGCGTTCAAGTATTGAAGTATCTCCTGTGTGGCCGTTAATATATATGTATTTATAACCTGAAAGATGGCAGTCTATGGCTTCAGCCCCCACACACATGGTGTGGGGGTGTTTGCAAAAAAGCGCATTTTCACACTTAATCCAACGTCTTGGTCCTTTGAAGGAGGTGATAGCATAGCAAACTAGGCAACCGGACTATAATGCTTTATCACTTTCACTTAGCCATAGGAGCTCGATGGTGGGGCTACTATATAGCCCCTAGAGGCACCGCGCTCTCCGAACTCGGGGTGCGTGTGTGCCTGACCGGGAAGCGGTCCTTCATCAAAGCGGAGGAATTCTAAACATTCCAGTAGTCGATCGACTGGTTGACCAGTCTCTCGCTATATCATGACAGTCAGTTTTTGGCTTTCTCTACTGAGGTGCTCGCCCGGCCGAACCGGGGCACAATCGCAGTAGTTCTCCTGGTGCCGCATTAGCCGATGGAGCGGAACGTAAGGCAGCAAAACATAGGAGCGGGGCAAACCCAACATTTGACCAAAGACATGATTCGGAGCTGATGCATATAAGGCCTAACTCGAGATGCCGAACACTCCCTAAGGTATTCGGACTTAACGGGCAGAATGATGCCCTAAGCCCCTAGTGTCCAGGTACAGGCGAGAAATTCTGACGCGGCCGATGCCGAAACGCCAGCCTTCACCTCGGTTATGGTAGGAAACCGGGGGATGAGTATCAACAAGAGACAGTAAGAAAGGTTTATGCAGGGTCTTAATCTGAAAAAATGCTTGCAACGGGTCCCTGCTGCGCGTCTGCGCCTGTGTCTCCGTTGTGCTGTATCCTGGACGGGTGTAGCACGTGGTTCATCTGTAAAAGAGAAGAAGTTAGTTTGGAAAAAATATCGTGCAAAAAATGTATTTAAAACAGAGTATGATTTGGAAGATGAATAAGATTGAGCTTTATTGGCTCTTATTGTTTATACGTGCAGCCCCTTGTAAAGAGGTATGCGGCTGGGAAGCCCCTTGTTTATTTATGCCGGACTCGCCTAACCGTGTCCGAGGTCAAAATGACCTGTTTTTAGGGGCTTTGATCAAGGTTGGATTAGTGTGTGGCTGTCAAGGTAGTCTCATGTTTTCCGTGGTCGAGGAACACTCGGAGTTACCCTTTAGTGAGATTATGCCGCGTGGACCGGGCATTTTGGGTGTAAGAGACGCGTAATGCGGTATCGCATTAAACCGGGCGAAAGCTTCGCGTCCCAGTAGTGCTTGATGGCTACTTTTGAATGGGGTGATATGGAAGATTAGCTTTTCGCGACGGAAGTTGTCGGATGAACCGAACACAACCTTTAGTAGTACGGAGCCTCTACAATTGGCATAAAGGCCTGGCGTCACTCCTTTGAAGGAAGTGTTGCTATGGCGAATTTTGGTAGGGTCTATCCCCATTCTGCGGATGGTGTCCTGGTATAGCAGGTTTATATCGCTGCCGCCATCCATTAGGACTTGTGTGAATTATAGTCCGTCGATTATGGGATCCAATATCAAAGCAGTCCCTCCTGCGTTTCGAATGCTTCTGGAGTAATCCTGATGGTCGAAAGTAATTGGGTTTGACATCCAATTTCGGGGCTCCGCTTGGGTGGATCGTGCGGCGCGTGTTTTAGTAGTTGCTGCACTATTTATCACATGAAGTGAGTTCACTGTTTTGACTTCTAGTGGGAAAGTCTTCTGTTTTCCGGCCTGCTGCTTGTGGAGTTCGTCATCGTCTTCACTTGGTGTGTCGAGCCCCTTGTGTTCGGCGTTAAGTCGGCCGGACTGCTTGAAGACCCAACAATCTCTGTGGGTATGGTTTGCAGGCCTCCCGGGTGTACTGTGGATTTGACATATCATATCCAAGATTTTGTTTAGGTTGGATAGCTCGTCACTGTTGTCCTTAAGGGGCAGTGTTTTGTTATTCGGCTGAGAGCTTTTGAACCCGGCGTTGATCGTCCTGCTATTTGGGCCGTTTTCCTTATTCTGGCACTGATCTTTTCTGCCTCGTGATTTCCCATTTCCATCCCTGACCTCGGATGTACTCGGGTCGCTGGTGCTGCATCTTGCTAGCCAGCTATCTTCCCCCGCGCAAAAGCGGGTCATGATGCTTGTTAGCGCGGCCATTGTTCTTGGTTTTTCCTGGCCGAGGTGTCTGGCGAGCCATTCGTCTCGGACGTTATGTTTAAAGGCTGCTAAGGCTTCGGCATCCGGACAGTCGACTATTTGGTTCTTTTTGGTGAGGAACCTGTTCCAAAATTTGCGTGCTGACTCCCCGGGCTGTTGAGTTATGTGACTTAAATCGTCTGCATCCGGAGGGCGGACATAAGTTCCCTGAAAATTTGCTCGAAACGCATCCTCAAGCTCTTCCCAACTTTCGATGGTATTTTCTGGGAGGCTTTTGAGCCAATGCCGAGCTGGCCCTTTGAGCTTGAGGGGTAGGTATTTTATGGCATGGAGATCGTCTCCTCTAGCCGTATGTATGTGTAGGATATAATCCTCAATCCAGACTCCGGGGTCTGTTGTTCCGTCATATGCCTCTATGTTTACGGGCTTGAATCCCACTGGAAATTCATGATCCAGTACCTCATCGGTGAAACATAGTGGGTGTGCGGCGCCCCTGTATTTAGGTGTGCCGTTATCTTCGAACACTCGGCGGGTTGTGTTTCTTCCTGGAGTCTTCTTTTTTGGCCCATAGATGGACCTGACCGGGCCATCCTTTTTGCGAGGATCCTTATGTCGATCGTGTGCCGGATTGTGTGTGGCGCCGCTTGCCACTCTTAGCCTGTCATCTGGTCATCTATCCGGCCAGGCGGCCTCTTTCTTTTTTGACTGTGGGGGCTCTACGGCCTCCTCGTCAAATTCGGGCAATAGCTTGCGCTTCGGGTAGCTCTTTTCTTGGTGACTATCGCCGTATTTATCTGTGGTTTTGAGTACTTTGCTCCATCTTATTCTGAGTATGTCCTCCGCTGTTCTGAGCTTCCGCTTTTGCTTCTTCAAACTTCTTGCAGTGGCGACGAGCCTTCTGTGAAGGTTCTTATGCTCCGGTGATGTGTTCGGCATGAGATCGTCTGGACTATTGTTTTCGCCGAGAATGGGTTGCTCGTCCGATTCATCCTGTTCGGCTGGTTGCTTCGTGGCATGTTCGTCGTCCACTGGTTCGCCCTGCTCTATGGCTGGGTCAGTATGGGTGCCATTGTTATCGAGGCGGGACTTCGGGCGGCGCTTGCGTCGCTGTTTTGGTTGTTTTCCGGGGGAATTATCCTTCGCCACGTCCCGTTGTTCCTCGTTATCGCTTCCTTTTGGTGTATCCACCATGTATACCTCGTGGGTTGAGGTGGCTTTCTAGTGCCCAGTAGGCGCTGGTTCTTGGTCATTTCCGGCATCGTCGTCCATACCGTCGATGTCTTCGGAGTCGAAGTCTAGCATGTCGGTTAAATCGTCGACGGTGGCTATTAAGTGGGTGGTGGGTGGTGTAACACCCCCAGTGTCATGCTACAGTAACCCTCTGTGATTAAGCTAATCATTTACCCAAACAGTGCTTAATCACCTTTGTCCAATATCCCATTTGAAATTCCAGTCAATTCAAATTCAAGTGAAGTTTGAAGTTGATCAAAAGTTGCCGGAAAAATGTTCATCATCTGTCAAAAATTCCATAACAATTATTTGTTAAGGAACACAACATCACTTTGGTGCAAAGATGAACATTAGCAATTATAACAGCACCAATTCAGCATTTTTAAATGCTATCCTTTTAAAAAAACCAAATGAATTCTTCTGGTCTCCAAAATAATTGTGGCAATGTCTATGATCACAAGGGATTTAATGGGACACCTCCCAAATTTTTGCTAAGTGAAATAGTTGGCCAAATAATTCCCTTTCTCTCTCTGTAAATAAAAAAGGGGAAATAGAAAAGGGCCTAGCTACTACTGTGCACTTGTAGCCCATTGCTACAGTGCACAGCCCAGCCCACTCCTCCCCGTGGTCGTCCCCTTCACCTGCTCACCCGACCGAGGCGCGCGCCCGCGTGGTCGCCGCCCGACCACCTCGCCACCCTGCTGCTCGTGCCGAGGGGATAAGGCCGAGCCTCCTGGCCTCGTCAGCTCCCCACTCCCACTTGCGCCTCTCCTCCCCCAGATCCACCTTTCCCCTCTCCCTCACGCGCTCACTCCTCCCGAGCGCCACCGTCACCGTGCGTCGGTTGATTCAGTGGCCACCGCTGTCCCGGCCCTCTCCGACGAATCCCCGAGCATCGTCGTGCCCCGCGACGTCTTCCTCGACCATCAGACCAAGCCAGGAGCCCCCACAGCAAGCGCGGCGACCTCTTCTTCCTCCTCTGCTTCGACGAACGCCGGCGTCGAATTCGGCCACCCCGCGCCTGCCCCGAGCCCACTGGGCACACCTACAGGCGCCCAGTGAGCTCCTCCTCCCTATCCCTCTCTCCCCGTGCTCTTCCTCGCGCCATGGCAGCCTCTGCCATCGCCGCCCGAACCTAGCTCCGCCGCATAGCTCGTCGTCGACGTTGTAGTCGTTGTCAGGCTCACCCGAGCATGGGAACGTGCTCAGGTCCCCTCACCGCGGCCGCTCGTGCCGCTAGATCCCATCCCCGTGGCCTCTGTCGCTCATCCCGCCTATGGCCGAACTCCGGCGGCCGCTAAGGTGCTCGCCGTCGTCGTATCGAGCCTCCCCAAGACCAACCGGTGGCACCTGGCGATGCGCGCCGACGCCAGCTCTTGAACGTGACCGAAAACGCGACGAACCGAGCCTTGTAGCCGTTTTCCGGCCATCTCCGGCGGACTTCCGCCACGGGAATGGTCGCCGGCGCGACTCCGATCGCCGTCCGACGTGGCGCTGACGCGGCAACCCTGGACCACGCCGCTGAGCCACTGCCACTGGGTCCCGCTAACCGTTGACCCAGTCAACTTGCTAACTAGGCGTCCCTGTGACGCTGACGTGCGGGCCCCACCGCTTAATCCTCTAATTAAAATGTTTTAATAATTAAAACTAATTAGTTTAGCCAATTAGGCTATGACAGGTGGGGTCCAGTAGCTAATTAACCTAGATTAGTTAGTTTAATACACTTTTAGGCTATCAGGGGCTGACATGTGGGTCCCGCTGGACCCACAAGCCAGGTTTAACTTGGTCGGCCGCCCTGCTGACTACTGATGTCGCTGTGACGTCATGCTGACGCAATAAACCTTTCTGTTAATTTATTTAATTTCAGAAAATGTTTAAAACTTTGAAAATTCATAGAAAATAAACCCTAACTCGGATGAAAATGTTTTCTATATGAAAGTTCCTCAGAAAAATCCAACGAATCCGAATATGCGGTCCGTTCATCTGTCACATGCCCCTAGCATGCTGAACATGGAACTTTCCCCCTCCAGTCATCTGTCTGACACAGGTCTGGAACCGGGAACACCTTCCCGGTTGAACTCCCCCTTCACCTATAACGTCTAGGACCGCGTTAGAACACGTCTAGCTAAGCCTGTTGTCCTGTTATACACTTGCTTGCTATGTATTTACCGTTCCCCCCTTCTCTTCGGTAGACCCCGTGGCGGCTGCCGATGCCGCTGTGATCGACTACGTCACCGACGACCCCTCCTTGTCTGAGCAACCAGGCAAACCCCCTTTGATCATCCCGATATCGCCCATTCCTTTCTCTCATGCTTGCATTAGATTTTGCTACTGTTATTGTATGCTCCTATTCTGATGCTTAGCCTGCTTTTGTATCTGTTATTGTACCTTACCTGCTTATCCTAAACTGCTTAGTATAGGTTGGTTAGTGATCCATCAGTGACCCCCACCTTGTCCTTGTTGCCCCTGCTTCATCATTGAAGACCCGATCAACGGGATTGAAGACCAGGCCCTGGCACCGCACATCACTTTCCCCTTAGTTGCTCGACACTGCTAGGTTACTATCGAGTGCCGAGGGTGAGACCTCTACAACACTTCTGATGTTAACCCTGTAGTGTAGCTATTCGGTCATGGTCATCGAGGGTGATTCCACCTTAACCACTTCCGATATGACTCTATCGTGCAACCCCTCAAGTGTGAACCTCGGGGGTGATTCCTCTTATGTTCACCTTGATGATTACATTGAGTGGAATTCACCGGGGGTGATTCCTCGGGTTTTCCCCTTGATGTTTAAACACACAGTTACTATGGTTACTATGACTTTACATTGAACCATGTAACTAAAGACGGGTCGACCCTGAGGGGTGCTCGCGCGAGCATAATTGCGAGTGATGAGGAGTCGGGTTGACCTGGAAGGTGCCCATGAGATAATTACGAGGCGTGGCCGGGCATTCTTAGCCCTTGCCGCAAGTCCTCGAGATGGGGCAACGGGGTCACATCTTTCGTGAGTCTCTGCTTGTTACCGCGTGTTCCCAATCCACTAGGATTTGGATATTTGATCCGAGGGGCCTCTGGCCTGATAACACTAACCATCACGTGGGCATAGTATGGGCGTTCTGTGTCGTATGCATCAGCCGAAGCTTAATAGACGCCAGCGACTGAGCGGCGCGCGCCGGGTTGGACTGGTTACGCCTTCTCTTGTATAAGGGAGGCTAGGTCTGCTCACTGGCCGCGTACGCAACATGCAGGAGTTTCCGGGGAGATGGCCCTTGACCCCTGGGGGCATAGGTTTAGTCCGGCGTGCTGACCTCTCTGTTAGGTCTAGGTCGGGTTGCGGCGTATTGTTTGGCCGAGGCCGGGCATGACCCAGGAAAGTGTGTCCGGCCGGAGTTAATCAAGCGTGGTGGGTAAGTTGGTGCACCCCTGCAGGGAAGAAAACATCTATCGATAGCCTGTCCTACGGTAACGGACGCTCGGAGTTGTATCCCGATCGATACAACTAGAACAGGATAATTGTGATGAGAATTGGATGGTGATGAGAATTGGATTGTGATGATAATTGGATAGTACGGCTCTGGGATTTCTTTCTCGCAGGGAGTCGAGAAAGGATCTCTGGCCGAGGTTGATAACACTACTACTACTTTACTTTATGCTACTCTACTCCCTCCTGTTTGCTGCAAGATGGTGGTTTCCAGAAGATGCTAGTCTTTGATAGGACTAGGCCTTCTCTCTATTCTGGCATTTCTGCAGTCCAGTCCACATATACAGCCTTCCTTTGATAATGTTGCATCTGTAGTGTAGATCCTTGCTTGCGAGTACTTTGGATGAGTACTCACGGTTGCTTTGCTTCCTCTTTTTCCCCTTTTCCATTCTTCTCGGATGATGCAACCAGATGACGGAGTCTAGGAGCCAGATGACACCTTTGACGACTGCTACTACCCCAAGGGTGCCTACTACCACGTTATAGAGACCGCGGATGACCAGGAGTAGTTAGGAGGCTCCCAGGCAGGAGGCCTTGCCTTTTCGGTCGATGTTGCTTTTGTGCTAGCCTTCTTAAGGCAAACTTGTTTAACTTATGTCTGTACTCAGATATTATTGCTTCCGCTGACTCGTTTGTATTCGAGCTGATGTATTCGAGCCCTTGACGCCCCTGGCTTGTAATATAAAGCTTGATTTATTTTAATTTGTGTCTAGAGTTGTGTTGTGATATCTTCCCGTGAGTCCTTGATCTTGATCGTACACATTTGCGTGTATGATTAGTGTACGATTGAATCGAGGGCGTCACAGGTGGGAATTGATTTTCTTCGTCGTCCACATCCCCACCGTCCTGACCGCAGTCCAGCCAGGGCTCTCCTAATAATGAGAGATACTTTAGCGAATTCAGGATGTCACCAAAAGGTGAGTGTTGAAAGATGTCCGCAGCGGTGAACTCCATGGTCGGCGCCCAATCGGATTCGATTGAAGGGGGCGCAGGAGGTTCAGAGTCCGGCAAGGAGTCCGGCACCTCGGAGTCACGAGCTTCACAAGGGATAAGGTCGGTATTCGGCTCCATCGCCGTAGAGGTTGCAGCCCCCGAGGCGGTGTCTAGCCACCCGTCCTCGATCTGCACAGCCGGCTCCGCATTGAGGGTCAGAGCAGACTCGTGTGCGTCCTCCAGGGCACTGTCCGGTGGCAGAGCTAAATCATACCCATCGTGATAGCGCGGCGCGCTCGGCTGTGGCTCGAATCCATCGAAGATCAAGTCTCTGCGGATGTCAGCCATGAAGTTCGGACTTCCAGATTTGACCTGACGGCCAGGGGCGTAGCTTTCGATCTGCTCCAGATGGCCAAGCGAGTTGGCCCGCAGCGCGAAGCCGCCGAATACGAAGATCTGTCCGGGGAGAAAAGTCTCACCCTGGACTGCGTCGTTGATGATCGAAGGAGCCATCGAGCCTATTGGTGACGACACAGAGGAACTCTCAATGAAAGCACCAATGTCGGTGTCAAAACCGGCGGATATCGGGTAGGGGGTCCCGAACTGTGCGTCTAGGCGGATGGTAATAGGACACAAGGGACACGATGTTTTACCCAGGTTCGGGCCCTCTTGATGGAGGTAAAACCCTACGTCCTGCTTGATTAATATAGATGATGTGGGTATTACAAGATTAGATCTACCACGAGATCAAGGAGGCTAAACCCTAGAAGCTAGCCTATGGTATGATTGTTGTTCTGTCCTACGGACTAAAACCATCCGGTTTATATAGACACCGGAGAGGGCTAGGGTTACACAGAGTCGGTTACAATGGTAGGAGATCTACATATCCGTATCGCCAAGCTTGCCTTCCACGCCAAGGAAAGTCCCATCCGGACACGGGACAAAGTCTTCAATCTTGTATCTTCATAGTCTTGGAGTCCGGCCGATGATGATAGTTCGGCTATCCGGACACCCCCTAGTCCAGGACTCCCTCATACGGACTGCAGGGTTGTATGCGGCATTAGAAAGACACCGTGTGGCGAAAAGAAAAATCATGAAGTTGTTCGGAAGTCCAGATACTTACGATCTCGCCAGGGGCTTGGCCCTTGAAGGCCAATCCTCGTCGTCATCACCGGTGTTGGCGGAACAGTCCGGGGGAAGAGTCCTTCCCTTCTTGGACCCTTCGGCCTCCCTCGTTGGGGAGGCCTTCCTTTTCTTCCCTTCCCCCGCTGGGGGAGAGGCCTCTTTCTTCTCCTCCTCGTCCTCGTGGGAGGAGTCCTCCTCGGAATCATCGGACGATGAGTCCGATAACACCTGAAAACGGGAACTCTTTCGAGTGCCCGTGGCCTTCTTCTTGGCCTTCTTCTCCGGCGCCACGTGGGGTGCCGGAACCAGCAGCCCCGTTAAGCGGGCGTCCGCTGGGTCTTCTGGCAAAGGGGCCGGACAGTTCATCCGCTCGACCTTCTTCAGCCAGTCTTGTCAAAGGAGAGGGAGTTTAGATCCCGGATAGAGTCAAACTATGGAAAACAAGTGTCCCGTAAAGGGTAGAATCGCTTACCTCGCTAGCCTGGCGCTGCAAGCTGAATCCGCGATCTTCGGTAGCGGATGCGGGAGCCTCGGCGCCCTTAAACAGCACCTTCCAGGCATCTCCGTACGTAGTGTCGAAGAGCCTGCTCAAGGTTCAGTGCTGGGCCGGATCAAACTCCCACAATTTGAAGGCCCGTTGTTGGCACGGGAGAATCCGGCGGATGAGCATGACCTGGACTACGTTGACAAGCTTGAGCTTCTTGTTCACTAGCTTTTGGACGCAGGCTTGGAGTCCGGTCAGCTCCTCCGAATCGCCCCAGGTCAGGCCACTCTCTTTCCAAGAGGTGAGCCGTGTGGGGATGCCAGATCTAAATTCGGGGGCCGCTACCCATTTAGGGTCACGTGGCTCGGTGATGTAGAACCACCCCGATTGCCACCCCTTGATGGTTTCCACGAAGGCGCCCTCCAGCCAAGTAACGTTGGGCATCTTGCCCACCATGGCGCCTCCGCACTCCGCTTGGCTGCCCTTCACAACCTTCGGCTTGACATTGAAGGTCTTGAGCCACAAGCCGAAGTGGGGCTGGATGCAGAGGAAGGCCTCGCACACGATGATAAACGCCGAGATGTTGAGGATGAAATTCGGGGCCAGATCATGGAAATCCAGGCCGTAGTAGAACATGAGCCCCCGGACAAAGGGGTGAAGTGGGAAGCCCAGTCCGCGGAGGAAATGGGGAAGGAATACCACCCTCTCATGGGGCCCGGGGGTGGGGATGAGCTGCCCCTCATCGGGGAGCCGGTGCACGATGTCGCTGGACAGATATCCAGTGCTGCGCAGCTTCTTGATGTGCCCCTCCGTAATGGAGGAGGCCATCCACTTACCTCCTGCTCCGGACATAGTTGGAGAAGGTTGAGGTGAGATGTGCGGACTTGGGCGCTGGAGCTCGAGTGCGTGGAGATGGATAAGCAAAGGAGGAAGAAGGCGCAGGTGAAAAGGTGGATCCTTATCCCCTTATATGTGGGCGGACGAAACTATGTGTCCCCACCGGCCTGGTAAAACTCGCGTTTCTCCCAAGCGCCACAATCAATGGCGCGGTTGGGTTACTCATGTCTGTATTGATGGGAATCCCGGAATAAGGGGAACACGATCTCTGCTTCGACAAGACATGCCAAGGAAACCGCTTCGCTAAAACACGCTGAGGTGGTATAACAAAAATGATTCAAGTAAAGGCTTGGTTGTGGTGTGACGTCACGCCACGAAATACGTCAGCAGATTCAACTTGTGTAAATATTATTCTCTCTACGGTGGAATGTGGAATTTATTTTGCAGAGCCGGACACTATCCTGGTGTTCACAATCTTCTATAAATTATTCGGAGGAGGAACCCGCCTTGCAATGCCTAAGACAATATGCATGCCGGACTCGTCGTCATTGAAGCCTGGTTCACGGGCTACTGAGGGAGTCCTGGACTAGGGGGTGTCCGGATAACCGAACTATCATCATCGGCCGGACTCCAAGACTACGAAGATACAAGATTGAAGACTTTGTCTCGTGTCCGGATGGGACTTTCCTTGGCGTGGAAGGCAAGCTTGGCGATACGGATATGTAGATCTCCTACCATTGTAACCGACTCTGTGTAACCCTAGCCCTCTCCGGTGTCTATATAAACCGGATGGTTTTAGTCCGTAGGACAACAACAATCATACCATAGGCTAGCTTCTAGGGTTTAGCCTCCTTGATCTCGTGGTAGATCTACTCTTGTAATACCCACATCATCAATATTAATCAAGCAGGACGTAGGGTTTTACCTCCATCAAGAGGGCCCGAACCTGGGTAAAACATCGTGTCCCTTGTCTCCTATTACCATCCGCCTAGACGCACAGTTCGGGACCCCCTACCCGAGATCCGCCGGTTTTGACACCGACAGTCTCCAACGCCAACAACCACGTTGGGCCAGGGCACGGGAGGCACCTCCATGGTGGCATGCAGATCTTTGTGAAGACAAAGAATACTCAAGATCAGATAAGGATTGGAGGGCAACAATCCTCGTCAAGATTCTTACCGGGGAAAACCCACAAGACCCTCGGCAAGACCCTTGTCGGGGACGACAGCACGCCACCGCCAGACCCTTGTCGGGCCACCCGGCAAGACCCCTGCCGAAGGCGATAGCGGGGCCGCTGCCAGGCCCGCACCAACTAGATCCCCAGCACCGTTCACATGCAGCTGCCAGCCCAACCAGCTGGGCAGGCACCTGCGTGGCAGCATGCAGCTTCCAGGCCAACTCAGCACACACCTGCGTGGCGGCATGCAGATCTTCGTGGAGGCTCCACCACCGCGCCAACTCAGCTGCTTGCCTGCATACATGGCACCACATGCATCGCTTGCCAGGGCGCGTGTCGAAGCAAGGAGGAGCGGCGACAGACGGGATGGGCCTCGCCCCCGTCCCCGATAAAGTGAAGGGACACCTAAGCCACGCATTAAATGCGTCTTGTCCTGTAATTCGAGCGATACGCTCGCAGCACTGTAGGCCTTTCCGCCTCCTGTGTGCCACTGTGGCAGCCCCTTTCGCCTATAAAAGGAGGCCCATGGCGTACTGGAAAAGGATTCGGCTTTTTCAAACCACGCAGCACCCATAGCTAGTTCGAGATCTCAAGAACACCCAATACATCCACCAAGCAGGACTAGGGTTTTACGCATCCTCGCGGCCGAAACCTGGGGATCTTTGTGCTAATTACTAATCCTGCTCTTCTCACAACCCCGCGCTCCGCAACCGTAGTAGGGATTCTTGTGATCCCATAGGTGTCGTTTCCCACCGACACCGAGACTACCATAGACAAGCTCAAGGCCATCGCCCTATCCAAGCCCCCCTCTCCAGGATCCCTTGTTAAGCCATTTCACGTAATATCTCTTCTTGACGATCTTTTTGGCAATCTGATCATGTTTTTTCACCTATACGTGGTACTGGTACTAGTGGCACAACTTTCTGGCAATTTTGCATGTGATTTTTGTGTGCCAAATGACGGTTCTAAATTTCTCTTTTGACCAAAACATGCGAGAGGTTGACATACATATGAATTTTGGACACAACGCTGATTTCTTGTAGATTATTTTCAACTACTTTATGAATATCAATGCTAGCTATAGGAAATGTAAGATTTTAGCTCTCATGCCTTATAAGAGAGTATGGTAGCCTTAGTAACTTGTGTTATGGATATTGCAAGTAATCCCTCTGTTCACAAATATAAGATTTTCTAACTTTTTTGTGCATCTCATGTAGACATGTTCTAGTGTCTTTGTTCACTCATTTCTGTGCGTATATGTAGTCTTACATGAAGTAAAATATCAAAAATCATCTTATATTTCTGAACGGATGTAGTAATAAAATATTTGGTTTCTGTTTGAATTAGAACCAGGTCCGTGGTTGAGATGATGTTCTCAAAGTCATGTTGTGTCAACTAGAAGAACTAAGGATGTGTTCTACTACTAAACTATCCATCTGATGTGTCCTTGTTGCCACATGTCGTGAACAAGTGTTTTCCTTGTAGTATTGTTGTCAGGTGTGTTCTCGAGGGTGTACTTCACCACAACAATTTCCTAGTTGTGCCTTCGATTAGGAAGGGTGTGGTCCTTGTAAAGCTTCCTGACAAATCTGATGCAGATTGTCTTCATCTTCATGTTTATGAGTGGAAAGACCACTCTGTTAGGTTCTCCAAGGTTGGCGAGATCTCGATGGTGCCGGTAAACATCTCTCACGAAGTCCATGGCCTAGTCGGTTATGTGGGGTACATCCCGTAGGTCGGTGGCAAGAAATAGTATGTAGAGTTTAATTAGTGCAACTTTGCTTGTCTGTAGTAAGTAAAATTGTTCGGTACTTGATTTGTGTGTGTGAACCCTGTATTTGTTAGTACTAGTGCTTTTGTTGTGTGGTGAGTCCTGAGAGCAGTTAATGTTTGTCCACTCAATTCAGTCTGTATATTTTGAAGTATCTAGATCATCTTTTTGTGATGACGGTTTATCAATTATGTTTACACTCCAATATTTGTATGCATTGCAGGGTTTATCGCACCCACCAGGATTTCCACTCCCATGGATGTTCCCTCCAAACGACTTGTCACGACCTTTGGACTGTCCTGCTTGTGGGAGTAAGTCGGGGCCCTGCATGCCACCCGTAATTTGATGATCAACCTTTTATTTATAACTTGAACATAGTGATATCCTGGTAAGGATTCACTCATGTCACATCAAGTAAATCTTATTGATTTATAGTCATGTTTCCTTACTTTTCCTGCAATTTTACGTTGCAGGTTTTGCCATGTCACATTCGTCACAGAATAAACTGTTTGGTTTGCTCTAGGATGGTTATTTTAGCACATTTCACTTTTTATGACGTGTCAGTAATGAAGGCACTGTCCATCACTTACATTACTGGACATAATTGAACCAGCCTGTTGTCTGAGTACAATCTGAAGCCCTATGATGAATTGCAGTTTGTTTTAAAACACACCACAATTAGTACTTCTCGCATTAAAGAAGTCAAGAAAAAGATTAAATCCAGTTCACGGAGCCAAGCAAATTTAGAAAGCTGAAGTATGAAATCATAGTAGACCAGATACGATCGTTGTTGTCTTGCACATCAGTACCACCTTCAGCATCAGATCAAGCGTCGGCACCTACTGCAACGACACTGGCTCTAGCACTGATAGCGATAGTAGCTCAGTCTGATCCATGATACGTCTCCGTCGTATCTACTTTTCCTAATGCTTTTCCTCTTGTTTTGGACACTAATTTGCATGATTTGAATGAAACTAACCTGGACTGACGCTGTCTTCAGCAGAACTACCATGGTGTTGTTTTTGTGCAGAAAAAAAGTACTCGGATTGCAACGAAACTTTGTGAGGATTTTTTATACAATAAAAGAGATTTTCTAGAGCCAAGAACCACCGGAGGGGGGCACCTGGGTGGGCGCAACCCACCAGGGCGCGCCCCCATCCTGGCGCGCCCAGGTGGGTTGTCCCCACCTGGTGGCCCCGCAGACCTCAACCCTGATACTATAAAATCACATTTTTGGAGAAAAAAATCAAGGAGAAAGAATTACCACGTTTCACGAGATAGAGCCGCCGCCTCCTCTTGTTCTTCATCGGGAGGCCAGATCTGGAGTGGGTTTGGGGCTCCAGAGAGGGGAATCTTTGATCTTCGTCAACACCAACCCTTCTCCATCGCCAATTCCATGATGCTCCGCACCGGGAGTGGGTGATTCCTTCGTATGCTCGCTGGTCGATGAGGAGTTGGATGAGATTCATCATGTAATCGAGTTAGTTTGTTAGGGCTTGATCCCTAGTATCCACTATGTTCTGAGATTGATGTTGTTATGACTTTGCCATGCTTAATGCTTGTCACTTTGGGCCCGGGTGCCATGATTTTAGATCTGAACTTTTTATGTTACCACCATTATATCTATGTTCTAGATCCGATCTTACATTTTATAGTCACCTACTATGTGTTATGATCCGCAAACACCGGAGTGACAGAAGTCGGGATACTTTTCGGTGATGACCGTAGTTTGAGGAGTTCGTGTATTCACTATGTGTTAATGTTTTGTTCCAGTTCACTATTAAAAGGAGTCCTTAATATTCCCTAGTATCCAATTGTACCCCGCTGCCACGGGAGGGTATGACAAAAGATGTCATGCAAGTTCTTTCCATAAGCATGTATGACTATTTACGGAATACGTGCCTAAATTATATTTATGCACTAGAGCTAGTGCCGTATCGCCCTAGGTTATGACTATTATATGATGAATATCATCCAACGAATTCACCAATCCAATGCCTACGAATTTCTCTTATATTTTTCTTGCTAAGTTACTACTACTATTGTTGTTGTTACACTTGCTACAAAACCATTGTTATCATTGCTACCGTTACTGTTACTATCGCAATCAAAACTATCATACTACTTTGCTATTGATCACTTTGCTGCAGATAATTAATATCCGGGTGTGCTTGAATTGACAACTCAACTGCTAATACTTGCAAATATTCTTTGGCTCCCCTTGTGTCGAATCTATAAATTTGTGTTGAATACTCTACCCTCAAAAGTTGTCGTGATCCCCTATACTTGTGGGTTATCAAGACCTTTTTCTGGCGCCGTTGCCGGGAAGCATAGCTATATTTTTTGAGTCAATTGGGATTATTATCAAATTATCACTATGAAGAATCTGAAGGATACCCAGACTAAGATATTTCCCTCTAAGACGAGGGGAGGTAAGGAACTGCCATCTATTTCTGCACTTGATTCACCTTCCATTATGAGTAGGCTTGCAACACCACCACATGCTATTAATCCTGATATGTCGCAAGTTATTGATGATGCTACTTCTATGAATGATACTCATGATGATGCTAGTACGTTGCTTGATGATGATGCGCCACTAGGTGAATTTCTTGATGAACAAATTGCTAGAGTTAGAGAGAGTGAAATAGTTGAAACTGATGAAGTATTTGAAACTGAAAACCTTGAAACATCTATTAGACCTAGCTCTCCTAGATATGAATTGCCTAAAGTGCTTGAGGGTTATGCTATGGATGAGGAGACAACTAGAGACTTTCTTGCTTGCAATGATAGAGATGATCTTAAGAAATTATTATGCAAATTGAATAATAAATCTTTGAATGCTAGAATGAAGTGTGATCCTAAGTTTGATACTTCACCTATCTTTGTTGATGATGGGGATTATGAATTCTCTGTGGACCCAAAGTTAATTACTTTGGTTGAATATGATCTTTCATTGGTTATGAAACTGAAACTGTTGCGGCACACCTTACCAAGTTGAATGATATAGCCACCCTATTTGCTCATGATGAGAAGATTCACTGTTATTATATTCTCAAATTATTCCCGCTCTCATTAAAGGGTGATGCTAAGACTTTGTATAATACTATTGCTCCTGGTTGTGTGTGTAGTCCCCAGGATATGATTTATTACTTCTCTGAAAAATATTTTCCTGCTCATAAGAAACAAGCTGCCTTACAGGAAATATTTAACTTTGTGCAAATCGAAGAAGAGAATCTCCCACAAGCTTGGGGGAGGATTCTCCAATTGTTTAATGCTTTGCCAGACCAACCTATTAAGAAAAATTAAATACTTGATATCTTCTATAATGGACTAACCGATGCTTCTGGGGACTTCCTAGATAGTTGTGCTAGTCATGTTTTTAGGGAACGAATTATTGGACAAGCTGGGGAATTATTGAATAATATTTTGAAAAATTATGATGATTGGACCCTTCCTGAACCACCACATAAACCCACTGCAAAGAAGAGGGGTATCAGACAGGCGCTATGCCTCCTGCGCCCTGCGCTATCCCCTCAGCATACCGCCACCACCAGCCACCACACCATCAGCCACCATACCGCCCACCGCTGCTGCCGCCGACCTCATCGCAGCTACCCCGCGCGGAGTGCTCCCCCTGGGCTCCTCCGCCTAATGGCGCGAGAGCGGACGCTCCGAGATCTCGAGGAAGAAATGATGGCGGAGGAAATGGTGCGGGCGCGCATGGAGAGGTCAATGCGGATCCCCAGGAGAGGGGATTCGATCCAGAAGCTCATCACGCGGATCTGCATCGAGGCCACGCTGGAGGAGATGGCCAGGATGATGCCAGGGGATTCCGCTCAGCCAGAGGATGGCTGGGTGAAGAGGAATGCTTCTCTCTTATGCTGCTAGGGTAGTTTTGATTAAAGCCTGTCTTGCTAGCATCCCAGTCTACCTACTCTCCTTCTTCAAACTCCCCAAGTGGGCTCTTGACCTGATCAATAGCCAACTTGCCCACTGTCTTTGGAGTGACTTTGAGGGAGATAGGAAGCTTCATTTAGCAAACTGGCATTTAGTTTGCATGAGAAAAGAGTATGGGGGGATGGGTATCCCTAACATCAAGGATGTTAACTTGTGCCTATTAGGAAATTGGGTTAAAATATATATCCAAGATGAAGGCAAGATCTGGAGACAAATAGTAGACTCTAAGTATATTAAGAAAAGTCCCAACATTTTTGCAGCCAATCCACAAAACACCTCCAAATTCTGGCAGGGAGTAATGTGGGCTGCAAAAGCCCTGAAGTTTGGGTACAGATGGAAAGTAGGTAATGGTAAGAAAGTTAGATTTTGGGAAGACATTTGGTTTGGCACCTCCCCATTGTCAGTACAGTTCTGGCCCCTGTACACTATTTGTCACCAGTAGGGTGCTACTGTTGCAGACATTTGGGATGGGGTTAACGTCAGATTGACTTTTAGAAGGGTTTTCTCAGATACCATGATGGGGAACTGGTACTGCCTAGAGCAGATCATCAAGAGCTATGAGCTGACTAAGGATGAAGATTCCCTAATTTGGCAATATGAGAATAAAGGGATCTACTCTACTAGTTATCTTTACAATTATATCAATTTTAGAGGAGTGCAACCTATATATATACCTGCTGTGTGGTCTATAATGGTTCCTCCTAGAGTGCAAGTGTTTTTGTGGCTCTTGTCTCATAACAAGTTGATGACTAAGGATAATTTGTTAAATAGAGGGATCACTAAACCACATGAATGCATGTTTTGTACAGAACACGAATCCATAGATCACCTGTTCTTTGGATGTGTAGTTGTTAAACAGATTTGGGCTGATATGTCCAAAATCCTTTCCTATGATTTAGGCAATGACTATATATCTATTGCTAGATTTTGGCCAGCCCATAAGAATAAGATGGTCTTGAACTCTGTCTGTGCATGTGTTATGCGGTGCATCTGGAAGTTCTGAAATTCCATGATTTTTAATAACGTAATGTGGACTGACCTTAAACAGGTTTGGTGGCAGATTCATTTGACTCTCAAGAAGTGGATGATCTTGTTCAAAGGAATAGGTTTAGAAGAATTGAAGCTGGTTTCACAGAAGGTGGCAATGACCCTCACCTCCCCTTTCCTGCTGGCCATGGGGTGATCGATGGCAATGATACTGCGGGTATCTTAAGCCTAGATTCACTCTCTAAGATGTCGCTGGGAACTGAGAGATTAGGTGCAGGTCTACTGCCTCCTGTCCGCTACACACCTCCAAACGGCCCTGAGAGGAACTGCAAGCACGCATCGCCGCTGAGCCCTGCCACTCCACTGGAACTGCCGCTGACCCCAGTCCAAACCTTCAAGAGAATCAAATGGGGGTGTGCACAAGCGAGTCAGAAGAAAGCTGGAGCTGTACTAGTGGGCGAATGAAGAAATGACACTCTCACTGGGATCTTTATCTATTATGGTGTCAGCACTTTAGTTTTAGTTTTAGACCTCTATGGCTTGTAATAAGTTTTTGGCACTTTCAAAGTTTAGTGAGTGGCCGTCTCCCTTTTCTGTAGGCATAGCAGTTTAGGGGGTGTAGTTTTCTGTTTTAAATCTTTTGGAACCTTGATAGAAGACTATTTCTATTTGTACCTGGTTTCACGTTTTCAATGAAAATGGTGGAGCCGGGGGGTGTTTTCTGCCCTCCTGTCAGTCTAAAAAAAGAGAGGGGTATCTTATATCTCAGTCCTGAAGATATGCAAGAGGCAAAGAAATCTATGAAGGAAAAAGGTATTAAAGCTGAGGATGTCAAAAATTTACCTCCTATTGAAGAATTACATGGGCTTGAAACACCACCACCACCTAAGGTGGTAGAGGTAAATTCTTTATTGAAGTTTGATGAAGGGGATATCCCTTATAATAAGCATCATAGTCAATGCCTTTATGAGTTTGACAACTACATTAGAAAACGAGATCACTTCACTGCAAATGTTATGAAACAATTGAAATACAACTCTGATATGATTGCTTGCTTAAGTGACTTATTATTTAGAACCTCAAATGAAGTTAGTGGTGTAGGAAAACATGCCTCTATGGTTCAAACTCAACTACAACAAGTTTCTAAATATCAAAGAGAATTGCTAGATGAAATGCACAACAACATACATGACTTTGCTGTTAGAGTAGCAACCAGAGGAGGTAAAATGACTTAGGAACCACTTTATCCTGAGGGACACCCAAAAACAATTGAACAGGACACCCAAAAAGAATAACATCAATGCACCTAGTCCATCTAAAACGAAGAAGAAAAATAAAAATGGTAGGACTTTGCATGCTTCTAGTGAACCTGGAATAGAAAAACCTCCTGGTAATGAAAATGATGTTTCTATTTCTAATGTTGAAACTCAATCTGGTAATGAACATTCACCTAGTGATAATGAAAAATAAAATGATAATGTTCATGAAGATACTCAACCAAACAATGAAAAAGAACTAGATAATGACGTCCAAATAGAACCAGTTGTTGATCTTGATAACCCACAACCTAAAAATAAAATATATGATAAAAGAGACTTTGTTGCTAGAAAATGGTAAGGAAAGAGATCCATGGGTTTAAAAACCTATGTCCTTTCCACCAAAATTCACTAAGAAAAAGGATGATGAAGAATTTGAATGCTTTGCTGAAATGCTTAGGCCAGTCTTTTTGCGTACTCGTTTGACTGATCTACCAAAAATGGCCCCTTATACAAAGTATATGAAAGACATCATCACAAATAAAAGGAAAATACCTGAAGCTGAACTCTCCACTATGCTTTCTAATTACTCTTTTAAGGGTGGAGTACCTAAAAAACATAGAGATCCAGGAATACCAACAATACCTTGCTCCATTAAAAAAATTATGTGAAAACTGCTTTGTGTGATTTAGGAGCTGGTGTTAGTGTTATGCATTTCTCCTTATATAAAAGACTTGATTTGAATAAACTCACACCTAATGAAATATCTTTGCAAATGGCTACAATTCCACAGCCATACCTATCGGTATTTGTGAGGATGATCCCGGTGTTGTTGCAAATGTTACTATCTTGACTGACTTTCTTATACTCGAGATACCAGAGGACGACAACATTTTTATTATCCTTGGTAGACCCTTCTTGAATACCGCAGGGGCTGTTATTGATTGCAATAAAAGCAAGGTCACTTTTCATATCAATGGCGATGAGCATACGGTGCACTTTTCGAAGAAGCAATTCCAAGTGAATGGTATTAATGTTATTGAAAAATCTCCGACACTCACTATTGGAAGTTTTCATCTACCTTTACCTACTGCCAACAATAAATATGAAATGCTTATTGTTGGGGACATGCATATCCCCGTTGAGGTAACCTAGTGTTTTATGAAAGTTCTCCGGTTTCATGCCAATCGAAAGTGGTTGTTAATAAGACTTGATCAACCTTGTTAATGAATCCTTTTTGAGAGGTATGAAGTTGATGAATTTAGTGAGCACTGCCTTATGTCCCTACCTTTTGTTTTCTGTTTTTCTTAGTTAAATAAAATAAAATGCCTTGTCTTTCCTGTTTGAATTTCCCGTGCAATAAAAAATGACCCAAAATAAAATTTCTCAGAATACTTTGGAAATTTAATACAAATTTTTCTGAATATTTAAAAAAAATAGTGCAATAACATCAGATCGGGGTGCTCCAGGTGGGCACAACCCATATGGGCGCGCCAGCAGCCCCAGACGTGCCCTGGTGGCTTGTGGCCCCCATATGGGCCCCTCACTTAACTCTTTAGCCCATGTCATCACCTACCTCCAGAAAAAAAATCACCATTGCTCTCTCTCTCGTGTTCTTGCTCTCAAACCCACGGATTTGGATCTCTTTGCTCGAAGCTCCATTTTCGAAATTGTTTTGGTGGATTGCTACTTGGTATGTGACTCCTCCATTGGTCCAATTAGTTTTTGCTTTAGTGGTTTATATTTTGAATAATTAGCTACTCTTGGTGCTGCTGTAGATGAGCTTGCATGTTGAATTCTAAAAGTTCTAAATAGTTTGAATGCTTGATATGGCCTTTATGCATCCCAATGAGTAGTTGCTATCAATCTTGTGAAGTTTAGCTAAATAAAATTTGGTGGCAAAAAATTTTCAGAAATTATACGCGTATATCATGTACTTCTTTGGAAGGGGTTCTTCGAGGCAGAGATCCTTGGAGGTATCTTCCAGTAGCAGCTCCGTCCGTCAGTCCTATGTTGAACCAAGTGCAAATTCTATATGAGATGCCACCACCAAATTATATTTATGGCCATACAACGATTTTATGGTGAGTGCAGGTATTAAAGAAGAGTTTGAGCAATATGTTCACAATGCCGAGGTCGGTCCTACATCGAAGATAAGTGCAACCAACATCTCAGCCTCACCCAGTATTTTACTAAAGAATTTAAATTCCATCCTCGTGAGTCCAGAGTATCATTTAAACTGTATGACAATCCATTCACTATAACTTGATGTCCACTACGTAACTTTATTCTTGTAGACTCGTGTTGGGCCTCCAAGCGCAGAGTTTTGTAGGACAGTACCAATTTCCCCTATGGTGGATGACCTAAGCTTTATCAATCCGTAGGAGGCGTAGGATGAAAATAGTTTCTCTCAAGCAACCCTGCAATCAAATACAAGAAATCTCTTGTGTCCCCAATACACCCAATACAATGGAAAATTGTATAGGTGCACTAGTTCGGTGAAGAGATGGTGATAAAAGTGTAGTATGGATAGTAGATATGAGTTTTTGTAGTGCGAACAATAAAAAACAGCAAGATAGTATATAGTAAAACGGAGCACAAATGATATTGCAATGATGGAAAATGAGGCCTAGGGTGCATACTTTCACTAGTGCAATCTCTCAACAATGCTAACATAGTTGGATCATATGATTATCCCTCAAAGTGCAAAAAAGAATCACTCCTGAGTTCCTATTAACAGAGAACAAAAGATAGAAATTGTTTGTAGGGTACGAAACCACCTCAAAGCTATTCTTTCCGATCAATCTATCCTAGAGTTTGTACTAAAATAACACAAAGCTATTCTTTCCGATCAATCTAACCAAGAGTTTGTACTAAAATAATACCATATGACACACATCAACTAACTCTGTCACCTAGATACTCCAATGTCACCACAAGTATCCGTGAGTTAATTCTACAATATGCATCAAACAACTTCATGATCATAACACACAAAGAACTACAAGGAGACCCCAGTCTCTATCGGAGAAAAGATAATAAAAATGTGCATCAACCCCTATGCATAGATTACCCCAATGTCACCTCGGGAATCCGCAAGTTGAGTGCCATAACATACATCAAGTGAATCAATTTGATACCCCATTGTCACCTTAGGTATTCATACTGCAATACATACATCATGTGTTCTCGGATCTGAACTTTCAATCCGATAAGACAAAACTTCAAAGGGTAAAGATTCAATTCATCACTACAAGAGTATAGAGGGGAGAAACATCTTATGATCCATCTAAGTTAACAAAGCCCATGATACATCAAGATCATGACATCTCAAGATCACGAGAGAGAGAGAGAGAGAGAGAGAGAGAGATACATAGCTACTGGTACAAACCCTCAGCCTCGAGGGTGGACTACTCCCTCCTCAACGTGGTGACTGCTGGGATGATGAAGACGACCACCGGTGATGATCTCCCCATCCGGCGGGGCGCCAGAACGGGCTCTCGATTGGTTTTCGGTGGCTACAGAGGCTTGCGGCGGTGGAACTTCTGATCTAGGTTCTCCGCGAGGTTTTTTGGATCATTTGACAATTTATAGGATGCAGAGGGGGTGCAGGTGGCCACCGAGGTGGGCACAACCCAGTGGGGTGTGCCTGGGGGCCCAGGCGCTCCCTAGTGGGTTGTGCCCCCCTCAGTAGGTAAAAGTGTTGGGTTGTCTCCCAACAAGTGCAATAAAACATGATTACTACACAAAAACAGTAGGTAAAAGTGTTGGGTTGTCTCCCAACAAGTGCTTTTCTTTAATGCCTTTTAGCTACGCATGATGAGTTCAATGATGCTCGCATAAAAGATAAAGATTGAAACATAACAACAGCATCATTGATCATAAGTTCCTCTCTCAAAATAATTTTCAGTAGCATAATAGATTCATCCATATAACCATCACATACATCACTCTTTTCATGATGCACAAGCATAGAATTATTACTATTTATGGCATACATTTCATCATAATAATCATCATAGATAGCAACATTATTGCCATAGTCAATTGAAACCTCTTCCAAAATAGTGGATGTATCACTAAATAAAGTCATGACCTCTCCAAATCCGATGGATTAAGTTTGGTGATGAAAACTCGAAGTTCTTCCAGGCGGTGGCTACTGAAAGTTACAGAAGAAACTGTATCTCCACCCTAAAAACGACGGACGGCACGTCGGTTGTCGATCATGTGGGCAAAGAGTCAATCCTTTTTGAGGCTTTCAAAGAACGCCTAGGAAAAGCTAACCCTAAACCCATGCGCTTCAACCTGTCCAAGCTTCTTCGATCACAGGTGGATTTTGATAGCCTCACCACTCCTTGCACGCATGCAGAAATTGATGCCGTAATCAAGGACATGCCGCCGGATCGTGCCCCTGGGCCTGATGGCTTCAACCGAGCATTCTTAAAAGCATGTTGGCCGATCATCAAAAATGAATTTTATCAGCTATGTGATGAGTTTCACTCAGGTAATATGAACTTGGAAAGCATCAACTATGGATTTATCACACTGATACCAAAGAAAAATGCCCCTGAGACAGTCAATGATTATCGACCCATCACGCTACTTAACTGCTGTCTCAAGATGATCACAAAAAATTTGGCCAACCGGCTTCAGAAAATTATCCTTAAAATTGCCCATCGCAACCAGTATGGTTTTCTTCACGGAAGATCCATACATGACTGTCTGGCCTGGGCATTCGAGTATATACACCAATGCCATGCCTCCAAAAGGGATATCATCTTACTGAAGTTAGATTTTGCTAAGGCCTTCGACACTATTGAGCACTCGGCCATGTTGCAAATTATGAAGAACATGGGATTTAACAAACAATGGCTACAGTGGATCGAATGCATCTTTGCCTCTGGGAAATCCTTAGTTCTTCTCAATGGGAACCCAGGGCGCCAATTCCAATGCAGGTGTGGAGTCCGACAAGGGGATCCCTTGTCACCCTTGATCTTTGTGTTGGCAGCCGACTTGCTTCAAATGGCCATTAATGAGGCTCTGGATAACAATCTCTTGCAACACCCTATCCCACCAGCACCTGGCGAAGATTATCCGGTCATTCAATACGCCGACGACACCATAATTGTCCTACCGGCCTGCCAGGTATAGGTTTCTTGCATGAAACAAATTCTGACAGATTATGCGGCCTCGATCAGACTAAAAATCAACTTCCAAAAGTCAACCATGATTCCGATCAACACATCCCAAGACAAGTGCCAATCATTAGCGGATCTTTTTGGATGTGCCACTGCCAGCATGCCCTTTACCTATCTTGGCCTGCCTCTTGGCACGACCAAGCCGACGGTTCTTGATATGGCTCCGATGGTTTGCAAAGCTGAACGCAGAATTACTGATGCCATGTCCCTTATGTCCTATGCTGGGAAACTGGCTCTTGTGAACTCCCTCATCACGGCTCTTGTGATCTATCCCATGGGGACCCTAAAGCTTCCGCCTAAGATTTTGGATCAACTAGAAAAAATCAGAAGGCATTGTTTGTGGAAAAAGAAGACCAAACCTGGGGAGAAATGCACTCCACTGGCTGCTTGGGACATGATCTGCTGACCCAAAAAATGTGGTGGTCTTGGGGTGCTCAACCTGCGCATCCAAAATGATGCCCTCCTGCTTAAAATGTTGCACAAATTCTACAATCACCATGACACTCCATGGGTTAAACTAGTTTGGCACACCTACTATAATGGCATTGTCCCGCATGCAGCTGATCCCTCCGGATCATTTTGGCGGAAAGACCTATTCAAGCTCATGCCAACTTACCGTGGGGTCACAACCGTTCAAATTAACTCCAGCTCTACGGCCCTGTTCTGGAAGGACATGTGGAACAACTCTATCTACACCTCGTCCTTCCCCAGAGCTTTCTCTCTTGCCAGCAATGTTGATATCTCAGTTCAGGAATTCTTGTCAACCACGGATCTCGCTACAATCTTTCACCTTCCGCTCTCCATGCAAGCCCATGACGAGCTACGTCAAATCCAATGGGAGGTATCTCAGGTTGTTCTTAGTGGCTCTACTGATCAATGGAGTTGCGCTTGGGGAGCCCAGTCTTTTAAGACCGCTGCATATTACAACTTTGTTTTCCAAGATGTGATGGCCCATGAGGGGTTCAAATGGCTATGGAAGGCCAAATCGATCCCTAAGATCAAAGTGTTTGGCTGGTTTTTGCTCTCTAATAGACTCAATACGCGCAACATGCTTAGTAGGCGACACTATAACATTGGCGATAACCTGGATTGTCTCCTTTGCAACCAACACGTTGAGGAGACTATGGAACATCTGTTCTTTCGTTGCACTTTCAGTTCAACCTGTTGGCGATACTTGGGGATTCGTTGGCCAACGCAGGGTAACAGGCTGGATTTGATATCACATCTAAAGATGAGACACGGGCGTAAGATGATCATGGACATCTTCCTCGTTGATGCTTGGAGCCTCTGGAAGGAACGTAACAATAACTACTTTCGACATGTGACCCCCACGGTCGCCTCCTGGAGAACACATTTCAAGAAAGACTTCTTTGATATTAGCCATAGGCTACCACCACATAAGAAACACTTAGTGGACACTTTTATTGCTGATCTTACCTAACCGCCTCCCCCCCCCACCCCATCCCCCCTCTCCCTTCTAACCACCTCACTCCCCCCTCCATGTAAACATCATGTAATACCACCAATTATTATTATATATATGCAGTAGGAAGCTCTCCTACTGTCTCAATTTTCAAAAAAACCTCTCCAAATCCACTTTCATCAATATTGTAATAAGATTCAACGCCCTCCAAAATAGTGGGATTGCTACTACCTAGAGTTGACACTCTTCCAAATCTACTTTCATCATTGTAATCATCATAAATAGGAGGCATGCTATCATCATAATAAATTTTCTTATCGAAAGTAGAAGGAATCAAAGGATCATAATCATTATGCAAAGCATCCCCAAGCTTAGGAAAAGCATTATTTTCAGTAAATAAATCTTGAAACATTTCGTGCGCATCAAACATAGCATCCCCAAGCTTGTGGTTTTGCATATCATCATAATCATTCTTATCAATAGCATGAATGGCACCAATAGTATAGTAAACATTATTATCATATTCTTCCAAGCAAGTGCCAAAAATATTTTCAAGATCAGAAGAGACATCATTGTCTTCCGAATCATAATCATCACAACAAGTAGTAGGAATCACAAAATCATACTCAATATCATCATCCTCCATCAACATATTTGATTCACTTTCATGAGGCACAATCCTGATAGGAGCAATATTACTTGGGGAGAATTACCTTTTTACCTCTACTTTTTTGTGTTTTCTTTTTCTTCTTCACCACCTCACATATGGGTTTAATCAATTTTTTCAAGCTTCTTGTTGAAGAGATTGTTTGGATAGGAAGCTCCTCCTCGTTACTTGATTCATCATAATAAACACTAGGAGGGTCTTCGGAAATATTTTCCCTTTAATTAGTACTCCCTTCATACTCTATTTGTTTTCTTGTGTTTAGATAGTTGGCAATATAAGGATTCTCAATGCAATTTACAGCACAAAACATATAAATTTCCTCTAGATCAAAATCAAGAAATCTATTGAGATTAAATTTTGGAATACCCTTAGTTATACGTTCCATTTCTTCATACCCCAAAATAAGACTAAGCTCTTTATGATGCTCAGGGATAATCAAATTATCACAATTTTTTGACCCGATTTGATCATGAAACAAATAGCATTGCAGATTTAAGTGACCACGTTCATTGCAAAGTTCACAAGGATGGCGAAAAAATTGAATCTTTCAGCACAATCATCTAGCCTCTCTTGCAACTTTTTTGTTTCTAAATATTTATGCTTCTTACAAAATCTAGCATCCCTTTTTGGTGTGCTTTTGCACTCCCAATTCACTCCACAAAAATTGACATTCTTATAGGAGGCATCATTATCATGACCAATGCAATCATCATTAACATCATGGATATTCAAAGAATTCACACTAGCAATACTGCAATCATGCCCATCATCCAACGTTTTTGTGCCATAAATTTTCTTGAATTCTTTTTCTAGCAATTGAGCACAATTATCAGAATCCTTGTTCTCAAGATACACATTATAAGGATAAAGAACAACCTAAGGTAACCCAGTCACCATTTTTTGTAATTTTCTTTTTATAAACCAAACTAGTGATAAAACAAGAAACTAAAAGATTCGATTGCAAGATCTAAATATATACCTTCAAGCACTCACCTCCCTGGCAATGTCGCCAAAAAAGAGCTTGATGTTTACTATGCAACTTTATTCTTGTAGACTCATGTTCGGCCTCCAAGCGCAGAGTTTTGTAGGACAGTAGCAATTTTCCCTCAAGTGGATGACCTAAGGTTTATCGATCCATGGTAGGCGTAGGATGAAGATAGTCTCTCTCAAGCAACCCTGCAATCAAATACAAGAAATATCTTGTGCCCCCAACACACCCAATACAATGTTAAATTGCATAGGTGCACTAGTTCGGCAAAGAGATGGTGATAAAAGTGTAGTATGGATGGTAGATATGAGTTTTTGTAGTGCGAACAATAAAAAACAGCAGGGTAGTAAATAGTAAAATGGAGCACAAACGGTATTGAAATGATGGAAAATGAGGCCTAGGGTGCATACTTTCACTAGTGCAATCTCTCAACAAAGCTAACATAGTTGGATCATATGATTATCCCTCAAAGTGTAATAAAGAATCACTCCCAAGTTCCTATTAGCGGAGAACAAAAGATAGAAATTGTTTGTAGGGTACGAAACCACCTCAAAGCTATTCTTTCCAATCAAATCTATCCTAGAGTTCATACTAAAATACCACAAAGCTATTCTTTCTGATCAATCTAACCAAGAGTTTGTACTAAAATAACACCATATGACACACATCAACCAACTGTAATGTCACCTAGATAATCCAATGTCACCACAAATATCTGTCAGTTAATTCTATGATATGCATCAAACAACTTCATGATCATAATATTCAATCCACGCAAAGAACAACAGGAGACCCCAAAGTTTCTCTCGGAGAAAAGATAATAAAAACGTGCATCGACCCCTATGAACAGATTACCCCAATGTCACCTTGGGAATCCGCAAGTTGAGTGCCATAACATACATCAAGTGAATCAATATGATACTGTAGGATCTAAAGTATGTCTAGAGGGGGGTGATTAGACTACTTGACCAAATGAAACTTATCCTTTTCCCAATTTTAGTCTTTGGCAGATTTTAGCTAACTTAGCACAAGTCAAGCAATCTTAATATAATTCAAGCAAGCATGCAAAGAGTATATGAGTAGAGGAAAGTAAAGCATGCAACTTGCAAGAATGTAAAGGGAAGGGTTTGGAGAATTCAAACGCAATTGGAGACACGGATGTTTTTGTCGTGGTTCCGATAGGTGGTGCTATCGTACATCCACGTTGATGGAGGCTTCAACCCACGAAGGGTAACGGTTGCGCGAGTCCACGGAGGGCTCCACCCACGAAGGGTCCACGAAGAAGCAACCTTGTCTATCCCACCATGGCCGTCGCCCACGAAGGACTTGCCTCACTAGCGGTAGATCTTCATGAAGTAGGCGATCTCCTTGCCCTTACAAACTCCTTGGTTCAACTCCACAATCTTGTCGGAGGCTCCCAAGTGACACCTAGCCAATGTAGGAGACACCACTCTCCAAGAAGTAACAAATGGTGTGTTGATGATGAACTCCTTGCTCTTGTGCTTCAAATGATAGTCTCCCCAACACTCAACTCTCTCTCAAAGGATTTGGATTTGGTGGAAAGAAGATTTGAGTGGAAAGCAACTTGGGGAAGGCTAGAGATCAAGATTCATATGGTAGGAATGGAATATGTTGGCTTCAACACAAGTGTAGGTGATTCTCTCTCAGAAAATGCAACTTTCAAGTGTACGTTCGTTCTGATGGCTCTCTTCATGAATGAAGAGGAGGTGGAGGGGTATATATAGCCTCCACACAAAATCTAACCGTTACACACAACTTGCCAAACTCGGTGGCACCGAATTGAGAAACTCGGTCGGACCGATTCAGCAAATCTAGTGACCATTAGGATTTTCGGTGGGACCGACATGCAACTCGGTAGGACCGATATGGTTAGCGTTAGGGCATAACGTAATCTCGGTGAGACCGATTACACAAACTCGGTGGGACCGATTTTGGTAATAAGCTAACCAGAGAGTTGGTCAGGTAAACTCGGTGGGACCGGTTCGCTCATTTCAATGAGACCAAATGTTACGAAAAGGAAATAGAGAGTTTACATTGCAAGCTCGGTGGGACCGATCGCTCATCTCGGTGGTACTGAAAAGTTACGAAGGGAAACAGAGAGATTACAATCCCATCTTGGTGAGACCGAGATCCCTATCGGTGAGACCAATTTGCCTAGGGTTTGTGGCAGTGGCTATGATATCTGAACTCGGTGGCGCCGGGTAGAAAGAATCGGTGAGGCCGAGTTTGACTTTTGGTTTAGTTCATATGTGGATGTGAGAAAGTAGTTGAGGGCTTTGGAGCATATCACTAGGAATTTTGAGCAAGTAAGTCATTAAGCAACACCTCATCCCTCCTTGATAGTATTGGCTTTTCCTATAGACTCAATGTGATCTTGGATCACTCAAATATAAAATGTAGAGTCTTGAGCTTTGAGCTTGAGCCAATCCTTTTGTCCTTAGCATTTTGAGGGGTCCACTTTTCTCATTCATGCCATGCCAATCATTGAGCTTTCCTGAAATATTTAACTTGAAGTAGCATTAGCTCAATGAGCTATATGTTGTCAGGAATTACCAAAACCACCTAGGGATAGTTGCACTTTCAGATACCCCATTGTCACCTCAAGTATTCATACAATCCGACAAGACAAAACTTCAAAGGGTAAATATTCAATTTATCACAACAAGAGTAGAGAGGGGAGATACATCATATGATCCATCTATGTTAACAAAACCATGATATATCAAGATTATGACATCTCAAGATCACGAGAGAGAGAGAGGGAGATTAAACACATAGCTACTGGTACAAACCTTCAGCCCTGAGGGTGGAATACTCCCTCCTCATCATGGTCTCCGCCGGGATGATGAAGATGGCCACCGGTGATGATCTCCCCCTTTGGCAGGGTGCCGAAACGGGCTCCTGATTGGTTTTCGGTGGCTATAGAGGCTTGCGGGGACGGAACTTCTGATCTAGGTTCTCCGCGGGAGTTTTTGGAATATTTTACGATTTATAGGATGCATAGGGGGTGTGGGAGGCCACCGAGGTGGGCACAACCCACCTAGGAATGCCTGGGGGCCCAGGCGCACCCTGGTGGGTTGTTCCCCCCTCGGGGCACCTCCCAAGTGCTTCTCTGGCCCATGTGATGTCTTCTGGTCCATCAAAAATCAAAATTTCACGGTGTTTGGACTCCGTTTGATATTCATTTCCTACGATGTAAAAAACAAGCAAAAATAGCAATTGGCATTGGGCACTGGTCAATAGGTTAGTCCCAAAAAATGATATAAATTTGTTGTAAAATGATTGTAAAACATCCAATAATGATAATATTACAACATGAGTGTCGGTGTCAAAACCGATGGATCTCGGGTAGGGGGTCCCGAACTGTGCGTCTAAGGCTAATGGTAACAGGAGGCAGGGGACACGATGTTTTACCCAGGTTCAGGCCCTCTCGATGGAGGTAATACCCTACTTCCTGCTTGATTGATCTTGATGATATGAGTATTACAAGAGTTGATCTACCACGAGATCGTAGATGCTAAACCCTAGAAGCTAGCCTATGATTATGATTGTCCTGGTCCTACGGACTAAACCCTCTGATTTATATAGACACCGGAGGGGGCTAGGGTTACACAGAGTCGGTTACAGAGAAGGAAATCTACATATCCGAATATCCAAGCTTGGCTTCCACGCAAAGGAGAGTCCCATCCAGAAACGGGACGAAGTCTTCAATCTTGTATTTTCATAGTCCAACAGTCCTCCCAAAGTATATAGTCCGGCTATCTGAGGACCCCTTAATCCAGGACTCCCTCAGTAGCCCCTGAACCAGGCTTCAATGACGATGAGTCCGGCGCGCAAATTGTCTTCGGCATTGCAAGGCGCGTTCCTTCTCCGAATAATCCATAGAAGAATTAGAACACAAGGATCGTGTCCGGCTCTGCAAAACAAATTCCACATACCCCCGTAGAGAGTATAATTTTCCACAAATCTAAACTACCGACAGCTTTTTATCACGCCGTGGTCCGGTCTTTATTCGAACCATTTTTCATAACCAGCCACTACACGCGCTGCGAGGTGGTTTTATTGGCACGTCTTGTCAAAGCAGAGATCGTGTCCCCCTTATCACGGGATTCTCATCAATACAGGTGTGGGTAACCCAACCGTGTTTGCTTAATATGACTCCTCCATTTTAGGCATGTCTGAAATGGTCACTCGGGGGATGCTTGATATTCGTCCTCTTTATAAAGGGGGGCCAAGGCCTATCCTTTTCTTCCCACGCTCGATCCTTCCCCTCCCGCACCTCGAGTTCCAACACCCAAGGCTCAAGCTAAAGCACTCCGGACCTTCGACCATGTCCGAATCCAATCTTCAAGGCCGGTGGATGGCCTCCTCCGTCATGGAGGAGCATATCCAGAAGCTTAGGGAGGCCAGGTATCTCACCGCCAAAATCCCACACAGGCTGCCTGCCCAAGGGCAGGTCATCCCCACTCCCGAACCCAACGAGAGTGTCGTATTTGTTTCTCACTTCCTCCGAGGGCTAGGTTTCAGTCTCGATCCCTTCGTGAGGTGGCTTATGTTCTATTACGGGCTAGATTTCCATGATCTAGCTCCGGATTCCATCCTTCACATCTCGTCGTTTGTCGTCGTGTGTGAAGCCTTTCTCTGCATTACCCCCCACTTCGGCCTATGGCTCAAGACTTTCAATGTGAGGCCGAGGGTGATTGACTGGCATCACGCGGAGTGCGGAGGTGCTATGATAAGCAAAGGCGCCGACGTCCCATGGCCGAAGGGTTCTTTCGCGGAAACATATGATTTATGAACACAGAAGTGGTTTTACATCACAGCTCCCCGAGGTACAAAGCGGGCGGCCGCTCCAGCGTTCCGCTCGGGCCTGTCGGCATTCTGGGAACGGGGGTCCCCATAATTGCCTGCCTGCGGCCTGCGGCGTGGCTCAAGTGGTGGCCCAATGCGGCCCTTCTTCATCAGTACAAGACTCAAGACCCTCGCGAGGGGCCAAGCCTAGCAGGGCGGACGACGCAAGGCTTCCTCAGGGATGGGAGTACCGAGGCATCAGGCAAAGGTTGCCATTTGAGTGCAACGAGACCAAGACCAGCGGAGCGGCAGGATGGAGGTCACTGTGGAGCCCAAGACGGCGTCATCACTAGTGCTTTTGGCAGCCAAAGACCAACTTTAGTTAGGATAACTTGTACTAGATGTTCCCCTTCAAAATGGCCATTGTTGGCGCCCTTCTCGCTCAATATTTGGGAAGAGGACCAGGGCCTCTATAAATAGGACTAGCCACCGCAGAGAGAAAGGGATCGGATCGAGTGCTCATTGGGAGAGAGAGAGAGAGAGGCGATCGAACTCACCCAAGCAGTTCATCGCACCAGCTCAATAACACCTCTCGCGAGGCTGTTCTTCCCTTGTTCTGTTCATCAGCAGCCCCAGAGGCAATCCACCACACCACACACTAGAGTAGGGTATTACACCACAACGGTGGCCCGAACCAGTATAAATCTTGTGTCCCTTGTGTCGTTCATCGTTTCAGCTTAGATCTCGCGAGGCGATCGGACGTAGATCGGTAGGGGAGAGATCTTCATGCGCACCCCAGAGTTCGAACCTTAAGGGTCTGCCGGAACCCAACATCCGACATTTGGTGCGCCAGGTAGGGGGTGCGCCGGAGCTCTCCCTCCCATCGGCCCGTTCCCCATCAGCACCGCACTCTGCCCTCATGGCGGCCAACGCGCCGCCCGCTCCAGCTGTCGACCCTGGCGCGGAAACCAGGGGGCTCCGAGCCCTGGCCCCCGCCTTGCGACAGGTGCAGTGGCCGAACAAGTTCAAGTCGGACATGCCACCACGCTACGACGGCACGGCCGACCCGCTGGCCTTCCTGCTGGCATATGAAGAAGCCGTCCTCGAGGCCGGAGGCGACGACAAGGTCATGGAGAACTGGCTCCTCGCGGCCCTCACCGGTGTCCCGTGCATCTGGCTGCTCCAGCTACCAGCGGCTTCGGTGGCCTCCTAGGAGGAGTTGCGCAACCTCTTCCTCGCCCATCATGTTGCGCCGACACCCCCAGTCGTCGCGGCCATCCTGGGCGGATCGCAGGCGCCACCTTCAAGCCGCCACGTCAAGCCATTCGTCTGCCAGATCGGCGCTGTCCTCAAGCGCCGAGAACCCCCCCCCCCGGGCTGGGTGGCACCCAAGGTTGATTTGACCTTCAGCTCAGATGATCACCCCTCCAACACCGCCTGTTCGGGCGCACTCCCGATGCTATGCACCCCCACCATCTACCAGGTGGCCGTCACCAGGACCCTCATCGATGGTGGTGTCGGCCTCAACATGCTCTCGGTGGAGGCCTTCAGCCTCCTCCACGTGCCGCTAGAGCGGCTTCAACCCAGCATGCCCTTCTCGGGCGTCGGAGGCGGTTCCACTGGCTCCATGGGGCAGATGCGCCTGCCGGTGACCTTCGGCACCCATGACAACTTCCGGACGGAGGTGATCGACTTTGACATCGCCCCCATAGGCCTCCCGTACAACACCATCCTCGGCTACCCAGCCTTGGCCCAGTAGATGGCAGCGACTCACCCGGCATACAACCTCATGAACATGCTCGGGAGCAGCGGGATCCTCACCGTGTCCGGAGACACAATGGGATGCGCTACAGGCGCTCAAGCTTGCTTTCAAGACGGTCGCGGCGGCGCAGCCCGCCAGCGCAGATGTCCCCGAGCCCAAGCGGGCTGCGCCGGCTAAGAAGAAGCAGCTATTCAGCCAGGACAAGGTGGAGACCAAGCAGGTACCGGTCGACAAGTATGGATCCACTGGCGCCACCTTCACCATAGGCGCCAACCTTGAGCCTGAGCAAGAGGAGGACTTGGTGAAGTTCCTGCGCGCAAACAAGAAGGTGTTTGCGTGGGAACCTAGTCAGCTGGCAGGAGTCCCAAGGGGTGTGATTGAACATCATCTCAACGTGTGCCCCAACGTGCGCCCCGTAAAGCAGAAGGCAAGGCGGCAGTCCACTGAAAAGCATGCCTTCATCGTCCAAGAAACCCGCAAGTTAGAGGCAGCGGGCGTCATTCGCGAGGTCCGCTATCCTGACTGGCTGGCCAACCCTGTTGTTGTGCCCAAAAAGGGAGGAAAGGAACGCATGTGTGTCGACATCACCAACCTCAACAAGGCCTGCCCACAAGATCCATTCCCGCTCCCTCGAATCAACCAGATCGTCGACTCTACCACTGAGTGTGACCTATTGTGCTTCCTGGATGCCTTCTCGGACTATCACCAGATCAAGATGGCGGTAGAAGACGTGGAGAAAACGGCCTTCCTGACCCCGTGCGGAGAGTACTGCTATACCTGCATGCCGTTTGGGCTGCGCAACGCAGGAGCGACCTTTCAGCGGCTGATGCACATCGCCTTGGGCCGGAAGCTCGGGAGGAACGCTGAAGCTTACGTCGATGACATTGTGGTGAAGTCTTGGGAGGCGAAGACCCTGATACAGGACCTGGAAGAAACCTTCGCGAGCCTTCGTGAAGTGGATCTGTAGCTCAATCCGGAGAAGTGCGTATTTGGAGTCCCCTCCGGCAAGCTCTTGGGCTTCCTCGTGTCCCACAGGGGCATCGAGGCCAACCCAGAGAAGGTCAAAGTAGTCGAAGACATGAGTCCGCCGAAGACCCTTAGAGAAATGCAGAAGCTCACCGGGCGTATTACTGCACTGGGACGCTTCATCTCCAAGCTGGGGGAGCGGGCACTGCCCTTCTTCAAGCTAATGAAGAAGAAGGGCCCGTTCAAGTGAACTAAAGAGGCCGACAAGGCATTCCAAGATCTTAAGAAGTACCTCACCAGCCCACCGATGATGGTAGCTCCGCGCCCTCGAGAGCCTTGGTGCTTTACTTTGCAGCCACCCCCTACTCCGCCAGTGCAGCCCTGGTGGCGGTTAGAGAGGAGCGCCGGGCCAAGGCCGCAGCCGCCGTCCCGGCTGGGGCAGAGCAAAGCCTAGAAAGCCTCGCGAAGACCACAACCACAGCAGAAAAGGATCATCCCCAGCAGGGGAACGCACCCAGAGCGGAGGAGGCCTCTCCAGGCAACCAAGCGCTGGGGGCTCCGTCGTCTTAGGAGGCGCCTCAACCTCCGGAGGACGCGGGCTGCGCCAACACCCTCAACCTTGTCGAGCACCCTGTATACTTCGTTAGCACGGTCCTACGGGACGCGAGGGCGCGGTACCCCATGCCCTAGAGACTCCTCCTCGCACTGTTAGTGGCCTCATGCAAGCTGCGGCACTACTTTCAAGGCCATCCCATCAAGGTTGTCTCAGCATACCCCTTGGAAAGGGTACCCAGGAGCCCCAACTCAGCTGGAAGAGTTGCTGAATGGAACATCGAGTTGCAAGTGTTTCAGCTGGAATTCAGCACGACTAGAGTCATCAAGGGAGACGCACTTGCAGATTTCGTGGCAGAATGGGCAGAGGCACCGGGGATCAAAGCGAGCGAGGACCGGTCGCTTCCCCCGGGAAGTGAAGCACCGGATGGCTGGGTCATGTACTTCGACGGGGCATTCTCGCGACAGGGCACGGGGGCTGGTGCCGTGCTCATATCCCCCACTCAAGACAAGCTCTACTACACTGTGCAACTCTGCTTCCAGCATGGGGAGAAGGTCTCCAACAACATAGCAGAGTACGAGGGCCTGATAGCAAGCTTGAAAGCTGCAGCCGTCTTGGGGGTAAAGCGCCTCATCATCAAGGGCGACTTACAACCTCTCGTCAACTTCTCCAACAAGGTATACGAGCTGAAGGACGAGCACATGGAAGCATATCTTGCGGAGGTCCGCAGGATAGAGAAACAGTTTTGGGGGCTGGAGTTGCAGCATGTGCCTCGCGGCACCAATCAAGAGGCTGATGACATCACCAAGAGGGCATCCAGGCGGTTGCCCCAGGAGCCTGGCGTCTTCGAGGAGCGACTCTTCAAACCCTCAGCGGCGCCATCACTATCGAGCACAGCACAGCCTCGGGAGGAGCTCCCTCAACCACCTGCCTCGGGAGCCCCGGCCTGTGGCCCAACTTCAGGGGCATGCTTGCTCCTGGCGCTGGAGCCTCAGGAGGGATGTTGGACCATGGAGTTCAAGGATTACTTGATGCAAGGGACCTTGCCAGAGAAGGAGGAGGACGCGGAGCGCGTGGCGCGGCAGGCCACGACCCATTGCATCCAAGACGGAGAGCTCTACCGAAAGCGACCGAATGATGTTACTCTACGTTGCATCTCCAGGGAGCAGGGAAAAGAGCTGCTGGCAGACATTCACGATGGAGACTGCGGGCACCCCTCGTCTTCGCGCACACTCGTCGGCAAGGCGTTTCGCAGCGGTTTCTATTGGCCAACAGCACTCAACGACGCAATCGAGCTGGTGAAGGCTTGTGAAGCCTGTCAGTTCCATGCCAAGCAGATTCACCAGCCAGCTCAGGGCCTTCAGACCATTCCCCTCTCGTGGTCGTTCACTGTTTGGGGACTGGACATCCTTGGCCCATTTCCTCGGGTGCCAAGGGGCTATCGCTACCTTTACGTCGTCATCGACAAATTCACCAAGTGGGCAGAAGTGGAAGCTGTCCACACCATCCTGGCTGGCTCGGCAGTCAAGTTCATCAGGGGCCTCATGAGCCGGTTTGGGGTACCCAATCGCATCATCACCGACAACGGTTCGCAGTTCACCAGCAATCTCTTCAAAACATATTGTGCTAACCTTGGAACGCAGATATGCTACGCTTCGGTGCCACACCCTCGGAGCAACGACCAAGCTGAGGGCGCTAACACAGAGGTCCTGAAGGGCCTCAAAACCCCAACCTTCAAGAAGAAGCTGGAGGCCTGCGGCAGGGGCTGGCACGACGAGCTTCAGTCCATGCTATGGTCCATCTATACTACCGCTACCAAGTCGACCGGCAAAACCCCGTTCTTCCTCATCTACGGTGCTGAGGCGGTCCTCCCTCACGAGGTTAGGCATCGCTCAGCGCGGGTCCTGACTTTCGATGAAGCACAGCAGGACGCCATGCGGGGGTGGACCTCGTGCTTGGGAAGGAATGTCATCGGGAGGCTGCGCTTCGGGCTGCGAGATACCAACAAGCACTGCGGTGGTACCATTGCCGCAGCATCCGCCCCAGGGCCCTCGAGGTAGGTGACCTCGTGCTCAGACGAGTGCTCTCTAGGGAGGGGCTGCACAAGCTCTTGCCCATGTGGGAGGGCCCATTCAAGGTTGTTCATGTCTCTAGGCCCGGTGCTGCACGCTTGGAGACTCAGGAGGGGGTTCCCATCCCGAACGCGTGGAACATCCAGCATCTCCAGAAGTTCTACCATTGAACAAGGGCCCAGAGCCTATAAAGAAGGCCCGGTGCCTGTGAAGCTAGACGAACCAAGAAAGGCCCAGTGCCTGTGAAGAAGGCCAACGCCTGTGATGCTCATTTCCCCAAGAAAGGCCCGGTGCCTGTGAAGAAGGCCAACGCCTATGAAGCTCATTTCCCCAAGAAAGGCACGGTGCCTGTGAAGAAGGTCAACGCCTGTGAAGCTCATTTCCCCAAGAAAGGCCCGGAGCCTGTGAAGAAGGCCAATGCCTGTGAAGCTCGTCGCCCGTGACACTCTCACGTAATAATGAGTTGGGGCTGTACACGCCCCGGAGTCTCCAGAGAGCCGCCCTCGGGCCTCGGGGGCTCCCACCCACGCCTAGTGGCAGCACTTAGCTCCGTGCTGGTGATAAGATGTCCAAGACTAGATTAGGTGCCGGACGCGGATTTTTCATTTGCTTTCTGTAGTTGGCATGTTCGACCCTATTTGAAGTTTTATTGGAGTTGTTGTCGTCCTTAACTTGTGACTCTCTGTCTTTTTCGCCTACTTGCCTTGTTTTCTCTCGCGCAAGTCTCGCAAGGGAGCTAAGCGGGCGCCCTCGCGAGAGTTTTCTGCCCCAATCATTTGAATCTTTCCTATCCAAGCCCACTACGGGAGCACCCCTCGCAGTCCGTGCCCCATGGGCATCGCGACACAAACACAGGACCTGAGTCGGTCGCCTCCGCGACCGAGACCGGAAGTTACCACTCCTGACTAACCCTTGCAGGACATGAAGCGCACGGCGGGGCCTCAGCCTCGGGAAGCGAAGACTGCAGCAAGCCCTCCCGAGCTAAGTAATTCCTGCACGCGGGCATGCGGCACAAAAACACAGCACAGAAATGGCGGAAACAACATGATGATTAACAGCAACAGTCCAACACGCCCTCATGGGGCCCTACACTACTTTCCCTTTTGCGCAGGAAAGGGAGAAAAACAAAATAGACACGACTTGCTCGGCACCAACTCGCGGCGAGGGCTCGTACTGCCTTTGGAGCTCAGTCAGACTCCTCCTCGCGCTTCACCGAGGCGCGACGGTGGACTGACTTGCTACCTCCCTCCAGGCGAGCGTGATGGCGCGGAGGCTGGTCGCAGCCACCGCTAGAGCTGCCGAAGCTTGGCGAGCCTCGAGCGCCGCCGACCACGCGCCTGCCGTCATCTTCATCCTGATCATCGCCGGGGCTGGATACCCGGCCGCGGTCATCGTCTTTGGGGCAGCACCCAGCGTGGCAACCGTCTTCTCTGAATAACCTCACGTAGAGGGTGACGTCGCTGTCGAACTTGAAGTGCAGGGTGCAGCGCTGGCTCAGGCCACGCGCGCGGGCAAATGTTTGCCAGGCGCGGGTCAGGGCCACATTCCCGGTGACGGAGACCTCCAGCGAAGCCCAGGAGGCCCTGCTGCTGCAACCATCCGCCTGAAGCCAGAGGCCGCCCGGAGCGCCGGCCGGAAGTTCACCTACAAAGAAGTGGGGAAGCTGGAGCCAGGTGCTGGTTGGGTCCGCCGACCACACGACGAACTCCGACAGCACCTCCGCTGAGTGGAAGCGCGGACTGGGAGGCCGCACAGTCGCGGCACGCCTTCCCTCGACAACCAGGCACCCATCGCCACGCAGGGGATCGCCACTGCGGGAGCCACATGATGCTTGCATGGACGACCTCAGCGCGCTTGGCTGGGGGAGAGTCGGGCCCTTCCCGGCGAGCCTTTCCCTTCTCTGCGGACGAGAACCTCTTTGGCGGCGCCATGGGAGATGGCGAGTAGCTGGGATGGGGACAAAGAAGGGGGCAAGGAGGGAGATGTACAGAGGGGGCTCGCGCCCTCCAACATTTATAACCGGAAGGAAGCCAACCGTCGACCTCCACGATCGCAGGTAATCATGACCCGTTTCTGCATGCAGGGACTTGTCAAGTTGGGTAGTTGCCGAGGCAGCGTGGGAAAGCGGAGACGCCCACGACCAATCAACCGCCACGCGGCGCCCAAGGCTGCAGGCTGATGGGGCCCGCGGCGCTCTGCACTTGCCCCTTCGCTTCTACGTTAAGCCAAGTCCGAGCGCACCTTGGGCCCGGGGGCTACTGTCAGCGTTCTGGGAATGGGGGTCCCCAGACTTGCCTGCCTGCGGCCTGCGGCGTGGCTCAAGTGGTGGCCCAATGCGGCCCGTCTTCATCGGTACAAGACTCAAGACCCTCACGAGGGGCCAAGCTTCACGGGGAGGACGATGTAAGGCTTTCTCAGGGATGGCCTCTCCTGGCAGGCTCGCGAGGAGGCGGAGAGATCAAGGCAGGGTACCTCGCGAGGTTCTCGTGACGCAAGCCATGATGATCCAGACCAGGCGGGTGCCAGGCGGGTGCCGACCTGTGCAGTGTCTTTGTTTCCTCTTTGGTGCAAAGGGGGCAAGCACAGGCGTGGAGTACCGAGGCATCAGGCAAAGGTTGCCATTTCAGTGCCACGAGACCAAGACCAGCGGAGCGGCAGGATGGAGGTCACCGTGGAGCCCAGGACGGCGTCATCACCGGTGCTTTTGGCAGCCGAAGACCAACTTTAGTCAGGATAACTTGTACTAGATGTTCCCTTTCAAAATGGTCGTTGTTGGCGCCCTTCCCGCTCAATATTTGGGAAGAGGACCACGGCCTCTATAAATAGGACTAGCCACCGTAGAGAGAAAGGGATCGGATCGAGTGCTCATTGGGAGAGAGAGAGAGAGGCGATCGAACTCACCCAAGCAGTTCATCGCACCACCTCAAGAACACCTCTCGCGAGGCTGTTCTTCCCTTGTATTGTTCATCAGCAGCCCCAGAGGCAATCCACCATACCACACACTAGAGTAGGGTATTACACCACAACAATGGCCTGAACCAGTATAAATCTTGTGTCCCTCGTGTCGTTCATCGTTTCAGCTTAGATCTCACGAGGCGATCGAACATAGATCGGTAGGGGAGAGATCTTCATGCGCACCCCAGAGTTCGAACCTTAAGGGTCTGCCGGAACCCAACATCCGACAGGGCCCCCCGCCGCAACTGGCGTCATGGGTCAACAAGGGGCTGGATTGGGGGCCGATTAACGACGTGCTGACACTGTGCTACCTGTTGAGCACAAGTCCCTCAGTTTTTGAGAACCAAGGTATCAATCCAGTAGGAGACCACGCACAAGTCCCTCGTACCTACACAAAACAATAGCAACTCGCAACCAACACTTAAGGGTTGTCAATCCCTTCATGGTCACTTATGAGAGTGAGATCTGATAGAGATAATATTTTTGGTATTTTTGATAGATAGATGCAAAGTAAAAAGTTAAGGGCAAAGTAAAAACAAAGCAAGTAAATAAAGTGATAGAGATTGATATGATGAGAATAGACCCGGGGGCCATAGGTTTCACTAGTAGCTTCTCTCAAGAGCATAGATATTCTACGATGGGTGAACAAATTACTGTTGAGCAATTGACATAATTGAGCTTAGTTATGAGTATATCTAGGCAATGATCATGTATATAGGCATCACATCCAAAAAAAAGTAGATCGAAACGATTCTGCATCTACTACTATTACTCCACTCATCGACCGCTATCCAGCATGCATCTAGAGTATTAAGTTAAAACAGATAACGCCGTAAGCAAGATGACATGATGTAGAGGGATAGATTCATGCAATATGATAAAAAAAACATCTTGTTATCCTCGATGGCAACAATACAATATGTGCCTTGTTGGCCCTTCTGTCACTGGGTAAGGACACCTCAAGATTGAACCCAAAGCTAAGCACTTCTCCCATTGCAAGAACTACCAATCTAGTTGGCCAAACCAAAAAGGATAATTCGAAGAGACTTGCAAAGATAAATCAATCATACATAAAAGAATTCAGAGAAGAATCAAATATTTTCCATAGATAATATTGGATCATAAACCCACAATTCATCGGTCTCAACAAACACACGCAAAAAGAAGATTACATCGAATAGATCTCCACAAGAGAGGGGTAGAACATTGTATTGAGATCCAAAAAGAGAGAAGAAGCCATCTAGCTACTAGCTATGGACCCGAAGGTCTGAAGTAAACTACTCACACTTCATCGGAGGGGCTATGGTGATGATGTAGAAGCCCTCCGTGGTGGATGCCCCCTCTGACGGAGCTCCGGAACAGGCCCCAAGATGGGATCTCATGGATACAGAAGGTTGCGGCGGTGGAATTAGGTTTTGGCTCCTGTTCTGATCGTTCCGGGATACGTAGGTATATATAGGAGGAAGGAGTACGTCGGTGGAGCTCCCAGGGGCCCACGAGGTAGGGGGCGCACCCAGGGGCGCGCCCTCCACCCTCGTGACCTCCTCGGGCACTGCTTGGAGTAGGGTCCAAGTCTCCTGGATCACGTTCGGTTGGAAAATCACGATTCTGAAGGTTTCAATCCGTTTGGACTCCGTTCGATATTCTGTTTCTTCGAAATACTGAAAAAGGCAAAAAACAGCAATTCTAGACTGGGCCTCCAGTTAGTAGGTTATTCCCAAAAGTAATATAAAAGTGGAAAATAAAGCCCAATATAGTCCAAAACAGTAGATAACGTAGCATGGAGCAATCAAAAATTATAGATACGTTGGAGACGTATCAGGCATCCCCAAGCTTAATTCCTGCTCGTCCTTGAGTAGGTAAATGATAAAAATAAGAATTTTTGATGCGGAGTGATACTTTGGCATAATTTCAATGTAAATCTTCTTAATTGTGATATGAATATCCAGATCCGAAAGATTCAAGACAAAAGTTCATATTGACACAAAAATAATAATACTTCAAGCATACTAATCAAAGCAATCATGTCTTCTCAAAATAACATGGCAAAAGAAAGTTCATCCCTACAAAATCATATAGTTAGGCTATGCTTCATTTTCGTCACACAAAGATGTTCCCAACTTCTATACCCCCGATGACAAGCCAAGCAATTGTTTCGTACTTAAATAATCTCAAACTTTTTCAACCTTCACGCAATACATGAGCGTGAGCCATGGATATAGCACTATGGGTGGAATAGAATATGATGATGGGGATTGTGTGGAGAAGACAAAAAAGGAGAAAGTCTCACATTGACGAGGCTAATCAACGGGCTATGGAGATGCCCATCAATTGATGCCAACATGAGGAGTAGGGATTGCCATGCAATGGATGCACTAGAGCTATGAATGCTCAACAAAAGAAAACTAGTGGGTGTGCATCCAACTCGCTTGCTCACGAAGATCTAGGGCATTTGAGGAAGCCCATCGTAGGAATATACAAGCCAAGTTCTATAATGAAAAATTCCCACTAGTATAAAAAGATAACTTATGAGACTCACTACATGAGGAACAAGGTGCTACTTTGAAGCACAATATATGAGACTCACTACATGAAGAACAAGGTGCTACTTTGAAGCACAAGTGTGGAAAAAGAGATAGTAGCATTGCCCTCTTTTTTTTCTTTTTTTGGGCCTTTCTTTTTTTTGGCCTTTCTCTTTTTCTTTGGGCAGTGCTCTAATAATGATGATCATCACACTTCTATTGATTACAACGCAAGGGTTACAACTCGAAACTTAGAACAAGATATGACTCTATATGAATGCCTCCGGCGGTGTACCGGGATGGTGCAATGAATCAAGAGTGACATGTATGGAAAATAATGCATGGTGGCTTTGCCACAAATACGATGTCAACTACAAGATCATGCAATGGCAATATGACAAAAGTAATGTATGTCATGATGATGATGGTGGAAGTTGCATGGCAATATATCTCGGAATGGCTATGGAAATGCCATGATAGGTAGGTATGGTGGCTGTTTTGAGGAAGATATAAGGAGGTTTATGTGTGATAGAGTATATCGTATCACGCGGTTTGGATGCACCGGCGAAGTTTGTGCCAACTCTCAAGGTGAGAAAGGGCAATGCACGGTACCGAAGAGGCTAGCAAAGGCGGAAAGGTGAGAGTGCGTATAATCCATGGCCTCAACATTAGTCAAAAGAACTCATATACTTATTGCAAAAATTTAGAAGTCATCAAAAATTCAAGTACTACGTGCATGCTCCTAGGGGGATAGATTGGTAGGAAAATACCATCGCTCGTCCCTGACCGCCACTCATAAGGATGCACAAGCCAGGTACACTTCATGTTTCAAATTTGTTACACAACTTTAACCATACGTGCATGCTACTGGGCTTGCAAACTTCAACACAAGTATTTCTCAAATTCATAATCACCTAACTAGCATGACTTTGATATTATCACCTCCATATCTCAAAACAATTATCAAGCATCAAAGATATCTTAGTATTCAATTCACTCAAAAGAAAGTTTCACATATCTTGAACACCAAGTATATTAATATTAAGCAAATTAACATGCTATTAAAGTCTCTCAAAATAATCTAAGTGCAGCATGAGATATCAATAGTTTCTTTAAAACAAATCCATCACCGTGCTCTAAAAGATCTAAGTTGTCAGGACCCCGACTCGATGCCACATCGATCTAGCATGTAACACCTCATATCACTTTGCGGCCTCACGCACGGTATTCCCACGGGTGTCGTCTTACCTTTGCCTGGGACCGTTTGCGCCTTTTGGCACACGTATATGATAGTGTCGCTAGCATCCATATGGTAAAGAGCCCGGGCTGACATGGCTAGTCATAAACCCAAAGTGGCACAGACTTATAGGGACAGGCATCCATGACCCAACATCGAACGTGTCGGTCATCAGCAAGTGAATCCGGGCTGTAGCACTGGGCTAACAGGACTCCGGTAAACCGGGCTATAGCGGACTAACAGGACTCCGGTATCCATCGCGTGACATTTCCCCGAAGGGACAGACACAGGAACGAAGAAGGACACATGCCGGCCAGCCTAAGTGTTCCGGAGCAGTAGCAAGCTACCAAGGCTCAGTGGAGACACTAGGAGACATTTCCCGGTAAGAGAGGCTACTAAGAATAAACAACTAGATAGTCAGATCCCACACATACCAAGCATTTCAATCATACACACAATATGCTCGATATGTGCAAATACAACAAGGCATCACAACATGACTCTACGACACCAGTACTTTATTTAAGGCTCAGAGAGCCATACATATCATACACACAAGTACGGGTCACACGACCCAGCATTCAAGTCATACAGACATACAAGCCAACAGCGGAAGTAACTTGTCTGAGTACAGACAACTAGTAAAATAAAAGAGGCTTGGGAAAGCCTGGCTATACTACGTGGTCCTTCACAAGCTCAGGGTCACCACCTGGGCCTCGGTCTACTCATCGATGTCAACGTCTACGAAGAACCCATCAGAAGGGGTTGCAGCGTCTTCTGAAAAATGTAAATTAAAGCAACATGAGTACAAAGGTACTCAGCAAGACTTACATCAGATCCTACATACATGCACATTATCAAGGGGGGTTGGTGGGGTTATTGCAGCAAGCCAGCTTTGACTCTTGGCTAAGCTATCCTACGATACACCAACTTGAAATGGTTTTGCGCACGCGAGTCCACTACTCACCACTTCAATACACCACTGAGGATCCACCTCCGTCATCCTACGGAAGAGCCATCCTCGGCACTCACGCTTATCTTGAGATTTTAGTAGTATCCATTTACTTGTCTATGAACTGTATAGGCAACCAAGTAGTCCTTTACTGCGGACGCGGCTATTCGAATAGATAATGTTAACCCTGCAGGGGTGTACTTCTTCATACATGTTTCCACCACTTAGCGTCTGCACAGGACATGTGCTCCGCAGACTTCAAGCGAAAGCCTACGTGGGTGTAGACCATGACCTACCTAAACACCTAAGTCTCTGGTCCAGGTTTATCACCTATCCAGGTTCCATCCGCAGGGAGTCCGGCCGAGGTTTCCCATACGGCCCCGAACGATGTGTACAGGGTTCCGTGACACCTAACGGGTGCCCGGTATTCCCGGCCACGTACCTACCGCATCACAGCCCACCCCTACGGTCAGCGCTGTCCACGGCCTCCAGTAGGCTACAAACACCAGAAACTACTTGCAACTCCTGGACAGAGGACTAGGGTGAATAAGAAGTCGAGCGGGGTCATATTTCAGGGCCCAATGCATGGTAGTAGCTGAATCTTAAATCACACATACAGATCTCAGTGCTTAAGGTCGGCTTCAATGAAACAACCCACCATGTACTCCTACATGGCCTTTCATCGATACCTTTACCAAATCGTGTTCACCACATCACTCTCATTACCGGCATGAGCATTTCACTCTAGCCCATCACCCAGATGAACCAGACCTGACACGACTCTAAGCATAGCAGGCATAGCAAGGTAGGAACAACACATACATATGGCTCAAACAACTCCTACACATGCTAGTGGGTTTCATCTAGTTACTGTGGCAATGACAGGTCATGCAGAGGAAATGGGTTCAACTACCGTAGCACACAGCAGTTTGAAACGCGTTGTCTTAATGCAGTAAAAGAGAGCAGAAGCGAGAACATGGGATTGTATCGATATGATCAAATGGTTGGTTGCTTGCCTGATGGGTCGATGCACTGATATTGTTCTTCGTTAGGGTAATCGTGGTACTCCTCGGAGGCAGAACCTGCCGCAAAGAGCACCGATACACAACATTACCAAACAATATGCAACAATATGATGCATGCATGAAACATGGCAATATGAGTGTGTTGGGCTAATGCAACTAAAACCAGATGGGTTTGAACCATTTTGAACCAAAGATTCAATTTCCAAACTCATACATGGCCCTTATAAGGTGCTTTAACTTGTTCTGCAATAAACAGTAGGTTAGCTTGTTTAAACATGCATGAAACCAGTACAGATGGATAGGTTGGATTTTTCTGATCATTTTTCATATATAACACTTTGCATTTGGAGCTATGGTTGATTTACTATGAATTTTTGAAGTTTAGAACATTTTCTGAAATTTATAAATCATTTTAGATTTATTTTAATTCCAGAAAAGGATTACTGCGTCAGCATGATGTCATGCTGACCTCAGCAAGTCAACAGACTGGTCCAGGTCAAACTGACCAGTGGGTCCAGGGTGTCAGTGCAATTAGTTTAGCTAAAAAAAATTAATTAGAACTAAACCGGATTAGTTAACAGGGCTGGGCCCCACCTGTCATTGACTCAACAGAGTCAACCAGGGCCCACCCATGGTCAAAGTCAAGTGGGTGCACCGGCGTTTAGCCGCCGGCGAGCCCGACGCGGCGGCGGAAGTGATTTTGGCCGTTCCGGCCACCAAATGGGTCGCGGAAGGCATCTAAGTGGAGCTGGGGACAAACCGCAGCTCTTGGTGGAGTTAGTTGGGGTCGGGGTGGCCGGAATCGGCGCCGACGACGACCTAGGCGGCCGCCGGAGTTCGGGTGGAGGCGAACTCGGGGCTAGGGTGTGCGGTGAGGTGCGGGGAGTGTATGGTTAGACCCTACGCGACGTGGTGAGTGCGATGGACACCGAGAGGTGACCGGAGGATGGCCGGGAGCACGTCGGCGACGATCTCCGTGGCGGTGCATGCGGGTGATCTTCGTGCGGTTGCTACACAGCTCGGGGTGAGAGAGGAAGGGAAGGGGAGGTAGCTAGGCTCATAGGGCACTCGTGGAGGCAACCGGCGGGGTCGGGGACGGACTGATGCGGCGACGGCGTTAAAGGGGATCTCCGGCGACGGCGGACTCGGGCGAAGTCGGTGCGGTGGACTCGGGCCACACGAGCATGCGGGGCTCGGCTAGCTCGACGAAGAGGATGTCGGCAGAGCTCCTAGACACGGCGAGACGGAGCACGGACGGCGGGGAGCGCGGCTACGGCGATGGGGCGGCGGCGGTGGCGTCGGCCATGGCTAGGGAGTGCGAGGGAGAGGAGCTGGGGAGGAGAGGAGATGTCCGAGGGGTTCGGGGAGAGAGGGGGAGCGATCCATGTCGCGGCTCGATGAGGGGAGCGGCGAGGCGGCGACCAGGTGCGTGGCACCCATGCGGTGCTCGCCGCCGAGCACCTGCCTGCCTGCCTGGCCAAGCCAAGCAGCTCGCTGGAGCGGTGGCTGGGCTGGGCCGGCAGGTGGACCTTTGGGTGGCACCAAGTAAGTTTTTCCTATTTTCTATTTTTTTGTTTTTATTCTGTAGGTTTGTGGACTTATTAAAAATACCTAGACAACTCCTAAATTTACCAAACTGCACCTGGTCCTTAGTTGTAATATTTCCAGCAAGGAACATTTTAGTTTGGGAATATTTGAGCATTTGAAATATTTTATACATTTTAAATGCCCAAGTTCACTATTTATGACTTAATACAAAGACCTTAGGATGACCTAGAAAATTGTGCATCACTTTTGGCAGAGGTTCTGAACCAAGACAAAAATGATGGACAGTTTGGAAGGGCTTTTCAGGTTCATTGAAAATATTTTTAGTAAACCCTAGTTGGATTCAGAGGGGGCTGGGGGTTCTGTCATCCCCATTTCAAGTTTCTGATGAAAGAAGAGACATGATGCAACACTCTAATGCATGAACTAGCTAGGGTGTGACAACTCACCCCCACTCAAAAGAATCTCGTCCCGAGATTTAGGTTCCTCCGGAAAGAAGGCGGGGTACTCAAGTCGAAGATGATCCTCCCTTTCCCAAGTTGCTTCCTTCTCAGAATGGTGCGACCATTGAACCTTGAGAAACTTGATATTATGACGTCGAGTGGTACGCTCGGCTTGATCGAGGATACGAACGGGGTACTCTCGATACGTGAGGTTATCTTGAAGATCAAGCGTTTCGTGGTCCACTCCACGGATAGGATCCGAGAAGCAACGCCTGAGTTGAGAAACGTGGAAGACGTCGTGGACTCTGGAGAGATGCGGAGGTAGTTCCAATTGGTAGGCAACTTCTCCTCGTTTAGCGAGAATGCGAAAGGGTCCAATGTAACGAGGAGCCAATTTGCCTTTGATACCGAAACGATGGGTTCCCTTCAGAGGAGTAACCCGAAGGTAAGCCTTCTCGTCAACCTCAAAGGTCATATCTTTATGTTTTCGGTCGTATTGACTCTTTTGACGAGATTGGGCTGTTTTCAACTTTTCACAAACAATGCGAACTTGCTCTTCTGCTTCCTGGATCATGTCCGGGCCAAAGAATTGTCTTTCCCCGGTTTCTGACCAGTTAAGAGGCGTTCGACACCTTCGTCCATAGAGAACTTCAAAAGGGGCTTTACCCAAGCTAGATTGATAGCTGTTGTTATAAGCAAATACGGCAAATGGAAGGCATTTCTCCCAATCCATTCCGAATGAGATAACAGAAGCTCGAAGCATGTCTTCTAGAATCTGGTTGACGCGTTCTACTTGACCACTTGATTGAGGGTGAAAAGCAGTGCTAAAGGAAAGGCGGGTTCCCATAGCATTTTGGAAACTTTCCCAAAATCGAGAGGTGAAGAGACTTCCTCGATCCGAGTTAATTTCCAGTGGAACACCATGGAGAGACACTATTCGGGAGATGTATAAGTCTGCTAATTGACTAGCGGTTATACTCTCGCGAACAGGTAAGAAATGGGCTACCTTGGAAAGACGGTCGACAACGACGAAGATAGCGTTATTCCCTCTCCTGGTCCTGAGAAAACCGGTAATGAAATCCATACCAATTTTGTCCCATTTCCATTCAGGAATAGCTAAGGGTTGAAGGGTGCCAGCAGGCCGTTGATGCTCTGCTTTTACACGACGACAGACGTCGCAGCTAGCAACAAACTGAGCAATGTCTCTCTTCATCCTAGTCCACCAGAACCTCTGGCGTAGGTCCTGATACATCTTAGTACTACTGGGATGAATGGTGAGAGGAGATTCATGAGCCTCCTTAAGGATCAACTATCGTAAATGCTGGTTCTTGGGAACCACTAAACGGTTCTCAAAATACACAACACCATGATCATTTGTGGAGAAACATCTAGCACCTCCGCTAGCAATGTTCTCCTTGATCCTAGATATTCCTTTATCTCGCTTTTGGGCAGCGATAATTTGATCCGTAAGAGTAGGTTTCGCCACCAAGGTGGAAAGAAAACCTTGAGGAACAATGTGAAGGTTAAGCTTCCGAAATTCCTCATGGAGAAGAGGTTGACTTTGTTGTAACATCAGATTGTTACAATAAGATTTATGACTTAGTGCATCAGCCGTGATGTTGGCCTTTCCTGGGGTGTAAGTTATTCCTAAGTCGAAATCTACGATCAACTCAACCCAATGTCTTTGCCTGAGATTCAAATCCGGTTGGGTGAAGATGTACTTCAGGCTTTGGTGATCGGTGAAGATTTCGCAATGATTACCGAGGAGGTAATGTCGCCAGGTTTTAAGTGCATAGACTACAGCTGCAAGCTCTAGATCATGAGTAGGATAATTCTCCTCATGTGGGTGCAATTGTCGTGAAGCGTAAGCAATTACGTGTCGATCTTGCATGAGAATGCAACCTAGTCCTTGTCGCGACGCGTCGCAATAAATAACAAAGTCCTTAGAGAAATCTGGTGGTACCAATACGGGAGCAGATGTCAGACGTCTTTTTCAGTTCCTGAAAGCTGTGCTCACATTGTGGAGTCCACTCGAACTTTTTATCTTTCTTGAGGAGTTCAGTTAGAGGTTTGGCAACTTTGGAGAAGTTCTCGACAAAGCGGCGACAATAGCTCGCTAAGCCAAGGAAACTCCGAACTTGCTTGAACGATTCAGGTGGAGTCCAATTAAGGACGGCTTGAACTCGCTCGGGGTTAACAGCAATACCTTTACCAGAAATTACATGTCCTAGATAGGTCACTTCTGGCAACCAAAATTCACATTTAGAGAACTTGGCATAAAGGCGATGCTCTCGAAGTTTCATCAACACTAGCCTTAGATGTTCGGCATGTTCTTCCTCATTCTTGGAGTAGATGAGTATATCATCGAGGTAGACCACGACGAATTTATCCAAATACTCCATGAAGATTGAGTTCATTAACCGAGAAAAGGTGGCTGGGGCGTTGGTTAAACCGAAGGACATGCCGGTGTACTCGTATTGGCCATAACGAGTAACAAAGGCCGTTTTAGGAATGTCCCCGTTCCGGATTTTGATTTGATGGTAGCCCAACCTCAAATCCATTTTAGAGAAGACTGAGGATCCAGCGAGCTGATCATACAGGTCGTTGATCCTGGGGAGCGGATACTTGTTCTTGATTGCGACCAGGTTGACTGGCCGATAATCTACAACCATCCGGTCCGTACCATCCTTCTTCTTGACGAAGAGGATGGGGCAAGCCCATGGAGACGAATTAGGACGGATGAAACCCTTTTTCAAGGACTCATCGAGTTGTTTCTTAAGCTCGGCTAGTTCAAACGGTGCCATCTTATAGGGTCTTCTAGAAATTTGGACAGTTCCTGGGATGAGGTCTATTACGAACTCGACATCTCTGTCAGGTGGAACACCTGGCAATTCCTCTGGGAAGACATCCGGAAAGTCACGGACTACCGGAACGTCTTCGAGGTCTGGCAACGGGCTGGCGTTAAGAGAATATAGTTGTCGCTTAGCTACTCGGGTCAAGACATTGACTATCTTCCCCGAAGGATGTGTGAGTTGGACAGTCCTAGAGAAACAATCAATTTTGGCATGATGGGCTGACATCCAGTCCATGCCCAAAATGATATTAATATCCGAAGATTTGAGAGCTCTCAAAGATGCGAGAAAAACAAGTATGTCGACTTGAATTGCATTTCCATGGCTTACTCTAGAGGTTTGCCATCTAGAACCAGGAGTAGAAATTTCCATAGTGGACGGCATGTCACAGAATGCGGTGTTATGGAAATGTCAGGACCCCGACTCGATGTCACATCGATCTAGCCGGTAACACCTCATATCACTTTGCGGCCTCACGCACGGTATCCCCACGGGTGTCGCCTTACCTTTGCCCGGGACCGTTTGCGCCTTTTGGCTCACGTATATGATAGTGTCGCTAGCATCCATATGATAAGGAGCCCGGGCTGACATGACTAGTCGTAAACACAAAGTGGCACAGACTTACAGGGACAGGCATCCATGACCCAGCTTCGTACGTGTCGGTCATCAGCAAGTGGGTCCGGGCTGTAGCACTGGGCTAGCAGGACTCCGGTACTCAAAGCGTGACATTTCCCCGAAGGGACAGACACAGGAACGAAGAAGGACACATGCCGGCCAGCCTAAGTGTTCCGGAGCAGTAGCAAGCTACCATGGCTCAGTGGAAACACTAGGAGACATTTCCCGGTAAGAGAGGCTACTAAAGATAAACAACTAGATGGTCAGATCCCACACATACCAAGCATTTCAATAACATACACATAATATGCTCGATATGTGCAAATACATCATGGCATCACAACATGTCTCTACGACTCAAGTAATTATTCATTAGGCTCCGAGGAGCGAGACATTACAAACATGGGTCTCACGACCCAACAATCAGAGCATACAAGTCAAAGCACAAGCGGAAGCTATCATGTCTAAGTACAGACGTCTATAAATGAAAAAGGTTGAAAAGCCTGACTATCTATCAGATCCTGCCGAGGGCACAAGATCGTAGCTGAGGTATCAAGCTAAACGTCGAAGACCACGCGGAATTACTAGTGAGACTGAAGTCTCTCTGCAAAAACATAAAATAGGCAAACGTGAGTACAAATGTACCCAGCAAGACTTACATCAGAACTATCTACATATGCATTATTATCAACAAAGGGATGGTGGGGTTTAACTGCAGCAAGCCAGCTTTGACTCGGTGGCTATCCTGAACTACGACTGCAAGTAACTCTTTTGAGGTGGCGCACACGAGTCCACATATTCACCATATCAATACACCACTATGGATCCGCCCCCGTCTCCCTACGAGAACGCCATCCATAGCACTCACGCTTATCTTGCGTATTTTAGAGTATCCACTTTCACTTGTCTATGAACTGATATAAGCAACCCAGAAGTCCTTTTCCGTGGACACGGCTATTCGAATAGATGATATTAACCCTGCAGGGGTGTACTTCTTCATACATGTTTCCACCACTTAGCGTCTGCACACGACATGTGCTCGGCAGACTTCAAGCGAAAGCCGACGTGGGTGTAGACCACGACCTACCTAAACACTCAAGTCTCTAGTCCAGGTTTATCGCCTATTCGGGTTCCATCCATGAGGAGATCCGGCCGGAGTTTCGCTCACAGCCCCAAACGATGTGAACAGGGTTCCCGAGACACCAAACGGGCGCCCGGTACACCGTGCCACGTGCCTACCGCATCACAGCCCACCCCTACGGTCAGCGCTGTCCACGGCCTCCAGCATACTACAAACACCAGAAACTACTTGCAACTCCTGGACAGAGGACGAGGGTGAATAAGAAGTCGAGCGGGGTCATATTTCAGGGCCCAATGTATGGTAGTAGCTGAATCATGGATTACAAACACAGAACTCAGTTCCTAAGGACGGCTTCAATGAGACAACCCACCATGTACTCCTACATGGCCTCTCACCGCTACCTTTACCAAATCGTGTTCACACACTTAGCTCACACACAGTAGGACATGTTCACACGCCTCTGATTCGTCCCCGATGAATCAGACCTGACTCAACTCTAAGCAGTAGCAGGCATGACAAACAAATATGAATGAGTAGGCACAACAGGGCTCAAACAACTCCTACTCATGCTAGTGGGTTTCATCTATTTACTGTGGCAATGACAGGTCATGCAAAGGATAAAGGGGTTCAGCTACCGCAGCAAGTAACAGATAAATCGGTGTTGTCCTAATGCATTAAAAGAGAGCAGGGGCGAGAGAGTAGGATTGTATCGGAATGAACAAGGGGGTTTTGCTTGCCTGGCACTTCTAAAGATAACATTGAGTCTTCATCAGTGTCAACGATCACATCATCGGTATCGCGTCTATCGAGAGGGGACAAATACCGGCAACACAGAAAGGAACACAATCAATGCAATGCACAATATGATGCATGCTCATGACATGGCAATATGAATGTGTTTTGAGCTAATGCAACTAGCAACAGATTAAATGAAGTTGGTTTGAATATAAAATTCAAATTCAAACTCCATATGTGATTATTCAAATGCCATTCACTTCATTTGCCCTAAACAGTAGTGATAAGTTGTTCTAACATGCATGAAAATGGTACAGATGGATTCCTTGAATTTTTCTGATAATTTTTCATATATAATTTATTTAATTTGGAGTTACGGTTGAATTTCTATGATTTTTTGAAGTTTTAGCTATTTTCTGGAATTAATAAATCATTTAAGAATTATTTAAATTCCAGAAACATTTACTGCATCAGCAGTGCGTCACCGTGACGTCAGCAAGTCAACAGGGGTCGGCCAGGGTCAAACCTGACGTGTGGGGTCCACACGTCAGTGTCTCAGTCAACTAACCAGGTTAGTTAGCCCTAACTAACTTAGTTAGCCGGGCGGGGCCCGCATGTCAGTGGCCTATCTAATTAGCTAGGTTAATTAACGCTAACTAATCTAACCCTAATCAACCAGGCGCCTGGGCCCACACGTCAGGGGGTCAAACCCCGGGTCAAACCCGCCGGAGTTGACCCGCGGCTTGTCGCCGGCGACGCCAGCAACGGCGGAGGGCGTCGGAAACGCTCCTTCGGCGACCAAATCGGCGACTGAGGGGTTCTACGCGTAGCTGGGAGTCGCCCGCATCCATCTGTGCAAACGGCAGGGGCTGGGGTGGCTCGAGCTCACCGGAACGGGGCCCGCGGCGGCGACCGGAGTTCGGGCCAGCACGGGCACGGGGCTACGCTTGGCGAGCGAGCGAGCTGAGAGGCTGGGCGGGCTCCTGGGAGATCCACGAGCTCGAGGTCGTGCTCGGACGCGAGTTCGGTGACCTGCAACGACGGCGGCGACATCGCCGGCGGAGCCGAGCTCGCGGCTCCGGTGGAATCGAGGCTACAGGGCGCAATGAAGGGGGAAAGAGGGAGGGGAGGCGTGGGAGCTCACAGCGGTGCCGTAGGGGTGGTTAGCCGGCTCGGGGACGCGACGATGGTGGTGAATTGACGATGAAGATCCTCGGCGGCCGGCGATGGAAACGGCGATGCCGGCGACGTTGTGGCGCGTCCGTAGTTCCATGGCTTGGTGGGGAGGTCGAAGATGTCGTGACGGAGCTCTCAAGCACGCTGGATGGGCGAGGGAGGGCTGGTGGTCATGGTTACGGCGACGAAGACGGCGAGCTCCGCTCGGTGGTGTGCGCGGGAGGGAAGCAGAGGAGGGAACGGGGTCCAGGGGAAGAGAGGGAGGGCTGGACGGCTCCGGGCGGCTGCGTGGCGTCTCCACGCATGGATAGGCTCGAAGGGGGAGGCCTCCAGCGCGAAGCAGGAGGTGGCCGGAGCTCTTCGGCGCGCGCCACGCCTCGCCTCTGCCTACTGGCAGAGGAAGAAGAGGACAAGGGGGGGAGGAGGTGGGCTGGGCCAGCGGGAGGAGCTGGGCCGGCTACAGGTAAGTGGCCCAGGTGGGCTGCAGGTAAAGTTTCCCTCTCTCTTTTATAATTCTGTTCTGTTTTATCTTTTCTATTTTCTGCAATTTGTTTTTGATTTGATTTAAATATCAAATCATTTTATAAAATCCTGGAAACAGTTATGGGTGTTTTCCGAATTATTTCAGTGACCCCTAACAATTTTCCAACATTTATTTGAACATTTAAATTATTTATAGTATTTAAATGCCCAAAGTCAAATACAATATGGTTTAATTCAGAGCCCAATATGTCCTGCAAAAATATAAATCATTTTTGGAAGATGCTTTCACCTCAAACCAGAAATGTTGAAGATCTTTAGAGGGCATTTTGGGTTTAATGAAAAAGATTTTATTTTGACCCTAGTTGAATTCATTTGGTGCTAGGGTTTAGTCAATCCCCATTTCAGGTTTAAATGAAATTTAAACATGAAGCAACACTCTAATGCATGCACTAGGCATTGTCAGAACTAGGGATGTGACAGGAAACGAGCATAATTTTCGGATATGAAAGAATGAGATGCTCCTGTATCGAAAAGAACAGATGCCGGGTGGCAATTAACAAGGAGTGTACCGAGAACGACGTTGGGATCCTCTTGAGCTTCCTCAGCAGAGATACAGTTTACATGGCCACGTGCAGCGGTGGCCAGCTTGGCGTAGAACACTTTCCCTGTCGGCTTGCCACGGCCAACAGCTTTTCCAGATTGGTTGGGGTTGGTCTGGGGACACTCGCGCAGATAGTGGCCCGATTTTCATGGTCCTTGTCTTCAAGCAACTGTGCAGTGGTGCGGGTCCATGAATCCTCCTGAGTGGAGTCAGCATAGATAGCTTGGAGATAACCTTGTGCTCCTGGAAGTGATGCTGGCATATACCGGAAGTCAGAGTCCCGAAATAGACCAGTCCTGACTCGCATGATGGTCATCATAGAGTAGGCAGCATCCTGCACAGCCATCTCAATAGTAACCCCGAGTCCATAGGAGCAGTGGTGGGGCTCGGTAGATCCAGGATAAGATGGAAATATCCTGACAGTACAAAAATATTGACTTTGATTAAAGTCTCGGAATTTCTCTTCGACCGTGTACTCAGGATACCAACGGTACCCTGCCTCAGTCATTACCCTGACCAACATGGCAGTATGGCCGGGTACATCTAGACATCAAGTCAAACGAACCACTTGATTCTGAGGACGGGACGCCATCTGGAACATGATAAACACAAGACATTAAGATTCCTAGCAGAAATTGGACAGCATAACGGTTGTAAATGCTCAAAAGGATTTTGAGGCATTTGACAAACTTGAAAACTTCATAACACAAAACTCAACAGAAATCTCGTGAGCTCCGTTAGAGAAAGAAAACAAAAGACTACTTCAAGGTACTGTAATGAACTCATTCTTTATTTATATTGGTGTTAAACCTACTGTATTCCAACTTCTCTATGGTTTATAAACTAATTTACTATCCATAGATTCGTCAAAATAAGCAAACAACACACGAAAACAGAATCTGTCAAAAACAGAATAGTCTGTAGCAATATGTAACTAACGCAAATTTCTGGAACTCTAATAATTCTAGCAAAATAGGAAGTCCTGGAATATTTTTTTATTGATCAGAAGAAAAAAGAATCAACGCAAAAGCACGTTCCTGTGATTTGTCATAACTAAATTCGTGCGCGCAAAGTTTCTATTTTTCAGCAGAATCAAATCAACTATCATCGCAGGTTATCCTATAGGTTCTACATGGCACAAACACTAATTAAAATATAAAACCACATCCAAACAGAGTCTAGATGGATTATTTATTCCTAAACAGAAGCAAAAACAAAAAACGCAAAATAAAATTGGGTTGCCTCCCAACAAGCGCTATCGTTTAACGCCCCTAGCTAGGCATAAAAGCAAGGATAGATCTAGGTATTGCCATCTTTGGTAGGCAATCCATAAGTGGCTCTCATGATAGATTCATATGGTAATTTTATTTTCTTTCTAGGGAAGTGTTCCATACCCTTCTTTAAGGGAAATTGGAATCTAATATTCCCTTCCTTCATATCAATAATTGCAGCAGTCGTTCTAAGGAAATGTCTACCAAGAATAATAGGACATGAAGGATTGCAATCTATATCAAGAACGATAAAATCTACGGGCACATAATTCCTATTTGCAACAATAAGAACATCATTAATTCTTCCCATAGGTTTTTTAATAGTGGAATCCGCAAGATGCAAGTTTAGAGAGCAACCATCAAAATCACGGAAATCTAGCAAATCACATAAAGTTTTGGGTATAGTAGAGACACTAGCACCCAAATTACACAAAGCATAAAACTCAAAATCTTTAATTTTAATTTTAATAGTAGGTTCACATTCATCATAGAGTTTTCTAGGGATAGAAACTTTCAACTCAAGTTTTTCTTCCTAAGATTGCATCAAAGCATCAACAATATGTTCGGTAAAGGCTTTATTTTGACTATAAGCATGAGGAGAATCTAGCACGGATTGCAACAAGGAAATACAACCAATCAAAGAGCAATTTTCATAATTAAATTCCTTGAGATCCAAAATAGTGGGTTTAGCAACATCACGGTTTTTATTTATTTCAATCCCACTTTCATCAATTTCATCATCAAGATCTAGAAACTCCGAATTCTTAGAACGCCTTCTAGGTAAAGGAAGATAATCTTCAGATTCATCAAGATTCATATTGAAAACAAAGATTTAATGGGGGACACATCAATAACTTTTAGATCTTCATCTTGATTTTCATAGGGATTGGAGGAACACGCTTTAATAAAGGCATCTTTGGAAGCACGCATCCTAGCGGTTCTTTCCTTGCACTCATCAATGGAAATTCTCATGGCTTTGAGAGACTCATTGATATCATGCTTAGGAGGAATAGATCTAAGCTTTAAAGAATCAATTTCAAGAGAAATTCTATCAACGTTCCTAGCCAAATCATCAACTTTAAGCAATTTCTCTTCAAGCAAAGCATTAAAATTCTTTTGTGAATTCATAAACTCTTTAACACTACTCTCAAATTCAGAGGGCATCTCATTAAAATTTCCATAAGAGTTATTGTAGGAATTTCCATAATTATTAGAGGGATTACTAGGATAAGGCCTAGGATTAAAATTTCCTCTATAAGCGTTGTTTCCAAAACTATTCCTACCAACAAAATTCACGTCCATAGATTCATTATTATTCTCAAGCAAAGTAGATAAAGGCATATCATCGGGATCAAGAGGAGTATTGTTGGGAGCAAACATCTTCATAAGTTCATCCATCTTTTCACTCAAAACATTGATTTCTTCTATAGCATGCACTTCCTTACTAGAAGATCTTTCGGTGTGCCATTGAGAATAATTAGCCATAATATTATCAAGCAATTTCGTAGCATCCCCTAACATAATTTCCATAAAAGTGCCTCCCGCGGCCGAATCTAAAAGATTTCTAGAAGCAAAATTCAATCCGGCATAAAATTTCTGTATGATCATCCATAAATTCAAACCATGAGTAGGGAAATTGCGAAGCATTAATTTCATTCTTTCCCAAGATTGGGCAACATGCTCATGATCAAGTTGTTTAAAATTCATAATATCGTTCCTAAGAGTGATAATCTTAGCGTTAGGAAAATACTTAGAGATAAAAGCATCTTTGCACTTGTTCCAAGAATCAATACTATTTTTAGGCAAAGATGAAAACCAAACTTTAGCACGATCTTTAAGTGAAAACAGAAATAACTTCAATTTGAAAATATTGTTATCCGTATCTTTCTTCTTTTGCATATCACACAAATCAACAAAATTGTTTAGATGCATAGCGGCATCTTCACTAGGAAGGCCGGCGAATTGATCTTTCATAACAAGATTCAGCAAAGCGGTGTTGATTTCACAAGACTCATCATTATTAAGAGGAGCAATCATAGTATTAAGGAAATCATTATTATTGGTATTCAAGAAATCACACAATTTGGTATTATCTTGCGCCATGGCAACAAGTAATCCAACACACAAGCAGAAAGGCAAAGGGAAAAAGGCAAACGGGAAAGAGAGGAGGAGATTGGGAAAGAGAGGGCAAATAAAACAGCAAGGGTGAAGTGGGGGAGAGGAAATGAGAGGCAAATGGCAAATAATGTAATTTGAGAGATAGGGATTACGATGGGTACTTGGTATGGTTGACTTGCTTGCGTGAGGCTCCCCGGCAACGGCGCCAGAAATTCTTCTTGCTACCTCTTGAGCACTGCGTTGGATTTCCCCGAAGAGGAGAGGATGATGCAGCAAAGTAGCGTAAGTCCCTCAGTTTTTGAGAACCAAGGTATCAATCCAGTAGGAGACCACGCACAAGACCCTCGTACCTACACAAAATGACAGCAACTCGCAACCAACGCTTAGGGGTTGTCAATCCCTTCACGGTCACTTACGAGAGTGAGATCTGATAGAGATAATATTTTTGGTATTTTTGATAGATAGATGCAAAGTAAAAGTAAAGGGCAAAGTAAAAACAAAGCAAGTAAATAAAGTGATAGAGATTGATATGATGAGAATAGGCCCGGGGGCCATAGGTTTCACTAGTGGCTTCTCTCAAGAGCATAGATATTCTACGGTGGGTGAACAAATTACTGTTGAGCAATTGACATGATTGAGCATAGTTATGAGTATATCTAGGCAATGATCATGTATATAGGCATCACATCCAAAACAAGTAGATCAAAACGATTTTGCATCTACTACTATTACTCCACTCATCGACCGCTATCCAGCATGCATCTAGAGTATTAAGTTAAAACAGAGTAACACCATAAGCAAGATGACATGATGTAGAAGGATAAATTCATGCAATATGATAAAAAAACCATCTTGTTATCCTCGATGGCAACAATACAATACGTGCCTTGTTGCCCCTTCTGTCACTGGGTAAGGGCACTGCAAGATTGAACCCAAAGCTAAGCACTTCTCCCATTGCAAGAACTACCAATCTTGTTGGCCAAACCAAAAAGGATAATTCGAAGAGCTTGCAAAGATAACTCAATCATACATAAAAGAATTCAGAGAAGAATCAAATATTTTCCATAGATAATACTGGATCATAAACCCACAATTCATTGGTCTCAACAAACACACCGCAAAAAGAAGATTACATCGAATAGATCTCCACGAGTGAGGGGGAGAATGTTGTATTGAGATCCAAAAATAGAGAAGAAGCCATCTAGATACTAGCTATGGACCCGAAGGTCTGAAGTAAACTACTCACACTTCATCGGAGGGGCTATGGTGATGATGTAGAAGCCCTCCATGGTGGATGCCCCCTCCGGCGGAGCTCCGGAACAGGCCCCAAGATGGGATCTCGTGGATACAGAAGGTTGCGGCGGTGGAATTAGGTTTTTAGCTCCTGTTCTGATCGTTCGGGGATACGTAGGTATATATAGGAGGAAGGAGTACGTCGGTGGAGCTCCGAGGGGCCCACGAGGTAGGGGGCGCGCCCAGGGGGCGCCCTCCACCCTCGTGACCTCCTCGGGCACTGCTTGGAGTAGGGTCCAAGTCTCCTGGAGCATGTTCGGTTGGAAAATCACGATCTCGAAGGTTTCATTCCGTTTGGATTCCGTTTGATATTCTGTTTCTTCGAAATACTGAAAAAGGCAAAAAATAGCAATTCTGGGTTGGGCCTCTGGTTAGTAGGTTAGTCCCAAAAGTAATATAAAAGTGGAAAATAAAGCCCAATATAGTCCAAAACAGTAGATAAAGTAGCATGGAGCAAACAAAAATTATAGATACGTTGGAGATGTATCACACTGCAAAGCCGCATCCGAGACCTACTTAAGAGGGATATCTGCCTTGTCAAGATAATGCAAGTGATGCTAGTTCGTCGAGTCCTTCCCTGCCAGCGTCGTCCTCTCCATATGTGGGAGTTCAACCCGGATGGACCGCGAACCATTCAACAATTCTTCGGCATGACGCTCAAAGAGATGTATGGGTCATTCTTTGGATCACGAATAAAGTGTCCGGACACCACCGACGACGTGGGTCTCAATTGCAACCATTCAGATACCCAAGTAAGTAATTCCGCTACCGAACACACCATCCTTTATGTTTATTATAACACCATTCTGAAAAATTGCTATCGGCCAGGACTGGCTAAGGAAGGCGGAGAGGATTAGGTGTTTGGCCCCTCTTCCCGAAGGCTCGCCGGATCCTTTGTTGACCAGAATGCTTGAGTGTGCGCTGTATCATGTGCCATCAGGAGAAGGCGAGGGGAGAATAGAGAGTCCTCAAGTGGGCCTCATTTTTTACACATCCAAATCGGGGGAGCAAGCGCCTCCGCGAAGGAGGATAATCGGGGAGGGGAACCTAAAGTCCCCTCTCCTCAAGGTAAGAAAAGGGCCGCCTCCGAAGATTTGGAAATGGAGTCTTCTAAATGAGGGAGGAAAATCTCGCAAGGGGGTCGGCCCTCCATCGAGCCATAAGTGAAAGAGTACTTTGGTAGACATACCCCGTTTTGTCTTTGAGGATAATGACCGAAACATATTTGTTGCAGTCCGGCTTGTAGCCCTTCTCCACAGAGTTCGTCCTCGGGGGATCTTCCTCCGGAGATGATGGAGAGCGAGACGCCTCCCCCTGTCTCCTCGTCACATGGGGCGGACGACCCCCAGGTGTTGTCGCGGAGGATTTCTCCTGATCCACCAAGGCTAGAAGTTGCCACTTCGGCTGCCCGGAGTCTGGAATATCCGGCTCCCAAAGAGAGCTTCAGGAGGAGTCCGGGATTGTCCGGCACACAGCCGGACACACTAATGGGCCTTCTGGAGTGAGCGGCTATCTCAGAGACACATCGTGCCTTAATGGGTATGGTGGTTGAGAGGATTTCATCCGCGAAAAGCGGTTTGAATGAAGCTTTTATGAGTCTACTGAGAGGCTTTGAGGTATGAAAAAAATGTATTTTTGATGGTACCGCACATGCTAAGTGTGCTCTGTATAGATAGTAGCTCCTAAGACTTTGGTTGCCATCAACGTGGCGAACAGAGGATCATAATCTCTGGAAATAAGCACGCTGCTTTATGTGCAGGTGGCTGAAGGTCCGGCGACCGACCGATCTGCTAATTTTGCCGAACTAAAGCGGCAGCTGGACGTGGCCGATGCCGACATCGCGCTGGTTAACAAGCAGCTTGACGAGGCCTAGGGTATGTATATTTGGCTTGTCACCAAATGTTTAAGAGGAGCATGATGCTAGTATATATAATATGTTGTGACTGCAGATGGAGATGCTACTGTGGAGACCCTTCGGGCGGAGCTTGCCCGAGCCAATGAGCAAGCCCGCATAAGTGATGGGGCCGCTCTGAAGGCGGTCAAGGAGTTAAGAGCCAAACAGGCTGCTCATCGCCGGAGCAAAGAAAAGATAGCCCAGATGGCTACCGAGCTGGAAGATGCCGCCAACCGCCGTGAGCTCCTTGAAAAGGAAAACCAAGCAAAAGTGGCTGACCTGAAGAAGGCCCTAGAGGCAGCCAAGGAAACCCGCTCTGAAATGAGGGGGATGAGGGAGGAGCTTCGTGAAGCCGGAGATATCGTGGCTGGGAAGCCCTATCTGTTGCGGATGAAATTCGGAGATCTGAAGTATGCCCCTCTGGATCAGTTGTGGAGTGCGGCAGGCTCATATGTGGACCTGGCAAAGAGTGCTGCTGATGCGACCGAGTTTTTCAAAGATCAGAAAGACCATAAGGCTGAGAGGTTATTCTCGTCGCAGCTCAGTGCCCCGACGCGTTCGCTGCCATTGAATGAAAAGATGGCCGCATGGGCCGAACTCCACAGGTTGTCCGGGCTTGCTATGAGGTCTGTTGTGGATCATCTTTGGCCACAAGGACCAAGGCCGGACAGCTATTTTGGATTGGTGCAACAATTCCTTGGTGTTGTGTCGCATATCGATGCTCTGAAGAGGTCGGCATGCATAGAGGGTGCGCGGATGGCTCTTGCCCGTGCTAAAACATACTGGGCTAGGATGGAAACCACCGCTATTGCAACCCGGAGTGTGGAGGACGACCAGGACCCGGCCGAGAACTATTTCAAAGAAGTCCTAGAAGGTGCTCGTTTAATAGAGGCTCAGTGCTCGAAGAGTGCCATGTTCGAATGACATGTATCGCGATTGTAAAGACAATGCTATTTTGATTATAAAGGTTGTGTTTATACTTTTGCCTGAAAGTATTATAATGCCTCATGTGCAGCCGTTTATGTATGTATATAACCTGAAAGTTTGCAGTCGTCGGCTTCAGCCCCCACGCATATAATGCGGGGGTGTTCGAGAAAATGCGTAGTCACACTTGATCCAACGTCTTGGTCCGTTAAGGAGGTGATAGCGCGGCGAACCAGGCAATTGGACTATGTAGCTTTAACACTTTCACTTAGCCATAGGAGTTTGACGGTGGGGCTACTATATAGCCCCTGGTACTTTCGCGTTCAGCCGGATATGGTGCATGTATGTACGTGACCGGGAAACCGGTCCTTCATTAATGCGGAGGAATCGCGAAGATTCCGCTGGGTCATCGAGTGGTTGACCAGTCTCGTGCTGTATCATGACAGTTAGTTTTCGGCTTTCTCTACTGAGGTGCTCTTCCAGATGAACCGGGGCACAATCGCAGTAGTTCTCTCGGTGCCGCCTTAGCCGATAGAACGGAACATAAGGTAGCAAAACATAGGAGCGGGGCAAACCCAACATTTGACCAAAGACATGATTCGGAGCTGATGCATATAAGGCCAAACTCGCGATGCCGAACACTCCCTAAGGTATTCGGACTTTATAATGTGTACTGGGCTGATTAACGCCCTTGACAATAAGCCCTGAATTTCCAGGTATGAGCAGTAGTCTGGTGTGACAAAAATGCCGAAAATGCCAGTATCCTTCCCGGTTGTATAAAGTTTCCGAAGGGGAAGAAGCAACTAGAGACATTAAAATGGTTTACGCAGAGTCTTAATCTAAAAAGAAACCTTTGAGCGGGGCCCTGCTGCACGTCTGCGCCTTTATCTCTGTTGTGCCGTATCCTGGAAGGGTGTAGCATGATGATCATCTGTAAAAGAAAAGAAAAAACCCAGGTGAAAGACTTCATGCGAGGTGTTCGTTAATCTGAATGAACCATGAAAATTCAATATGCTATTGTATTGATAGGGTCGAGCCAAACTTATGGGCTCTTTTTGCGAGCAGCCCCTAACATCTTTTATGGGGAAATCCCAACTGGGCTATTACATTGGGTGGAGCGCCGGACTCGTCTAACCATGTCCGTGGTCTTGACGACCGACCATTTGTCCTGGTTGGAGGGACCGCTTAGTGTTTGGCTGCTAGAGCCGCCACATATTCTTTCGTGCGTAAGGAACGCTTTGTATTTCCACTAACTGTGATGACGCCGCGTGGACCGGGCATCTTAAATTTGAGGTAGGCGTAATGCGGTACTGCATTAAAACGGGCGAAGGCCGTTCTTCCGAGTAGTGTGTGATAGCCGCTTCGGTATGGAGCACTGTCGAAGGTTAATTTCTCGCTTCTGAAGTTGTCGGGAGAACCGAATACAACCTCTAGTACTAGAGAGCCCATACAGTGGGCCTCGACGCCTGGTATTACTCCTCTAAAGGTAGTGTTGCTTAGGCTGATTCTTGAGGGGTCTATCCCCATTTTGCAGATAGTGTCCTGATATATTAGGTTTAGACTACTGCCGCCGTCCATGAGGACTCGTGTGAGATGGTATCCGTCAATTATTGGGTCGAGCACCAAGGCAGCCGATCCTCCATGCCGGATACTAGTCGGATGGTCCCTGCGATCAAAGGTGATCGGGCAAGCCAACCAGGGATTGAATTTGGGGGCGACAGGCTCAATAGCGTATACGTTTCGGAGTGCGCATTTGCGCGTTCTCTTTGGAATGTGAGTTACGTAAATCATATTCACTGTTTTGACTTCTGGTGGGAATTTTTTCTGTCCTCTAGTGTTCGGCTGACGAGGCTCATCCTCGTCTTCACTTGGCGTATCCCTCCCCTTTTGTTCAGCATTCAGCTTGCCGGCCTTCTTGAAAACCCAACACTCTCTATGGGTGTGGTTTGCAGGTTTTTCGGGGGTGCCGTGAATCTGACATAATTTGTCTATAATCTTGTTTAGGCTGGACGGTCCATCTCTGCTGCCTTTAAATGGCTTCTTCCGTTGACCGGGTCGAGAGCCCCTGAATCCGGTGTTAACCATCGTATTCTCTGGGCTGCCATCATTGTTTTGACGCTTGTTTTTGTTACGTCGCGACTTCCTGTTGCCATCCCTAACTTCGGATGTGCTTGGGTCGCTGGTGCCGCTACGTGCCAGCCAGCTGTCCTCGCCCGTGCAAAAGCGGGTCATAAGGCTTGTTAAGGCTGCCATTGTCCTCGGCTTTTCTTGGCCGAGGTGTCTGGCAAGCCATTCGTCCTGGATACTGCGTTTGAAGCCACTAATTAAGGCTTCGGCGTCCGGGCAATCGACTATTTGATTCTTCTTAGTAAGAAATTTGTTCCAGAGCTTTCGGGCTGACTCTCCTGGTTGTTGAATTATGTGACTTAGGTCGTCTGTGTCCGAAGGTCGGACATAGATCCCTTGAAAATTGGCCCTGAAAGCATCCTCGAGCTCTTCCCAACATCCAATTGAGTTTTCGGGAAGGCTTTTCAACCAGTGCCGAGCTGGTCTATTTAATTTGAGGGGTAGGTATTTAATGGAGTGGAGATCGTCTCCGCGAGCCATGTGGATCATCTCCGCGAGCCATCGTCTCTGGGATGATGAGTGACATCGTCAGGGCTGTTCACTTCTCCAGAGACAGGTTGGTGAATTTTACCCTCGGGATCGGCGTCATCTAACATCGTCTCCGGACTATGCTCATCATCCCCTGGCTCATCCTGCTCCATCGCTGGGTCCATGGGGTCGTCGTTTCTTTTGGAGTCAACCGGGGTATTATTATTTCTTGCGCTGTTGTCGTTGTTTTTACTATGGCGGAACGCTTTGGTGGCTTATCGAGGGGATTATCCTTCGTTGTATCGGCACCATCGCCTTCTTTTGGTGTGTCCACCATATATATATCATATGATGAGATGGTTGTCCAGTGCCCTATAGGCGGTGGTTCCTGTTCTTCTCCTGCATCGTCGTCCATACCGTCGATGTCTTCAGAGTTGAAGTCAAGCACGTCGGTTAAGTCATCGACAATGGCTATTAAGTGGGTGGTGGGTGGGGAACGAATTTCTTTGTCGTCCGCCTCCCATTCGAGCCATACATAGTTCGGCCAGGAATCTCTCGACAAGGAAAGATACCTTAATGAGTTTAGCACATCTCCTAAGGGAGAGTGCTGAAAAATATCTGCAGCGGTGAACTCCACGCGGTTCAGACCCTGTAGCTGGAGACGAGTCCGAGGGTCTGATGACACCACCCTCACAGGAGGTGGGATCAGTGTTCGGCTCCGACGCCAACGAGTGTGCGGCCTCCATGACGGGGTCTATCCACCCGCCCTCGGAAGGCATGATCTGCTCCAAATAGATTCCCGGCGCTGCCGTAGGCACGATCTTCCGAATACTGTCCGACGGCAGATTAAAGTCATGCCCGTCGTGATTGTTCAGTGCACCCGGCATGGGCTCGAATCCGTCGAAGATCAAGTCTCTGCGGATGTCGGCAGTATAGTTTAAGCTTCCAAACCTGACCTAATGGCCAGGGGCATAGCTATCGATCTACTCTAGATGGCCAAGCAAGTTGGCCCCCAGTACGAAGCCGCCGAATACGAAGATCTGTCCGGGGAGAAAAACCTCCTCCTGGACCGCATCGTTGAAGATTATCGAAGGGGCCATCAAGCCTTACAGCGACGGCACAGTGGAACTCTCAATGAAAGCACCAATGTCGGTGTCAAAACCGGCGGATCTCGGGTAGGGGGTCCCGAATTGTGCGTCTAAGGCTCATGGTAACAGGAGGCAAGGGGCACGATGTTTTACCCAAGTTCGGGCCCTCTCGATGGAGGTAATACCCTACTTCCTGCTTGATTGATCTTGATGATATGAGTATTACAAGAGTTGATGTACCACGAGATCATAGAGGCTAAACCCTAGAAGCTAGCCTATGATTATGATTGTCCTTGTTCTACGGACTAAACCCTCTGGTTTATATAGACACCGGAGGGGGCTAGGGTTACATAGAGTCGGTTATAGAGAAGGAAATCTACATATCCGAATATCCAAGCTTGCCTTGCACGCAAAGGAGAGTCCCATCCGGACACGGGACGAAGTCTTCAATCTTGTATCTTCATAGTCCAACAGTCCGGCCAAAGTATATAGTCCGGCTGTCCGAGGACCCCTTAATATAGGACTCCCTCAATGAGTACTTCATAAATTGTAGATACGTTGGAGATGCACTACTTTAGGATGCTGCTAACGCGACACTATGATCAGAGACCCTTCAACAAAACTGTGTCCGATGCAATAATCGCAAATGGTGGTGTAAAAAACTGTCAAAAAGGTGCAAAATGTTTCTGTTCGCGGAGACATCAAACGCGGTTCAGATTTTCTTCGTGTGTGCGATGTTGGGCATATGGTTGATCCAGCAGAACTGTTTGCGATGAGGAAGAACAACAGAAACGGGCAGCCATATCAATATGTGTGCGATATATGGCATACAGTTTGCTCCGATGAACTGTGTGCTATTAGGGAATGCAATAGAAACGGTCAGCCAGATCAAGCTGTGTGTGATGTACATCATACGGTTCACTCGGACAAACTGTTTTCGATTAGGCAAGAGAATCAAAGCGGTTGATCTTAACAAGATGTGTGTGATATGCAGTATTTGCAATCAGCCAAAAGAACACAGATGATTCGTGTAAACCAAAGGTGTGTGATACACAGCAAACAGCCCACTCGGTTGAACTATTTGCGATGAGAAACTATAACACAGACGGGTACTATAGTAAGTTCATGTGCGATTCTGTTCATACAAAAAACTTTGAAAAATGCAAACTAGTTGCTTGCGGTGGCTATGAGTATCACACACGATACGTCTGCGAGTACTCGTGTGTGATGATTAGTAAAGTACACATAATGAACGGCCGCATGGGTGATATGCTGATCATGGAGTCCTAGAAGACCATGGTGGGAAGGCCGCCGGCTCAGCTTTTTAGCCTATATTTTATTATAATTGTATGCATAGGTAGGTTGTGAATGTTTTGTGCCTTGCCGCATGTGGTATTTTAAATTATCCTGAATATGTAAGACAATTATTAATCATTGTCATTGTAAATTTGCCTCAACGGTGAGCAGGGCGCGCACAGGGATGCCACGCGAGCAACCAAGTGGTCAACCTTCTAGCACCCCGTGGGAGACGCGACGGCGCATCCATAGGACATGATGGTGATATCATGACCGTGTGTGATAGTGGGAGGACACGTACACATACATCCAAGAACAAGGGATCATGTTTCGGGCTCCTGCACATGGCATACGGTTGATCCAAAAGAACTGTTTGTGATGAGGCTGAACAACAGAAATAGAGCTTTTTAGGCCCAGAACTATCAATAAATTTTGACTTTGTTTCTCGTCACATTGCAGATTACAACCCAATAAGAAATTGCAAGTCTGTTCACACCGATCAAACTAGTGTGTGTTCACACTTAGCACAGGGCTATAAAAACAACCCACTTGAAAATTACTTCATAGTTCCTCTCCCCATTACCCACATAACTGGTCTTTCCTATCAAGTCGTTTTGCCATGACCGGTAGGAGGAGTTTCGGGTGGGCATATAACCAGGCAGCAAAGACCAAGGCCACGGAAGCACTAGAGAGGTCCCACCACGAAGCGACAGCCGCAGCCGCAACAGAGATGTCCCGGCGCGCCGCGGAGCCCTTGAACAAGCTCTCACGGGCACGCGAGGGCTCTCACAAGCGCACTAACCGCGTCGGGGATTGCGACAAGCTGGCGTTTCTGAAGTCCTTGGCCAGCGATGACAACATTCTCGCTGGCCTCATTAAGCAGCAGGAGTTGGTCAACAGCTTTATGAAGCTGCTCGAGATCAGCGATGCCTCGGTTGACAAGGCGACTGGCCTCGTTGAGCAACTCATGGGTGACAATGTGAAGCTCCTCAAGGTGCTCGCCGAGAAGGAGGAGGAGGCTGCCAGCTGGAAGATGTTGCATGAGCAGAGCAGTGCCTCGGGGATGACGCTGACAGCGATCGTCGAGAAACTGATGGGTGACTTGAGGAAGCTCCCGATCGAGCGCGAGCAGGAGGTGGAGGAATTCATGGCTGCTTTCAAGCAAAGTCGTGAGGAATTGCAGAAGGAGCTGGGGAATGTCATCGCCCGGCGATCCATCAAAGAGCAGATACAGTAGCGATCCAGATCGTTGTCTGCGATTTCCTTCTTCTCTTGCCCACGTGTCTTCCAGGCTTTGCCGCATGTGGCATTTTAAATTATCCGGAATATGTAAGACAACTATTATCTGCGCCATTGTAAATTTGTCGCCGTACTATCCGTTGCCATTTTATTCGTCGTCCTATTATCCGTTGCCCTATGTGGCAATTTAAATTAGGCCGGAATACGAGTTGAAAACACGAACGAAGCAAATGATGCCATGGGACCACAAACAAACACCGGAGGCAGGTCCTTTAATTATCCCATTAATGGAGAAGTTGTGAGCGAGGCGGGCGGTGGCTGGTGCATGGAGCTCAAAGAGCTCGCTTCCCAGTGAGCATGGGTGGCCTTGCTTCTCGCACGTGTCCTGTCCAGCCTACGCGGAGGACTGCTCACACGCGTCCCGTCGAGCCTGCACGGTGGACTTCTCGCGCTCGTCCCGTCTAATCAAACAGCTACATGCACAACACTAAGTATGGTTAAATTTTGACATGGTTCATATAATACAATTGTTTGCGATATTAACGTGTCATATTTTTGTTTCAAAAACGACTCTGTTGGCTACTAATGTGTACACCTCTTCTCAAACTGGACGATTTTTTTACCATGGCATATATGTGCCATGTCATGAAACCATGCCAAGTTTCATGTTTTTTGGGTGAGTTTTTGATTTACTTGGATTTAAAAACCAAGATTCTCAATGTTTCAGGATGACGACAAGGTTGTAATTCATTCTCATTCCTTAAATGAGACCTAAACATGCACCCAATGACACATGTACGATTTCCCACCCATTTTGCTTCACTGGAGCATGTGCTTGTAGTTCAAATTTGAATTATGGACTACATTAAATGCGTAGGAAACTTAACTATTAGTAACAATATATACAATGGCCAAACGAACCCCAAACAGTTTCAAATTTCAGCATGACACTCCTGTTATTCTATGTTGCCGGTGGAAAACAAAGTTCAAGGCTTGAAGAGGCAATGATTATCGTTTCACCCACCAAAACCATGAGGGTTGTGAGAAGCTTCAGTCTGTAAGAGGCTTGTAATATAGCTTCGCCCAAATTGGACAATTATATGTACCATGTAGTGACACCCTGCCAAGTTTCATGATTTCCTGGTGAGTTTTGGATTTACATAGATTTATAAACCGAGATTCGCAATGTTTGTGGCCAAGGTAGGACGGCGAGACGGTTGAATTTATTCCCATTTTGTTCCATGGGACCTAAACATGAACCCCAAGGACACATGTACTTTTTTCTAGCCATTTTGGTGCACTAGATCATGTATTTATAGTTCAGATTTGAATTATGGACATTAAATGCCTAGAAAACTCAATTAATGAATAAAAAGGGTCAAACGAACCCTAAATAATTTCAAAGTTCAGCATGAATCTCCCTTTGTTCTGTACGTGTTGCCTGTAGAAAAAATACGAGGCTAGAAGAGGGAGCGATTATCGTTTGGCCCACAAGGGGACACGCTTCCCTATCAAAACCACAAGGGTTCTTGCGATAGGCTCCAGTTTGTAAGAGGTTTGTAATAAAGCTTGGCCCAAATTGGCAATGTTTTTACCATGACATATATGTGCCATGACTTGACACCGTGCCACCTTTAATGACTTTCTGGTGAGTCTTGGATTTATATGGGGATTTAAAAACCGAGATTCCAAATGTTTAAGGACGAGCCAAGACGCCGGTCAGGTTGTAATTCATCCCCATTCCTTGCATGGGACCTAAACATGGACCCAAGGACACATGCATGTATAATTTTTCTAGCCATTTTGGTGAACTGGAGCATGCATTTGTACTTCAGATTTGAATTATGGACATTAAATGCCTAGGAAACTCAATTAGTGTATAAAAAGGCCAAACAACCCCTAAATCATTCTAAATTTCAGCATGGATATCATGTTGTTCCATGTTGCCCGTAGAAGAAAATACAAGGCGAAAAGAGGGAGCAACTACGTTTCGCCACAAGGGGAACACGTTTCCCTATCGGAACCATCATGATTCCTTGTGAGAAGCTCCGGTTTGTAAGAGGTTTGTAATAAAGCTTGGCCCAAATTGGCAATGTTTTATCATGACATATATGTGCCATGACGTGACACCATGCCACCTTTGATGACTTTCTGGTGAATTTTGGATTTTATGGGGATTTAAAAACTGAGATTTCAAATGTTTGAGGACGAGCCAGGACGCCGGTACGGTTGTAATTTGTTCTCGTTCCTGGCATGGGACCTAATTAAACATGCACCCAAGGACACATGCATGTACAATTTTTCTAGCCATTTTGGTGAACTTGAGCATGTATCTGTAGTTCAGATTTGAATCATGGACATTAAATGCCTAGGAAACTCAATTAGTGTATAAAAAGGCCAAACGAACCTGAATAAGTTTAAATTTCAGCATGGATATCATGTCGTTCCATGTTGCCCGTAGAAGAAAATACACGGCGAAAAGAGGCAGTGATTATGTTTAGATAAAAAGGGGAACATGTTTTCGTATCGGAACGACAAGGCTTCTTGTTGAGAGAAGCGTCGATTTGTAAGAGGTTCGTAATAAAGTTTGGCCCAAATTGGACAATGTATTTACCACAACATATATGTGCCATGACGTGACACCATGCCTACTTTCATGACTTTTTGGTGAGTTTTGGATTTACGGGGATTTAAAAACCGAGATTCCAAATGTTTGAGGACGAACCAGGACGCTGGTACAGTTGAAATTCGTTCCCATTCCTAGTATGCATGGGACCTAAACATGCACCCAAGGACGTATGCATGTATATTTTTTCTAGCCATTTTTGTGAACTGGAGCATGTACTTGAGGTTAAGATTTGAATTATGGAAATTAAATGCCTATGAAACTCAATTAGTGTATAAAAAGGCAAAAGGAACCCTGAATAAGTTTAAACTTCAACACGGATATCATGTCGTTCCATGTTGCCCGTAGAAGAAAATACAAGGTGAAAAGAGGCAGTGATTACGTTTCGCCAAAAGGGGAACACGTTTCCCTATTGGAACCATGAGGCTTCTTTGAGAGAAGCTCCGGTTTGTAAGAGGTTTTTAATAAAGCTTGGCCCAAATTGGACAATGTTTTACCACAACATATATGCGCCATGACGTGACACCATGCCAACTTTCATGACTTTCTAGTGAGTTTAGGATTTACGGGGATTTAAAAACCAAGATTCTAAATGTTTGAGGACGAGCCAGGACGCCGGTACGGTTGTAATTTGTTCCCATTCCTGGCATGGGACCTAAACATGCACCCAAGGACACATGTATAATTTTTCTAGCCATTTTGGTGAACTGGAGCATGTATTTGAAGTTCAGATTAGAATTATGGACATTAAATGCCTAGGAAACTCAATTAGTGTATAAAAAGGCCAAACGAAAGTCGTGTGCCTATTGAGGGAGTCCTGGATTAGGGGGTATCCGGACAACCGAACTATATACTTTGGCCGGACTATTGGACCGTGAAGATACAAGACTCAAGACTTCGTCCCGTGTCCGGATGGGACTCTCCTTTGCGTGGAAGACAAGCTTGGCGATCCGGATATCAGATTTCCTTCTTTGTAACCGACTCTATGTAAACCCTAGCCCCCCCCCCCGGTGTCTATATAAATCGGAGGGTTTAGTCCATAGAGGAACGATCACAATCATCATAGGCTAGCTTCTAGGGTTTAGCCTCTACGATCTCGTGGTAGATCAACTCTTGTAATACTCATGTCATCAAGATCAATCAATCAGGAAGTAGGGTTTTACCTCCATCGAGAGGGCCCGAACCTGGGTAAAACATCGTGTCCCTTGCCTCCTGTTACCATTAGCCTTAGACGCACAGATCGGGACCCCCTACCCGAGATCCGCCGGTTTTGACACCGACATTGGTGCTTTCATTGAGAGTTCCTCTGTGTTGTCGCTACAAGGCTTGATGGATCCTTCAATCATCAATAACAATGTGGTCCAGGGTGAGACTTTTCTCACCGGACAGATCTTCGTGTTCGGCGACTTCGGACTGCAGGCCAATTCGCTTGGCCATCTGGAGCAGATCGACAGCTACGCCCCTGGCCATCAGGTCAGGTTCGGAAACTTGAACTACACTGCTGATATCCGCGGAGACATGATCTTCGACGGATTCGGGCCTGCGCCAGGAGTGCCGAACAGTCACGATGAGCACAGCTTAGACCTGCTATCGGACCATACTCGAGAGATCATACCTGCAGGAGCTCCGGACGTAAATCCGAGGCAGATTGCGTCGTTCGAGGACGGGTGGATGGACCCGCCCCGGAGGCCGCACACTCATCGGCGGTAGAGCCGAACACAGACTTCACCCCCAAGGAAGCCTGTGTCTCCGGACCCCCGGACTTGTGTCTGGCTGTAGGTTACAGACCGCGCGCCCCCGAGCCCGCCGATTCTGGTTGGGCTCCGGTAATGGAATTCATCGCTGCGGATATCTTCCAGCACACGCCCCTCGGCGACATGCTGAATTCATTAAGGTCTCTCTCTTTGTCAGGAGATGCTTGGCCGAACTATGTCCGGCTTGAGGGGGAAGAAGGCGACGAAGAAATTCGTTCCCCAGCCACCACCCACTTCATAGCCACTGTCGATGACGTAACAGACATGCTTGACTTCGACTCCGATGACACCAACGGTACGGACATCGGCGCAGGGGACGATTCTGAACCACCACCCACGAGGCACTGGAATGCCACCTCATCATATGATATATACATGGTGGACACGCCTAAGGAGGACGATGGCGACAAAACGGAGGATAAAACCCCCAGACAAAAGCCGAAACGACGGCGCAGACGCGCTCTAAGTCCAGCCACAGTAAAAACAGCGATAACAGCGCTAGAAGGATCGACACCCCAGCCAACTCCCAAGGAAACAACGATCATATGGACCCAGCGATGGAGCCGGATGAGCCAGGTCATGCCGAACACAGCCCGGAGCAGACGCCCTATCATGGTGATCCCGAGGGCCGAACTCATCAACGTGCCTCGGGAGAGGAACACAGTCCGGACGACGATGCATTCAACATCCCGGAAAAATGTTTGGAACGAGATAACCTCCATAGAAGGCTTATGGCCACAACGAGAAGTCTAAAGAAGCAGAAGCAAAGGCTTAAGGCCGCGCAGGAAACGCTCAATCGCAGATGCAATAAAGTGCTAGACACTGAAGAAAAATATGGCAACGATCGCCACACGAAGAGCTATCCAAAACGCAAGCTGCTGCCAGAATTCGACGACGAGGCCATTCCACCAAAGAACAATGCGGCCAGTAGGCCGGACCAACCACTTCATGACCGCAACAGAGCAGCTACTGACGCCGCACATGACTTACATGAGCTACTGGACAAAAAGGCCAGCGCGACCAGGTCCATCTATGGATCTAGAGGACACGCTCCGGCGCAGGATTATGGTCACCAAAATGATCAGACCGATCGAGTACCAGTTCAGAATCAGCACCGGACACAACAACAGTCGACAACATGCCACAACATGTCTAGATACAGAGGAGCCGCTCACCCTCTGTGCTTCACCGAAGAGGTACTGGACCACAAATTTCCACAGGGTTTCAAACCCATGAACATAGAGGCATATGACGGAACGACAAACCCCGGGGGCTGGATTGAGGATTTTATCCTTCACATCCACATGGCTCGTGGGGACGACCTCCACGCCATCAAATACCTTCCCCTCAAGTGGAAGGGACCAGCTTGGCACTGGTTGAAAAGCCTCCTCGAAAATTCAATCGGAAGCTGGGAGGAACTTGAGGACGCTTTCAGGGCCAATTTTCAAGGAACCTATGTCCGACCTCCGGACGCTGACGATTTAAGTCACATAATTCAACAGCCCGGAGAGTCCGCCCACAAGCTTTGGAATAGATTCCTCACTAAGAAGAATCAAATTGTCGATTGTCCGGATGCCGAAGCCCTAGCAGCCTTCAAGCACAGTATCCGTGATGAGTGGCTTGCCAGACACCTAGGCCAAGAAAAGCCGAGGACAATGGCAGACTTAACAAGCCTTATGACCCGCTTTTGCGCGGGTGAAGGTAGCTGGTTAGCCCGTAGAGGCACCAGCGACCCAGGCACATCCGAAATCAGGGATGGCAACAGGAAGCCGCGGTGCAATAAAAACAAGCGTCGAAACAAAGAAGAAAGTCCGGACAAAACAGCGGTCAATGCCGGATTCAGGAGCTCTCGACCTGGTCAACAAAAGAAGCCATTTAAAGGCAACAAAGAGGGACCATCCGGCCTGAACAAAGTCCTGGACAGACTGTCCCAAATTCATGGCACCCCCGAAAAACCTGCGAACCACACTCATAGAGAATGCTGGGTCTTTAAGCAGGCCGGCAAGTTAAATGCCGAACACAAGGGAAGGGAAACACCAAGTGAAGACGAGGACGAGCCTCGCCAGCCGAACACTGGGGGAAAGAAGAAATTCCCACCATAGGTAAAAATGGTAAACATGATCCACGCGACTCACATACCCAAGAAAAGGCGTAAACGCGCGCTCAGAGACGCATACGCTGTTGAGCCCGTCGCCCCCAAACTTAACCCCTGGTCGGCCTGCCCGATCACCTTTGATCACAGGAACTACCCGACTAGTATGCGGCACGGAGGATTGGCTGCCTTTGTGCTCGACCCAATAATTGACGGATACCATCTCACTCGTGTCCTCATGGATGGCGGCAGTAGTCTCAATCTAATATACCAGGACACTATCCGCGGGATGGGGATAGACCCATCCAGAATCAGCCAAAGTAACACCACCTTTGAAGGGGTGATACCAGGCGTTGAAGCCCGCTGCAGGGGCTCCCTCGAATTAGAGGTGACATTCGGTTCTCCAGACAATTTCAGAAGCGAAGAACTACTCTTCACCATCGCCCCCCTCCAAAGTGGTTACCATGCATTGCTCGGGAGAACGACCTTCGCCCGCTTCAACGTAGTACTGCACTACGCCTACCTTAAACTCAAGATGCCCGGTCCACGTGGCGTCATCACCATTAACGGAAATACAGAGTGTTCCTTACATGCGGAAAAGTATGCGGTAGCTCTAGCAACCGGGCACTAAGCGGCTTCTAATATCAGAACGCATGATCGGTCGTTAAGACCACGGACACGGTTAGACGAGTCCGGCACACCACCGTTGATAACAGCCCAGAAAAACCTGAGTTGGACACTATACATGTAATCCCACAGAGGACACCAAGGGCTACAGATATTCAATAATGCCCACCTTTTGGCTTGACCTTATTAACAGGTCAATGTCTTACAATTCTACTACCCATTGATAATAGCCAACTCTTCGCACGCTTATGTCATACTCTTCTACATGAGTTTTCCTTTTTACAGACACCATTCGTGTGATACCCTCCCAGGACACGGCACAATGGAGACAAAGGCGCAGACGTGCAGCAGGGCCCCGCTCAAAGGTTTATCTTTAGATTAAGCCCCTGTGTAAACCTTCTTTATTGTCTCTTGTTGCTTAAACATCCCATGGGTACTACACCCACAGGGGATACCGGCGTTATTGGCATTTCACCACGACAGACTAATGCACGTACTTGGAAATACAGGGTTCATAATAAAGGGCGTTACTCTGCCCAGTACATGTTATAAAGTCCAAATACCTTCGGGAGTGTTCGGCGTCGCGAGTTTGGCCTTATATGCATCAGCTCCGAATCAGGTCTTTGGTCAAATGTTAGGTTTGCCCGGCTCCTGGGTTTGCCGCCTTACATTCCGTTCTTATTGGCTAAGGCGGTCAAAGGAGAACTACTGTGATCGTGCCCTAGTTATTTCGGATGAGCACCTCAGTAGAGAAAGCCGAAAACTGACTGTCATGATATAGCGAGAGACTGGTGAACCGCTCGAGGACTCATCGGAATCTTTAGGATTCCTCCGCATTAACGAAGGACCGTTTCCTGATCATGTACACACACGCCCGTATTCAGATGCACGCAAAGGTACCAGGGGCTACATAGTAGCCCCACCGTCAAACTCATGTGGCTAAGTGAAAGAGTTAAAGCTATATAGTCCGGTTGCCTAGTTCGACGTGCGATCACCTCCTTAATGGACCAAGATGTTGGATCAAGTGTGATTACGCATATTTTTGCGAACACCCCCGCATTGTATGCGTGGGGGCTGAAGCCAACGACTGCTAACTTTCAGATTACATATATATATCAAACGGCCGCACAGGAGGCACAATAACACTTTCGGGCGAAAATTACAAACATAGCCTCCATAATTAAAATAAAATTGTTTTTACAATGAAACGATTTTTCACTTGAGCATGACATTCTTCGAGCATTAAGCCTCTATTAAACAAGCACCTTCTGTTACCTACTCCAAATAGTGCTCGGCTGGATCATGGCTTCCCGCCGGATTCTGGTTTGCAATGATGGTGGCCTCCATATCTGTCCAATATGCTTTAACATGGGCAAGAGCCATCCGTGCACCCTCTATGCCCGCCGACCTCTTCATGGCATCGATTCGTGATACGGCACCAAGGAATTGTTGCACTAAACCAAAATAACTATCCGGCTTCGGCCCCTTCGGACATAGATGGTCTATTACAGACCTCATTGCAAGACCGGGCAACCTATGGAGCTCGGCCACAGCGGCCATCCTTTCACTCAATGGCAACGGGTGCGTGGGAGCACTGAATTGCGACCAGAACAGCTTTTCCGTTTCATTATCTTTTCGATCCTCAAAAAATTTGGCCGCATCTGCCATACTCTTCGCCAGATCCGCATACACGTCTGCAGGGCTCCAGCGTTGATCCAGAGGAGCGTACTTTGGATCTAAGAACTTCATCCGCAACAAATAGGGGTTTCCCACCGCGATTACTCCGGCCTGTCGAAGCTCCTACCACGCATCTCTAATTTTGAAATGCGCCTCCTTGGCCGCATCAAGGGCCTTCTTCAGGTCAGCCAAATTAGCCTGATTCTCTTTTTCAAGGAGCTCATACCGGTTGGCGGGTTTTTTCAGCTCCACAGCCATCTCGGCTATTTTATCTTCGCTTCGGCGATGAGCAGCCTGCTCGGCTCTCAACTCTTCGGCCGCCTTTAGGGCAGCCGCATTGCTAGCCCGGGCTTGTTCCTTGGCTAGGGCAAATTCCGCCCTCAGGGCTTCCACGGCAGCAGCTCCGCCTGCGGTCCAAGCATATCACATTAACATTATGCTCCTCTTAATATTTCCTATGAAAAATAAGGAAAGCAGAGCACATACTTTGTGACTCATTAAGACGCTCGTTCACAAGTGTGATGTCGGCATCCACAACTTCAATCTGCCTCCTCAGTTCGGTGACTTCAACGGACCGGTCGGCTGCCGGACCCTTAGCCACCTGCGCATGAATACAATGCGATCATTACTCAACAATGTGATCCTCTATTTGCCGCCTAGGGCTGGCAACCAGAGTCTCAGGGGCTACTATCCATATGGAGCACACCTAGCGCGTGCGCCATAATCAAAAAATTATGTATTTCATTACATACCTCAAAGCCTCTGAGCAGGCTTGTAAAAGCTTCATTTATCCCGCTTGTGGTTGATGAAATCTTCCCAAGTATCGTGCTCATTAATGAACGGTGATCCTCCAAGAGAGCAGCTCGCTCCAGAAGGCCCGTCAGCGTGTCCGGACGGTCGCCGAACTGTGTCGGACCCTTCTTATCGCCCCCCATGGGAGCTGAACGCTCCAGGCTCAGGGCGGCCGAAGTACTAGCTTCCGGCCTCAGCAAATCTGGACTCCTCCATGACGACACCTCGGGGTCGCCCGCCCCATGAGGCGGAGAGGTTGGTGGGGTTTCACTCTCCATCATCTCCGGAAGGAGATCCCCCGAAGACGAACTCTGTCGACAAGAGCTGCTAGTCGGACTGTAAAGAATGGATCCGGGTTATTGTTCTCGAAGGAGGAAGCGGTAGCTTTGTATTTACGATTAACTTACAGCTCGGCTGAGGGCTGGCCCATTTGCGGGCATGGCGCGGTGAGAACGCCCTTTGGGGCAGGGGCCCCTGGTGAAGTTTTCTTCCCTTGTCTGGGCACCTCCGTCTCCAAGTCTTTGGAGGCGGCCCTCTTCTTCCCGCGAGGGGAGGAGATCTTAGATCCCCCCCTAGAGTATCCTCCTTTGTGGAGGTAGCAATTCCCCCGGTTTGGATGTGCAATGTGTGAAGTTCTGCTTCTTTGCTCTTCCCTTCGTCTTTCCCCGAGGGCACTTGACTAAGCACACGACTAAGCATCCTGGCTATGGCAGGACTAGGCGAGCCCTCGGGAAGTGGCGCCGGACACCTGATTCTCTCCGCCTTGCTGAGCCATTCCTGGACACGGATGGTTTTCAGAAAAAAAATTATGGTAAATATAAACAAAGTGTTCGGTTTTTGGGTTACTTACTCGGGTGTCTGGGCGGTTGCAGCTCAGGCCCGCATCCTCGGTGATGTCCGGACACTTCCTCTCACAAAGGCTAATGTCCCTCTCAAGGAGCGTCATGCCGAAGAAGTGCAAAATAGTCTGCGGACCTTCCGGACTGAACTCCCACATCCGGAGGGGCCGGCGTTTGCACGGCAAGATCCGTCGGACTAGCATTACCTGAATTACGCTGACAAGGCTAATGTCCCTCTCAAGGAGCTCCCGAATGCGGCTCTGTAATGTTGGTACATCATTAGCAGGCCCCCAATCCAATCCCACATTGGCCCATGACGCCAGTTGAGGTGGAGGGCCCGAACGGAAGTCGGGGGCAGCCACCCACTTTGTGCCTCTGGGAGCCGTGATATAAAACCACCTCCGCTGCCATAAATCGGACACCTCCGGGAAGAAGCCCTCTGGCCATGGGGCGTCGGCGTTCCTGCTTATTGCAGCACCTCCGCACTCCGCGTGCCGCCCCCCAATCATCTTCGGCTTCACATTGAAGATCTTGAGCCATAAGCCGAAGTGCAGGGTGATGTGGAGGAAGGCTTCGCACACAACGATGAACGACGAGATGTGAAGAATGGCGTCCGGAGCTAGGTCATGAAAATCTAGCCCATAATAGAACATGAGCCCTCTCACAAAGGGATCATGGGTGAAGCCTAAGCCGCGGAGGAAGTGAGAAACAAATATGACGCTATTGTTGGGCTCGGGGGTAGGGACGACCTGCCCTGGAGCAGGAAGCATGTGCTTGATATTGGCGGTTAGATATCTGACCTCCCTAAGCTTCACAATGTCCTCCTCCGTGATAGAGGAGGCCATCCACCGGCCTTGAAGGTTGGATCCGGACATGATTGAAGATCCGAAGTGCTTAAGCTTGAGTTTCGGGTGTTGGAACTCGAGATGCGGAAAGGCGCAAGCATGGTAGAAGAGAGGGATAGGCCTTGGCCGCTCTATAAAGGGGGTGAATATCAAGCGTCCTCAACGTAACCGCTTGGGACTTACCTAAAAACACGGAGTCATGCCAACAGGTGTCGTGGGGTTGCACGCACCCATATTGATGGAGGATCCCGCGATAAGGGGAACATGATCTCTGCTTTGGCAAGGCGTGCCAATGAAACCGCCTCGCAACACGTATCGAGGCAGGCCAAGAAAAACCGGTTCATGTTGGGCCAGGCCACGGTGTAAGGGCACACCGTAAAAAAAACTTGTTGTCAGCAAATCAGATTTGTGAAGTGTTATGCTCCCCACGGTGGTGTGCGGAAATTATCTCACAGAGCTGGACACAATCCTTAATCTGCTTTGGAGTATTCGGAGATGGAACCCGCCTTGCAATGCCGAAGACAATCTATGCACCGGACTCATCGTCATTGAAGCTTGATTCAGGGGCTACTGAGGGAGTCCTGGGGGGTATCCGGACAGCCGGACTATATACTTTGGCCGGACTGTTGGACCGTGAAGATACAAGACTCAAGACTTTGTCCCGTGTCCAGATGGGACTCTCCTTTGCGTGGAAGACAAGCTTGGCGATCCGGATATTAGATTTCCTTCTTTGTAACTGACTCTGTGTAAACCCTAGCCCCCTCCGGTGTCTATATAAACTAGAGGGTTTAGTCCATAGAGGAACGATCATAATCATCATAGGCTAGCTTCTAGGGTTTAGCCTCTACGATCTCGTGGTAGATCAACTCTTGTAATACTCATGTCATCAAGATCAATCAAGCAGGAAGTAGGGTTTTACCTCCATCGAGAGGGCCCGAACCTGGGTAAACCATTGTGTCCCTTGCCTCCTGTTACCATTAGCCTTAGACGCACAGATCGGGACCCCCTACCCGAGATCTGCCGGTTTTGACACCGACACCTACCAAACCGTCGCCGATGCCGCGCTCGATCTGAGTCGTGCGTTCTGATTGGCCAGAACCCAAACCCCACAGATCATATGTCTGCACCGTTGGATGCTCCCAGATCGAATGGCAACCCTCAGCCCTTTGAATAGCACATGTAGTACATGGGTAAGCACTGTGCGCATGCGTCGTGCTAGCTCACGCTTCCTTCTCTTGTACCTTTTCTAAACAGGCTACAGTTTCCTGCCACTCCTCTCATCGGTTTCCTGCCTCTTCTCCCATCGGTTTCCCGCTACTAGTGTCAGTGCTCATTGAAGGCTAGGCGGCGACACACCAGCCATCGCACATAGTTTCTAAAAACAAATGTGCATGATAGGAGGGAGTAGGTCCCATAGGGTGACCAGCGTGAAACGCCTTAAAGGCATGGAGGCAATTCCTATCAACAAGGTGTCGCTTCCCATCCGCTAGCCTAGTCGAATAGAACGCAGAAGTTAAGCATGCTCGGGCTAGAGTAGTCCAAGGATGGGTTACCCCATGGGAAGTTGCATATTATATAAACCTTGGGATCATCCTGTTTTTGCTAATTTGTAGATTATGTTTTTATAGGTTATTTTTTTGCTATAAAATCATCACGACTACGCAAGCGTGAGCAAAATGGTGCAGGAACTGGCTTAATCGTGTGCGATGCAAGTGCGCTGTAAAATCAGCACGACTGCGCAAGTGCGAGCAAATGGTGGAGGTACTGGTCTAACCGTGTGCAATGTAAGTGTGCTGTAAAATCACCATGACTGCGCAAGCGCAAGCAAAATGGTGCATGTACTGGCTTAACCCTGTGCGATGCAAGTGCGCTGTAAAATCACCACGGCTGTCCAAGCGCGAGCAAATGGTGGAGGTACTGGCTTAACCATGTGCGATGCAAGTGTGTTGTAAAATCACCACGACTGCGCAAGCTAAAGGCGGGTGAGTTTATTTAGAAATTAGGACGAACCGTGTGTGATAGACCAGCTAGCTAGAAATATAAAAACAAACTACCCGCCTTGAGCGTTGCAAAAATTGGCGGTTCTGCCACTTTTCCTTATTATCATACACTCACATTCTTATTGGACCGTGCGCGATCTTGGGCACTCCCGCCCCGCATCAATTCCTTTACCCAAATTATAGTAGCTGTCGTACTTCAACCGTCACCCACACTCCTCCAGCACTGATCTTATAGTAAAATTGCAGTAGCCGAGGCATTTGAACCGTCGCCCTCCCTCGTCCACCACCATCTCCGTCGACCATTACTAAAATTTTCAATAGCCACGACGTATCCTCAAACACCACAATCCCCCCTCCACAGTCCCCACACCGCCCCTCCCCCCCTCGAACCCTAGCTTGGGGCCGCCGGCGGCACCGCCAACCAATGCCGGTATGCCCGTTCCTCCTAACTTAGATAATAAAGTTTAGGTTACCCAGCGATTCCCATATCGTCGCCCCACTCCCCTGAGTTTTTAGACGAGGCCTGCAGTGTCCCTCCCCGCCAGATCCACATCGCCTGCTCCAGAATGTCGCAGCCTAAGCTCGAACACGTATCCTGGGGAGCCCGACGAGCGTTCGGCCAAGAAGTGGTTTATCATGGCCTCTCTGGCGGACGTTGGTGAGGTGGCCATCGTTCACGCCGACCTGTCGATCCCGGAGCAACACATCACCGCGGAAGCCGGCAAAGACGTTGACTACGTTGCCATGTCGAAGGCTTCATGTCAGCGGGCTTGTGTATTACTGTATCTCGGGAAAGCTGGCTACGACATTAAGCTCGTCAACAGCGACGGCTTCATGCGGTCCATGTCATAGGTTACGTGGTCCATCCACAACCCCTCTGGTTCAACCGCCATCGATCTGTTCGACGGTCGTGTCACTGATCTCCTCCACCAAGCGGTCAAGGATTTGCGATCCTTATACGCCATCAAGCCCATTTTTTCATTTCTGAAGGACACTTTCTACGGCAGCGGCTTGGAATCCTCAAATGCCAAGTCAGATCTCATCGACCACGACCACGAGGAGGGCACCCACAAAGGTTCTTCCACCATGGGTCTGTGCTCTTCCAACTGGAAGGATCCCATCCATGAAATGTGAGGCAACATCCTATCAGCAAATCTTACCTTTTCTAGCTTGCCAACCCGTACCCTTAGTTGTAGTAGCATTTGTTGTGCGGTGCTATAACTTTGTCGTGTTTAATTATTTTAGTTATGCAAAAATGTATTGTTCAATAGGGCTATGTGATGTTTAAGTATGAATTGTCTACTTCAGTTTCACGAATGGCTATATTTGGTTGTTTATAATGAGTAGATGCCTTGTTTATCTATGTTTGGTTGTTAGGTTGGTTGCAGTGAGCATTTTTCCAGTTATCGAGCCGATGCCTTGTTTATATGTATTTTGTCTTAGTTTGGTTGCAGTGAGCATTTGTCCAGTTATCAAGCAGATGCCTCATTTATCTGTATTTGGTTGTTAGGTTGCTTTTTTAGCATTTGTCCAGTTTTCAAGCAGATGCCTTGTTTATCTGTATTTGCTTGTTAGGTTGGTTGTAGTGAGCATGTGTCCAGTTTTCAAGCATATGCCCTATTTGTCTTTATTTGCTTGTTAGGTTGGTTCCAGTGAGACTCTGTCCAGTTTTCAATGGCTATATTTGGTTGTTATACTAGTCATGTATGCCTTGTTTATTTCAGTCATTCACAATGTGTTGTTCATAATGTGCAAGTCAGAACTGTGCCGCTCGACTGCATCAATACTAGTTTGAACGGCTATATTTGGTTCCAATTATGCCTGGTGTAGTTAACACATGCCCTTTATTTTAGTTTTACACATTTATCCAGTGATGATTAAGCATTACCTATGTTCTATTCATTTTCAACAATACCAGTTTGAATTGCAATATTTGATGGCTGTTAAGCCCGCTGTTGGTAACATTGTGTTCCGTTTTATATATGCTTTAACATCATGCTGAAACCAACACATTCAAGCTATCATTTGGAGATGATATTGTTTAGCTTTGCTATATTTGCTTGATTTTAAGGTTGTCGTACTTATTATGCCTTTCCACTACTTATGCTGGAAAACAACGGGAGTGGCCACCATTTTCCGCCGAGGTTAGCTTCATCCCTCGGCTTGTACTCCCCCGTCATTCCATAATGTAGTGCATATAGATCCAGGCCTGGATACTTGTTAGCTTCTAATATTGACTTGTTGCTTGTAGGTACCTATGCCCTTGGCAAGGATCCATGCATCGACCCTTTTTGGGTATGGGAGAATGAGATATTCATGAACAAGCATCAAGTGAGGAAACTGATAAGGATTATTAGCAAAAAGATACGAATGGTGGCAAGCAAACTATTTGTTTATGCTCTATCCAACACAATAGTGAGCTATAGGATGGTAACTACACACTCTACATCCTTCTCTTTTTACTGCCCATAATGAGTTGTTAGACAACAATGTCTCAATCTTTTTTGTTCGCAGTGGTTCCCGGAGCAGTTCACTCAAGATTACCTCGCAAAGTACATGGTTGGTGGACACGCAATGAAGGTTAAAGTATTTCATCCAGACTATAATGAGCATCGAGAAGTTGTAATGAACACAATGAAGGACGGACGGGCAGCCATCACAAGGGGTTGGCCTAGAGTCGTGCGCTCAATACGCATGGAGGAGAGCACAATATGGGCATTCCGCTTCAACTTCTCCAGCAACCAGAATGTCTTTCTCCTCTCTCTTTACAGTATTTAGTACAACTGTGGTTCGTCATTCTTTACTTGGTGCTTCTGTAGTTCTTCGGCATATGTACTTGTGCATCGAATTATGCATTCATGGTTGAACCTATATTTGTAATAAACCTGGTTGGATATGAAATAAGTGATTGCCTACTTTCAAATTCAAAATGTGATTTTTAAATTAGGGATTAATTAGGGATTACACTACACATGGTTTTCAAAAGCGAAATGTCTGTGATAGACGTGGAGATCAGACACGTTTCTAGGATCCACTACATGTGCGATCAATCTCCACCACACACACGATCAGCCAGGGAAAAATGTGTGCGATCAATCTCCACTGCACACACGATCAGCCAAGAAAAAACGTGTGCAATTAACAACAGCACCGCACATAGTTCTTTCTTATTAAATTTATGCGATAGTCACCTTATCACACACGCTTCGAAATTATTGAATGCTTGTGATGTTGTGTGCATCGCAGACATTCGGTACTTCTTGGATTAACTGTGTGGGATGTACATACTAACGGAAATGTATTCCTTGGATGGACTGTGTGGAATGTACATACGAACGAAAACGTTTAGCGGGGGCTGACTGTGTGGGATGTACTTATGACCGGAAACGATTTCGCGTGTATAATTGTATTTTTTAGCACTATTGTACGTATAATCATATTTGCTCGCTCGCGGTCGTGTGTGCCAGGAGGGCATATCCCCGACGGTTTCTGGGTCATGTGGAAAGGACCCCCCCTATCGCCCACACTCACTTGGCGACGGTTCCAAATGTCGTCGTGGAAAAGGGTTAAAAACTGTTTGTATAGCACCGTCACGTACCAGTGATGTATCATACCTCTAGAGACATTTTCTAATTACTACAAAATTCTATTTTGGGGTTCATTAGATGAACCACCGAGATCGGAGTTTGAGATATTCTTGACTAGCCTTTGCTATGGTGAGACTAGAGGAGTGGCGCAAGGTAGAATAAAGAGCATTCATTTTCCCTCAATTCAATACTTTGCACTATTTAATGAAAAATGCATCATAGGCAAACAAGATTGTAGTACACTTTGTGCTCCTGACTTGAGCCTCATACGCACCGCTCTCACCGATGACAAATATTATAATCTTGGAGCGATTGTTGCACGCAGGTTGAAACACAACGCATGTAGTGGATATTTTTATGGTGGAATTTATGCCACATGTTTAGCTAGGGAGCTGGGTTGTTCACCTTGGCCTTATGACCCTATCCTACCCACGCAGTACTTAGACTTTGATGCCATGAAACGCCATAAGTTCCTTAGTGGTGAAACCCATAATTTTACATATAACCTACTGTTTAATAGAAAGTCCGTTGTGGACACCTTTTTGCTTGTGCCTGCTCTCTTTGATGTTCATAGCAAGGGAAGATATTTTGTTCTTGAGAGCGAGGCCCGAGCACATAACCTGGAGGTTGTGGTCGCTCGGCAGGCTGGGCGGCTGCACCTAGAGCCTACATGAGCTATCATTCTAACCACTACCCAGGCTACCGATGGTGATTGCCAAGCTAGGCCAAAAGCCTAAGCTTGGGTGAGTACGTATTTCCACCGACATTATATTCATGATCACAAATTTCATTTGAGTTGTCGGTGTTCACACTTTTTCATTGTGTTATCCATGTTAGATTTATTTTCTCGCTTTCTTCTTGTGTGTTTGGAAAACTTTGAGAAAATCAAAAAAATGTTATTTGCTTCTTTTTTGGTTTTTCTTAGTTGTAGTGTTTTAAAGAAAACCCAAAAAGAATTCCTAGTTTTTCTTTTGCTTGTTGGGAGCTTTCCCGTGCAAATAGTTTTTCCCGTTTTTGTTTTTCTCTTTTCTTTAATCTACTTTCTTTCAGAAAAAACAAAAACTCCAAAAATATTTTAGTGTGTTTCTCTGAATTTCTTTTCTTCTTATTGAGCCATAGCGAGGAGAAGACCACGATTAAAATGTTGAGTGGCTCTCATATGCATTATTGTTGATCTAACAAAGAGCTCAAAATTGCCTTGTCTTCTCTTCTTGAATAAAGTGTTTGCAGATTCCAGCTTAGTCCATGACACTCTTGCACTATTATAGCTTTCATATCATTCGGTCGTGCAAGTGAAAGGCAATAATGACGATATTTGATGAACTGGCTGTGGCAGAGAGAAACAGGTATGAACTCAACTTGTTCTGTTTTTGTAAATATGTTTAACCTAGTATCCATGATTCGTCCTATTATGATTAAACATGTTTGCAATGACCCTTAGAGATTATAGTTTCTCATGTCATGCTTAAGTAGCTAGGAGTGGACAATGATTTATCTTGGATGTCAACATTGCGTTAAAATGATTGTGATGTAGTATGATGATATGGTATCCTCCTCTGAATGTTCGAGTGGCTTGACTTGGCACATGTATATGCATGTAGTTGAATCAAAACCAACATAGCCTCTATGATATTTATGTTCATGGTGTTCATATCCTACTCATGCTAGTATTCACTATTACTTATGCATAATGCATGTTCATGACCGTTTTTACTCTCTAGCTGGCCGCTTCCCAACCTATTTGCTAGCCTTCGCCTGTACTAAGCGAAATTACTGCTTGTGCATCAAAATCCTGAAACCCAAGTTATTCCAGATGAGTCCACCATACCTACCTATATGCGGTATTACCCTGCCGTCCTAAGTAAATTTTCATGTGCCACCTCTAAAAACTTCAAATAAATATCCATTTTTGTGTGCTTGGATTGTTCATAGAGCGACAGGAGGTATTCTTTATCTTCCACGCTAAGCAGGTTATTCTCATGATGAGTGTTTATTCACTCGTCCTTGCACGAGAGGGGCGGTAATAGGGATTCCCAGTCCTGAAAACAAATTGCAAATAATTAAACAAAACTCCCCCAGGATTGTTGTTGATATGGACGATACCCGTGGACTCAGATCAGCCGTGGAGTGTGTTTATTGGTGGAGGGGAGTAAACCTTTACTTTTATCGCTTGGGAACCGCCACTAATGTGTTTAGCATGGAAGATACCGATAACTGATGGTCGCGAAGTAAACAAGAAGTGTGCATTTCTCAAAATATCATTTAACTCTGTTTTAAAAAATTGAGCTCTGGAACCGCTGCAAATCACTGCTTCCCTTTCCGAAGAGACTATCTATTTACTTTTATGTTGTGTCATCACCTTCTCAAATAAGCCCCAGATCTCGAGAGCGCAATTGTCATCCTCATGACTTATGTGTAGCTAATGTTGGGTGCATCATGACTGGATCTTTTCAACCATGAATTACAATGTTTAGTCGCTGCTTGAACTTTGGAGGTGCTCCGCATTTATGTTTTGCCATCTCAAAAAGGGCTAGAGAGATACCACGATTGTCATATTATATCGTGGTTGTTTTGACAATGTGTTGTCATTTAAGATATCTTATTATTTACGCTAGTTGATTATGTAATTGATATGAGTTAATATAATTTCTAAGAGTTATAGTCGTCATGGTTAGTTATAATCTTTCTTGAAAACATGGGTGCTACTTAAGCTTATTTATGTAAAAAAGAGCAAAAGAGTTCGTAAAAGTTTTTCTTTTTCACTTTCAGTTTATCAATTGAATTGTTTGAGGACAAGCAAAGTTTTAAGCTTGTGGGAGTTCATACGTCTCCATCGTATCTACTTTTCCTAACGCTTTTCCTCTTTTGGACTCTAATTTGCATGATTCGAATGAAACTAACCCGGACTAATGTTGTTTTCACCAGAACTACCATGGTGTTGTTTTTGTGCAGAAATAAGAGTTCTCATATTGGAATGAAACTTTGCGAGGATTTTTTATACAAAAAATAGAATTTATGGAGCCAAGAACCACCAGAGGGGGGCACCTCGGTGGGCACAACCCACCAGGGTGCGCCCCCCTCCTGGTGCGCCCAGGTGGGTTGTCGGCACCTGGTGGCCCCGCAGACCTCAACCTTGATACTATAAAATCACATTTTTAGAGAAAGAATTATCGCGTTTCACGAGACAAAGCCGTCGCCGCCTCCTGTTCTTCGTCGGGAGGCCAGATCTGGAGTCTGTTTGGGGATCCAGAGAGGGGAATCTTCGATCTTTGTCGTCACCAGCCCTTCTCAATCGCCAATTCCATGATGCTCCCCACCAGGAGTGAGTAATTCCTTAGTAGGCTCGCTGGTCAGTGAGGAGTTGGATGAGATTCATCATGTAATCGAGTTATTTTTGTTAGGGCTTGGTCCCTAGTATCCACTATGTTCCAAGATTGATGTTGTTATGACTTTGCCATGATTAATGCTTGTCACTTGGGCCTAGGTGCCATGATTTCAGATTTGAACCATTTATGTTGTCACCATTATATCTATGTTCTAGATCCGATCTTGCAAGTTATAGTCACCTACTATGTGTTATGATCTGCAAACCCCAGAGTGACAGAAGTCGGGATACTTTCCGGTGATGACCGTAGTTTTAGGAGTTCATGTATTCACTATGTGTTAATGCTTTATTCCAGTTCTCTATTAAAAGGAGGCCTTAATATCCCTTAGTTTCCAATTGGACCCCGCTACCATGGGAGGGTAGGAGAATAGATGTCATGCAAGTTCTTTCCATAAGCACGTATGACTATTTACGGAATACATGCCTACATTATATTGATGAACTAGAGCTAGTGTCGTATCGCCCTAGGTTATGACTATTATATGATGAATATCATCCAACGAATTCACTGATCCAATGCCAATGAATCTCTCTTATATTGTTCTTGCTAAGTTACTACTGCTATTGTTACTTTTACACTTGCTACAAAACCATTGCTATCATTGCTACTGTTACTGTTATTGTTACTATCGCTATCAAAACTATCATACTGCTTTGCTACTAATCACTTTGTTGTAGATAATTAATCTCCGGCTGTGGTTGAATTGACAACTCAACTGCTAATACTTGAAAATATTCTTTGGCTCCCCTTATGTCGAATCTACAAATTTGGGTTGAATATTCTACCCTCAAAAACTATTGTGATCCCCTATACTTGTGGGTTATCAATCCACCAGTGGATTGGGCATCGACTGCGTCAGCAAATCAAGCTGATCTACTAGAGGATCAGGCACCAACATCGACACCAGCTCCACAAGGAGCACCTCTCTGGCAGTAGCAAAAGCACTACTAGTCGCACCGTAACGGCTACGGCACCTACACCAACACTTCAAGTTGCACTTTCATCTGCTTTGGCCCATGCATCGGCAACAAAAACAGCACTTGCACTGGCAATAGACTGCGCTGTAGTTCGCACTGCATATACCAAAGTCCTTATAAAAACCGACATCTCCACCTTCTTGGTAAGCATTGGCAGCCCAAGTGCTTTGTTCTTTTTTCTTTCCATGTTGTTTCACATGATTCACTGTGTTGATCTAACTGCTTGTGAATGTCTTCTTGTTTGCAAATAGAGAATTCCTAGAGCATCGTGGGAGTTGTTCAATAATCCAAGTGACCGTGGCCAAGTTTGTCTTACCATGCGCAGCCCTGGTGTGAATGAACCTGCTCAATATACCATAAGTAGAAAGGATGGTGGCATGATGATTGATGCTAAAGGATGGTCATGGTTCAAAACTCTATCAAATCTTGCGGCTGGGGATGATAACAAAATCAAACTTTCTCGGCAAGGAGAGCTGGTCCTAATCAACATTGAAATTCTTCAATAGCAGCACACAATTGTCGAAGTGACCTATCCTCCGCTAGCTTTTGATGTAATAATATGACATGGTGATACAAGTGTCCTGTGTGTATAAGTAGTATGACAGTATTATTTATCATGTAGGATATCGTGCAAGAATTGCAACTCTAATTCTTGGTTAGGAACTGTCGTTCGATTTCATTCTAACAGTTGTCGTGCTTTATTTACTTTTCTCTATTCACCTTGCGACAGCATCTACAACCAGCGCCCAAATTTTTACCGGATGAGATGCGCTGAGTTTAGAACACATGGGCCCCCAAACTTGCACGCCCACCGGCGTGTGGCCCAAAGTCCAGACCCGTCAGCCTATCTGAGTATTTTATTTCCCCTCAAAAAAATCTGAGTATTTTATTCTCATCCAAACCCCATATTATGTTATTCATATTCCCCTTGATTTTCCTATGTATCAAGTTGTGATATAATTTTTTTATATATTTCTTTACAGAGGGAGTATCTCTCTATCAAAAATATATTTATGTGTAACTAGTTACTCCTGCCTTTCCACTTCCTTTCGCTGATATGCGGGGCATCTGGCAACAGGGTCCACGTGCCATGCACAAAATTAGAGTGCGCAACTACATGGTAGACTCACACCGGTCGTAGCGTCGCAGTAATGCCCAATGAGACGTCAAATTAGAAAAACCTTTCCAGCAATAGTAGTAAGCCAGACAGACGATGTAGCAATATTTCACTGGGCCTGAATCCCCTTCTCCCTTGTCTGGTTGTTAAAAAAACTCCTCTCGGCGATTGCATAGGGTTTTCTCATGGAGAACTAGGTACGAATTTTGCATCCTTCCCTGATAAATCCTAGTCCCTTGGTTGCGGGTAATCCTAGGATGGCAGCCGCCACCGTTGATGCATTTTTCTTCCTACTAAATCTAGTGTGTTTCATTTGTAGTGCCCAAAGTGCGAGCACCCTACAGGTTTCTACGCCCTCAGCGAGACTCCACACTTGTTCCTTCTCATCCTAACACAGGATTTTCAAACGCGCACAGTATGTTCCGAGAATCCTCTTTTCTATCTGGGAGGGTTGGGGTTTTTGAACATGCTGTCGACTAATTTGGAAATTTGGATTTCTGTATTTGGATAAAAGGTAGTAGTACCATGGTCAACACTGACATGAAACAGGAAATTATTTCTAGATTTGGATAGCGAAAATATTGTGTTCTCATATTATTTTTCCTATAGTGCATTCCTTGCTCTCCAGAACACATGTACTCAATATGGTCGACCTTACCATAACTGAATACACCAGTTTAATGATCACATCAAGCCATGGATATAAGTTCCCAGTTGGCTTCATGAACCAAGAAGATTGCTGTTTTTTATGGCTGAACTTGGGTAACTTTCTCGAGTGTTATGGACTGAAAGTTGGTGCACGAATGTTGATGGAAATAGCAGAACTTGGTCTCATCTTCACTAGGATCTTCTACCCCGACGTCGTTCCAGTAGCTCATCCATGTTAGTTTTGTATCTGTTTCTTGCATGTTGCCTCGATTACTTCTTAATCCACCTATTCTGTCTCACTAATCACAATTTGACTTTAGAAGTAGCAACAATTTGTGATTCCTTCTCTCACGAAGATGCTACTTCTAACTAATATTTCTTATAATTGGTGGCACGTGTAGGTTATTTCAAAGTTTAGCACACTACTCATTTGTTATTCTATAAGAACTCGACTATTACTGATGGCACTAAAGTTGACTGGGATGACATACGCCTGTTCCTACACTTTATTGATCATCTTGAGGTCCTTGTGGGGAGTTTCAATGGTGGAAGGCCATGTGGGGTATGTGTGCCACTGGTGCACACGTTGAACAGGTCCAACTATGTCAAGAAACTTATGGTATGAGCTGTTTTCTATTATATATGTTGTTTATAAACTCTTGCTTATACACAGTTTTACAGTTGTGATCTTCTTGAAGCAGAAACTGCCCAGTTCCTATACAGATGCCTGACCATAGTCGGGTCAAACTTGCGCTCAGTCACAACAAGATTTTTATGTCGACCTAATCCATTTCTCTTGGAGGTGAAAAGATACTTATTCATGGGTGCTCTCAAATAATGAAGGCCCGTCCATCTTGGAGAATAGGACAGAAGGTTATGCTCATGCTTTTCCATGGCTCTAAAGCGAATATCCTGTTTATTGACCACATTGCAAGATGAAGCCGCTTTCAGAAGGTTGTGGATGCGCGGGGTGGCGCCTGGGCCTTGTCCTTGGGCTTGGTGGCCTCACCCTTGGTTAACTGTAGGCAAAGTAGCATTGTTTGAGGCGTGCTCTATAAGGTTGAACCTGTATATGTACTCATACTACTTTCTGCTATGGTTGTTAAGTGCCCCTGTTGGTTTCAGCTAAGGTTGTTAAGTAATTCTGTGGCTTTTACAGTTTGTCGTGTTTCTTCAGAATCGTTTTCCTCCAGTCACCAAAACCAAACCAGCGCCGGCGGGGCCGCCTGCTTCCGCCTCCCACGGCTAGTTGCGCCTCAGCGCATGCATCGCCGCCCCACCGTCTCCTAAATTGTTCACACCGACGTCAGCCCCACCCCGCACCCGAACCAGTCAACCCTTGTAATCCCCTTCGCCCGTGACTTCGCCGCATCTTCCCTGGCTCTTGTTTGTTCCCGTCCAAGGCCTTGTCACTGTCCTCCGTGCGCTTTGGTGCACTCACCGCGGCGCCGCCCTCTCGCATTGTCAACATGGTCAACAAACAAAAGAAATAGGGAGAGGACTATACGTGGAGAGGATGACACTAGGGACCCACCATGTGCATGGTCGTATGCAAGCAAGTTCCTTATTATTTGCTATATACTCCATTGTCAGCGTATAGAAAAATAAAATGCTTCCTCCTAGTGGTTTGCTGACATCTGGGACCCATGACATTGTTAGTGTATAGTTAATAGACAAGAGAATAGCACAAGATCGGCTGACACCTGGGACGTAGCTACTCGAGCAGTATTTCTTTTGTTATTTTTGAGACAAAACAGGGTTTCAACTGGGCTGTGGCCTGTCTAGCCCAGGCTTCTATTTTACGTTCACCACATGACCAGTCTAGCTATTTTTTTTTCTTTGTGAAAATGGCTAGCCCAGTCTATTTTTCTAAAGAATACCCAATCTAGGCATACCCAACCCAGGCCTACTTATTTTTCTCCGCCCTTCTGGGCTGCAACTCTTTTAAGACGGCTCCAAATCTTAAAAGTAATATGAAATTGGCTGTAAATATAAAAACACACAGCAAATTGGCAATTACTTTCAAATTTCTGATTTTTTTTACATTTTTAGATTCCAATTTCATTGGGCTTTTACCTAATTTAAATATATCTTCAAAGTACTTTAAATCTGGCTTGACATTTTGGTATTAAAAATAGTTTGTACCCCACCGAAATATGTGAAATTTCAATTAAATTTTTAACCCTGGCCCTGGCCAACAAAAATAAACCGGACTGCAATAAACTGCATAAAAAGTTGCAAATGAGTTGTAAATTATTAAAAAATAGGGAATGGGCTGACTTGTGGGCCTATTAAGTTGACGCGTATGCAAGATTATTTTACTTATTATATACGTTAACAAACGATTCTAGCAGAAGTGAGTGTTGGATGTCAATCCAATAGTTGTCGTGCTTCTTCAATCTTTGATCTTCTTGCTCCAGCCACCAAATCTAGCACCGGCGGGACCGCCTGCTCCCGCCTACCGTGGCCGGTTGTGCTGTCGCGCAGGCCTCACCGCCCCCTACTACTCCCACTGCTGGTCAGGCCAACCCTCTACTCACCCACGTCCCTCCATTGATGTGGCTTCGCCGCCTTTGGGTCATTTTCTTCCTGGGTCTCGCCGTCATCCATCGCGTTGGTGTTCTCGGCACGGCGTGGTCTTATCAACAAATGACAACATCGGAAGAGGGATGTATGTGGAGAAGCTGATAGCTGGGACCCACATGGTCCATGGCCGCACGCAAGAAAGTACCTCCTTATTACGCCATAAAAAATGAATCCTCCCCATGACAGCTAGGACCCACCAGCTATATCTTGGCACGGAACAAAGTGCCTCCTTATTAAGCGAAAAATAACGATTGCTCCCCATGACAGTTGGGGCCCACCAGATTTGGAGGCGGACTTGTGGCCCTACTATGTTGCCGCGCAGGCACCACTGTCAGTACCCCGACTCAATGCCACACCGATCTAGCATGTAACACCTCATATCACTTTGCGGCCTCACCCATGGTATTCCCACAGGTGTCGCCTTACCAGGCCCGGGATCGTTTGTGCCGTTTGGCACACGTATATGATAGTGTCACTATCATCCATATGACAAGGAGCCCGGGCTGACATGGCTAGTCGTGAACCCAAAGTGGCACTAACTTACGGAGACAGGCATACATGACCCAGCAATGAACGTGTCGGTCATCAGCGAGTGAAAAATCCGGGCTGTAGCAACTGGGCTAGCAGGACTCCGGTAAACCGGGCTGTAGTAGGCTAACAGGACTCCGGTGGACCCCACGTGACATTTCCCCGAAGGTCAAGCGAAAGCCGACGTGGGTGTAGAGCACGACCTACCTAAACAATCAAGTCTCTAGTCCAGGTTTATCGCCTATTCAGATTCCATCCGCAGGGAGTCCGGCCGAAGTTTCCACATACGACCCCGAACTATGTGTGCAGGGTTCCCGAGACACTAAACGGGCGCCCGGTACACCATGCCACGTGCCTACCGCATCATAGCCCACCCCTCGGGTCAGTGCTGCGCACGGCCTCTAGCATACTACAAACACCAGAAATTACTTGCAACTCCTGGACAGAGGACTAGGGTGGTTAAGAGGTCGAGCGGGGTCATATTTCAGGGCCCAACGTGTGGTAGTAGCTGTTTCATGGATCACAAACACAGAACTCAGTTCCTAAGGACGGCTTCAATGAGACAACCCACCATGTACTGGCCTCTCACCGCTACCTTTACCAAATCATATTCACACACTTAACTCACACACCGTAGGACAAGTTCACCACTTCCCAATTCTTTCCCGATGAATTAGACCTGACACAACTCTAAGCAGTAGCAGGCATGACAAACAAGCATGAATGAGTAGGCACATCAGGGCTCAAGCAACTCCTACTCATGGTAGTGGGTTTCATCTATTTACTGTGGCAATGACAGGTCATGCCGAGGAAAGGGGTTCAACTATCGCAGCAAATAACAGATGTAGTGTTGTTGTCCTAATGCAGTAAAAGAGAGCGGGAGCGAGAGAGTGGGATTGTATCGGAATGAACAAGGGGGTTTTTCTTGCCTGGAACTTCTGAAGATAGTATAGTTCTTCATCGGTGTCATCGAACTCATCGTCAAAACATCGTCTACCGAGAGGGTACAAATACCAGCAAACAAGGAAGAACACAATCAATGCAATGCACAATATGATGCATGATCATGACATGTTAATATGTTGTGATTTGGGCTAATGCAACTAGCAACAAGTTAAATGAAGTTGGTTTGAATCCAAGATTCAAATTCAAACTCCATATGTGGATATTCAAATGCCATTTATATGATTTGTCCTAAACAACAGCTATAAGTTGTTCTAACATGCATATAAATGGTACATATGGATATATTGGATTTTTCTGATCACTTTTCATATATAATTTATTTCATTTGGAGTTATGGTTGAATTTCTATGAATTTTTGAAGTTTATAGCATTTTCTTGAATTTTCTGAATTATTTTAAAACTAGAAAATCACTTTACTGCATCAGCATGACGTATCAGTGATGTCAGCAGGTCAACATGCTGGTCCAGGTCAAACCTGACCAGTAGGGCCCACTGGTTAGTGACACAGAGTCAGCTACAGAGGCTGACACATGGGACCCAGTCAATGCTGACGTGGCCAAGTCAAAGGTGACAGGCGGGGCCCTCTGAGATTAGTACTAATTTAACAGAGAAGTTAAACTAATTAATTAAGGCACGGGGGCCCACTTGGCAGTGGCTCTAGGGGGGTGATTAGCGGGGTGTTTAGGCCCTAATTAAGTGACCACGTTGGCGGCTAACCGCCGGTGACACATAGCCGCGACGGCGTCGCTCGTTCCGGCGATTCCGATGATCAGAGGGCGTGGGGTTGGGCTCTACGACTGTGGTGTGATGAGGCGCATTGGGTGGTGGCTGTGGGCGGTGCCGGGGCGGACTGCGGCAGCGACGACAATGACGACAACGGCGGCCGGAGCACGGCTATACGCAGGCCCGGTGCTGCAGCTCGAGGGCGAGCGAATGGAGGTGCTAGGTAGCACCTAATGTTCATCAGGAGCACGCCGGAGCATCTAGTAGGAGTGGAGGGGCTCGGGGACATGGAGCTCACCGGCCATGGCAGACAGCGGCTTCGGGTGCTCGCAGGGCAGCGGCTATGATGCAGGATAGAGCATGACGGAGGAGGGGAAACGGATTAGAGCTCACTGCATCGAACAGAGAGCTTAGCGGGCTCGGGGACCCTTCATAGACGGCGAATCATCGGCAGCGATCCACGGCTGAAGGTTGAAGACGACGGCCTAGGCGAGGCTGTGTTGCGTCTGGCATCATGTGGCTTGGTCGAGAGGAAGAGGGTGTCGCGGCGGAGCTTCTTGGCGCGTCGGAGAGGCATGTGAAGGCCGGTGGCCGTGGCAAACGGCGTTGACGACGAAGAGCTCCGCTCGGGCACGTGCGGGAGAGAGCAGAGGAGGGGGAGGAGCGAGGGAGAGTGCGAGGGGGTTCCAGGGGTGTCGTGGCGCCTCTAGAGAAGGCCAGGCGTCGAGGGGGAGCGGCAAGCAGGAGGTGGCCGGGGCGCATGGCCGCGCACATGGGGCACATGCCCGGCGTCCTTCTGTCGCGAGGAAGACGACGGGAGGGGAGGCCAGTGGGCTGGGCCGCACATGAGCTAGGCCGGTACAGGACCTGGGTCGGTTGGTGGGCGCCATGTTAGTCCTTCTCTCTCTCTTTTATTTTTCTTTTCTATTTCTGTTATTTTGTTTTGATTTAGTCTGAAAAGTAAACCATTTTAAAACTTTCTGTAAATTTTTATGTGAGCTCATAGAGCTAGTCCAAGGTCACATGCAAACTTACAAAATATTGAACATTATTTCTTGTATAGCAGGAATAATTCCAACCCAAATATATTATTGATTTAAATCAAAGGCCCAGAATAAATTATTTCTGTGACTCCAAAAACATTGGTTTGAATTTTATCTCATGCCAATATTTTCACAAAATAACAGGAACATTTTCTTGGACTCATTTAATGAGATTTAAATGTTGATTATTTTTAGAGGTTTTCTGAGGCTTTTGAAAATTCCTCAATTCAAATTTCATTTGAATCTAAACATGATGCCCACATGGAAGCTAGCATAGGCCAGACGAGAATTAGGGATGTGACACTCACCGCCCTACTACTCCCATCGTTAGCCAGGCCATCCCTCTACTCACCCACACCCCTTGTTATTCTGCGGCGACGGCAGCCTCATACCGTAATCGTACCAATCAATCCTCGTACTACCCTCCGCGTGTTCTCAGGCTTCGTGCGTTCCCTGCCTCACTATCGTCCACCGCCTGGGTGTTATCCATGCGGTGTGGTCAACATGGTCAATGAACGACAGCCATCAAAGGAGGACTTTACGCGGTGAGGCTGACAGATGGACCCACCAGCTACATCTTTGCATGCAAGGAAGTGCCTCCTTATTACGCGCAAAAAAATAAATCCTCCCCCTGCCAGCTTGGACCCACCATGAATATCTTCGCATGCAGGGAAGTCCCTCCTTATCCTCCCTGACAGCCGGGACCCACCCGGTCGAAGCATACGTAGCGTTGTCATTCTGCTCGCAAACGTGTGTGCACATATTGATCCATCAGTCTTTCTGCCACGATGAACCATGGCCCGGTAAGGAGCAGTAGTTATTCAGACAGTCCCGTCTATATTGTGTACACGTATATACAGCCATGCTGCAAGAAAGTAAATAGGCTATGTATGCACATACGGGCGGGGTCTCGAACGCAGCGACGGTGTCCTATTCTTCGGCAGCCAACCAGCTGCGTCGGAACTGAGAAACTACGTCGTGTTAATCGGGAGGCGTCGAAATGCGTGGTGTTCATCGGGAGCCTACCGGCTTGGACGGAACAGCCGAAACGGGGCTTGGCGTACTGCGGAATGGAGGAAACAGATTTCTGTTCGACCGGCTACGGTCAAATGAGGTCCTGATCATCGGGAGGGGTTTGGCGTACCGCAAAACAGAGGAAACGGACTTGTCTTCAAGCTCCTACGGTCGAAACAGGGTGCTATTGATCGGGAGGGGTGTGGCTTACCGCAAAACGGAGGAAATAGACTTGTGTTCGAGCACCTATGGTCGAAACAGGGTCCTGATCATCGGGAGGGTGTGGCGTACCGCAAAACGGGACTCCACGGGCTACTATTCATCCACCATCTACTGCCTCGCTCCAACCTCCATGGGCTACTGTTCATCCATCGTCGACTTGCTCCAGCTCCCACCTGCTACTATTCACCGTCGACTTCCTCCAGCCTCCACCAACCACTATTCATTCACGGGCTACTATTCATCCAGGCTCCACCGGCTATTGTTCAACCAGCCCTTCACGGGGTCTTGTTCATCCACCCCCAACAAGCTCGGGTGTATGGCGGCCTCCTCGATTGGGGTCTTATTCATCTAGCAGCAACAACCTCTACTAGCACGGGGTCCTGTTCGTCCAACCCCCACCAGGAACTGTTCATTGCAACCCCAAACAACGGTCACTGTTCATCAAGAGGTAGCAGGTTTGATCGGCTTCAGTTAGCAGCAGTAGCGAAGGAATCGCTCGGGTTCAGTTAACTACCAACGGATTGATCGCTCAGGTTCAGTAACGTAGCAAGTCCAATCACTCGGGTTCAGTAAGCGAACGCCTCGCTCGGGTTCAGTTGGAGAACAACGCCTTGCACACACGCGTGTGCATGTATACAAGATAAATGCACAAACCTCCGTGCATCACTCAGCCCTGACCACCCACCGTAACCGGGAACTCCTCGAAATTTTCCTCGCCCTCGCTTCTACTATGATTTTTTCCATCATGGACGTCCCAAAGAATGTCATGCAGGTGCGTCCCTGGCCCGCCCAGGACAAAAGGCCCATTTTTTGTCATGATTTTTTGTCATAGAAGTAGGAGCCCACCACATCCATGATGATACGTGGTTTTGTCACAATTATCATCATAGAAATGTCATAAGCATGACAGAAAAAATCGTTCGGGCCAAAATGTCATGGGTGTGTCTTTTTTTGTAGTGGCATCCCCACATCAGCCTCCTCCGCCCTCCATCCCATCCATCGCCACCGTCCTCCCCCATGCCGGAGCGCCAACCAAGACCATGTCCTCCACTGCTAGAGATGGACGTTTCTAATCCACGGTAACGGACCAGGAGCCTTGCATCGCGTCCTCTTGCTTCATCGTTGTCATCATCCTCCTTGTCGGGGCCGCTCCGATGACCTTCTTGTCCAACGCAACGGGACTTATCCCCCGATGCACCCGTCTACCGTCGCAGATCTGCTTCCACACCACCGACAACCATCGCACCCCCCGATGCCTACACGGCGCCACAAGAGAGGTGGTACTACTTCATATCTGCTCAACTTTTCGATCTCAACTAGAAATAGATAGTAACATGGTTAGTGTGCTTTCTTTTCAACTCTTAGAATCTTAGTTCTTAGTTCGAAGCAAACAATGGTTGCTAAGTAGCATTTCAATGGTTTGTAGCTTCAAATCTGCCATGAGTCATAATAGGGTATAATTGATCATGCTTAAGGTTCTGATTACTATATGATCAGCCTACATGCTTCGTGTCCTAATAGCACTGCTCCACCCATCAAGCTAAACAAGCTTAGTTGTTCAAATACGAATCTGATATTACTAAAATGGAGTCGTTTAATTTTTTCTGAGCAAAACAGAGTCGTTTAATTGGTCAACTAAATGTTCCTAATTTAGTTTCAAAATGCATGTTTGATACGTCTCCAACATATCTATAATTTTTGATTGTTCCATGCTATTATATTACCCCTTTTGGATGTTTATGAGCTTTATTTTACACATTTATATCATTTTTGGGACTAACCTACTAACCGGAGGCCCAGCCCGTATAGCTGTTTTTTTGCCTATTTCAGTATTTCGAAGAAAAGGAATATCAAACGGAGTCCAAACGGAATGAAACCTTCGGGAGCTTGATTTTTGAAACGAACGTGATCCAGAGGACTTGTAGTGCAAGTCAAGAAGCAGCCAAGGCCTCCACGAGAGAGGAGGGCCCCCCCTATAGGGCGCCCCCCTGTCTCGTGGGCCCCTCGGGCGTCCACCGACGTACTTCTTTCTCCTATATAAGCCTACGTACCCCAAAAACATCCAAGGAGCGAACGAAACACAATTTCTACCGCCATAACCTTCTGTATCCGCAAGATCCCATCTTGGAGCCTTCGTCGGTGCTCTGCTGGAGGAGGAATCGACCATTGAGGGCTTCTACATCAACACCATAGCCCCTCCGATGAGTTGTGAGTAGTTTACCACAGACCTACGGGTCCATAGTTATTAGCTAGATGGCTTCTTCTCTCTTTTTGGATCTCAATACAATGTTCTCCCCCTCTCTTGTGGAGATCTATTCGATGTAAACTCTTTTTGAGGTGTGTTTGTTGAGATCCGATGAATTGTGGGTTTATGATCAAGTTTATCTATGAGAAATATTTGAATCTTCTCTGAATTCTTTTATGTATGATTGAGTTATCTTTGCCAGTCTCTTCGAGTTATCAGTTTGGTTTGGCCTACTAGATTGATCTTTCTTGCCATGGGAGAAGTGCTTAGCTTTGGGTTCAATCTTGTGGTGTCCTTACCTAGTGACAGAAAGGGTTGCAAGGCATGTATTGTATTGTTGCCATCGAGGATAAAAATATGGGGTTTATATCATATTGCTTGAGTTTATCCCTCTACATCATGTCATCTTGCTTAATGTGTTACCCTGTTCTTTGTGAACTTAATACTCTAGATGCAGGCAGGAGTCGGTCGATGTGTGTAGTAATAGTAGTAGATGCAGGCAGGAGTCGGTCTACTTGTTGCGGACGTGATGCTTATATACATGATCATGCCTAGATAATCTCATAATTATTCGCTTTTCTATCAATTGCTCGACAGTAATTTGTTCACCCACCGTAGTACCGATGCTATCTTGAGAGAAGCCACTAGTGAAACCTATGCCCCCCGGGTCTATCTCTTATCATATTTGCTTCCAATCTACTTTTATTTGCATCTTTACTTTTTGCATCTATATTATAAAATACCAAAAATATATTTATCTTATCATACTATCTCTATTAGATCTCACTTTCGCAAGTGGCCGTGAAGGGATTGACAACCCCTTTATTGCGTTGGTTGCGAGTTCTTTGTTTGTTTGTGTAGGTGCGTGGGACTTTTGAGGAGCCTCCTACTGGATTGATACCTTGGTTCTAAAAAACTGAGGGGAAATACTTATGCTACTATTGCTGCATCACCCTTTCCTCTTCAAGGAAAACCAACGCAAGCTCAAGACGTAGCAAGAAGGATTTTTGGCGCCGTTGCCGGGGAGGTCTTCGCTCAAGTCAAGACATACCAAGTACCCATCACAAACCCATCTCCCTCGCATTTACATTATTTCCATTTGCCTCTCGTTTTCCTCTCCCCCACTTCACCCTTGCCGTTTTATTCGCCCTCTCTTTCCCAATATCCTCCTCTTTCTTTCGCTTACCTTTTTCCGTTTGCCCGTGTGTTAGTTCGTTTACCTTGTCTTCATGGCTAGTCCTCCTATCCTTATTATCACTCCCGAACATGAAATTCTTAATTTTAAGCAAAGGGAGGGAGAAAATTTAAAAGATGCTTGGCATAGAATTTGCAATGCTCAATATAAATCTTCTAGGAAGCTTTCTACTTCCGATCTTCTCCGCAATTTTTATGTAGGCATCACTCCTTGGAATAGATGTGTTCTTGATATTGCTACCGGAGGCGATTTCATGAGTAGCCATACGTTTGATGCTTATAATGCTATATTAGATTTGTTTGGCCCACCACCTCTTTTGGTCAATGGAACTGTTTTAACTTTAGAACACGTTATGCAACGGCTTGAGATTATTGAAAATAAAATTGACATTGTTGAGTTGATTGAAAATTTGGATAAAAAGATTCATAATCACATTACCCAATATGGATCTAGGGTTGGAGTTACTTTGAAAAATCTTAAAGAAAAAGAACCTATAGTTAATGAAAAAAAGATCTAGACTCTGCTAGAATCGGTAAACTTGAGGATATCATTACAAACTTAGGTTCCGCGTTTTCCTCCATGAAAAACACTCCAAAACCCCCTAATAAAACTGCCAAGTTTATTTATGTTCCTAAAAATAAGGATGAATCTTCTAGTAAGGGAGACGCGGATCTCAAATCCATAAGTGTTCGTCCCAATTGTCTCTCTATCATTAAGGAACCTTTTGCTACCAATGAATTTCCTGAATTTTTTCCTAAAGGTTTAGCTATTGCTAAAAAGGGAGAAATCCCTAGAGATCACAAGCGCTCTACTTATGAGTTTAGTGCGAAAGATGGCACTCGTTAGATCTATCTTCGCTTTTATGCCTAGCTAGGGGCGTTAAACGATAGCGCTAGTTGGGAGGCAACCCAATTTTCTTTGTGTTTTTTGTTTTTGTTCCTGTTTAGTAATAAATCTTGCATCTACCTTCTGTTTAGATGTGTTTTTATCTTTTAATTAGTGTTTTTGCCAAGTAGAACCTATAGGATAACCTATGATGATAGTTGATTTGATTCTGCTGAAAAACAGAAACTTTGCGCGCACGAATTTAGTTTTGTTAAATCACATAAACGTGGTTTTGCATTGATTCTTTTTTCTGCTGATCAATAAACAACTTTTCCAGGACTTCCTATTTTGGTAGGGTTTTTGGAGTTCCAGATGTTTGCGTTGGTTATAGATTGCTACAGGTTGTTCTGTTTTTGACAGATTCTGTTTTTCGTGTGTCGTTTGCTTGTTTCGATGCATCTATGGCTAGTAAATTAGTTTATAAACCATAGAGAAGTTGGATTACAGTAGGTTTAGCACCAAAATAAATAAATAATGAGTTCATTACAGTACCTTATGTGGTGGTTTTGTTTTCTTTCACTAACGGAGCTTATAAGATTTCCTGTTGAGGTTTGTGTTGTGAAGTTTTCAAGTTTTGGGTAAAGCTTTTATGGACTATGGAATAAGGAGTGGCAAGAGCCTAAGCTTGGGGATGCCAAAGGCACCCCAAGATATTCAATAATAGCCAAAAGCCTAAGCTTGGGGATGCCCCGGGAAGGCATCCCCTCTTTCGTCTTCGTTCATTGGTAACTTTACTTGGAGCTATATTTTTATTTGCCACATGATATGTGTTTTGCTTGGAGCATCGTGTATTATATTAGTCTTTGCTTTTTAGTTTACCACAATCATCATTTCTGTACACACCTTTTAGGAGAAGCCTACTTGATAGAATTTGCTAGAATACTCTATGTGCTTCACTTATATCTTTTGAGCTTGATAGTTTTTGCTCTAGTGCTTCACTTATATCTTTTAGAGCACGGTGGTGACTTATTTTTGAAGAAATTGATAGTCTCTCATGCTTCACTTATATCTTTTTGAGAGTCTTTTATAACAGCATGGTATTTGCTTTGGTTACAAATTTGGTCCTAGAATGATGAGCATCCAAATTGGGTATAATAAAGAATTGGATGATATGATCAATATGATGCTTGATAATTGTTTTGAGATATGGAGGTAGTGATATTAGAGTCATGCTAGTTGAGGTGATTATGAAAAATATTTGTGTTAAGGGTTGTGATTCCCGTAGCATGCACGTATGGTGAACCGCTTTGTGATAAAGTTGGAGCACAATTTTATTTATTGATTGTCTTCCTTATGAGTGGCGGTCGGGGACGAGCGATGGTCTTTCCCTACCAATCTATCCCCCTAGGAGCATGCGCGTAGTGCTTTGGTTTTTGATGGCTTCTAGATTTTTACAACAAGTACATGAGTTCTTTTGACTAATTTGAGTCCATGGATTATACGCACTCTTTCACCCTTCCATCATTGCTAGCTTCTCTTGTGCCGTGCAACTTTTGCCGGTGCCATACACCCACCATTACCTTCCTAAAAACAGCCACCATACCTACCTATAATGGCATTTCCATAGCCATTCCGAGATATATTGCCATGCAACTTTCCGCCGTTCCGTTCATATGACACGTATTACTTTTGTCATATTGCTTTTTGCATGATCATGTAGTTGACATCGTATTTGTGGCAAGGCCACCTTCATAATTTTCATACATGTCGCTCTTGATTCATTGCATATCCCCGTACACCGCCGGAGGCATTCATATAGAGTCATATCTTGTTCTAGCTTTGAGTTGTAATTCTTGAGTTGTAAATCCATAAAAGTGTGATGATCTTCATTATTAGAGCATTGTCCTAGTGAGGAAAGGATGATGAAGACTATGATTCCCCCACAAGTCGGGATGAGACTTCGGACTTTACAAAAAGAAAAAAAAGGAAAAAAAAAAGAGAAAGGCCAAAAACAAAAGAAAAAGAAAGGCCGAAGAAAAAATAAGAAAAATAAAGGAAGAAAAAATAAAATGAGAGAAAAAGAGAGAAGGGACAATGCTACTATCTCTTTTTCCACACTTATGCTTTAAAAATAGCACCATGATCTTCATGATAGAGAGTCTCATATGTTGTCACTTTCATATACTAGTGGGAATTTTACATTATAGAACTTGGCTTGTATATTCCAATGATGGGCTTCCTCAAAATGCCCTAGGTCTTCGTGAGCAAGCGAGTTGGATGCACACCCACTTAGTTTCTTTTGTTGAGCTTTCATATATTTATAGCTCTAGTGCATCCATTGCATGGCAATCCCTACTCACTCACATTGATATCTATTAATGGGCATCTCCATAGCCCGTTGATACGCCTAGTTGATGTGAGACTATCTTCTCCTTTTTGTCTTCTCCACAACCACCATTCTATTTCCACATATAGTGCTATGTCCATGGCTCATGCTCATGTATTGCGTGAAAGTTGAAAGAGTTTGAGATTATTAAAGTATGAAACAATTGCTTGGCTTGTCATCGGGGTTGTGCATGATTAAATACTTTGTGTGATGAAGATAGAGCAACAGTCAGACTATATGATTTTGTAGGGATAACTTTCTTTAGCCATAGTATTTTGAGAAGACATGATTACTTTGATTAGTATGCTTGAAGTATCACCATTTTCATGTTAATATGAACTTTTATTTTGTATCATTTGGATCTGAACATTCATGCCACAATAAAGAAAATTACATTGAGAATTATGCTAGGTAGCATTCCACATCAAAAATTCCTTTTTTTATCATTTACCTACTCGAGGACGAGGAGGAATTAAACTTGGGGATGCTTGATATGTCTCCAACATATCTATAATTTGTGATTGTTGCATGCTATTATATTACCCCTTTTGGTTGTTTATGGGCTTTATTTTACACATTTATATCATTTTTGGGACTAACCTACTAACCGGAGGCCCAGCCCGTATTGCTGTTTTTTTGCCTATTTCAGTATTTCGAAGAAAAGGAATATCAAATGGAGTCCAAACGGAATGAAACCTTCGGGAGCGTGATTTTTGGAACGAACGTGATCCAGAGGACTTGGAGTGCAAGTCAAGAAGCAGCCGAGGCCTCCACGAGATAGGAGGGCGCCCCCTCCCTATAGGGCATGCCCCCTGTCTCGTGGGCCCCTCGGGCGTCCACCGACGTACTTCTTCCTCCTATATAAGCCTATGTACCCCGAAAACATCCAGGGAGCGAATGAAACACAATTTCCACCGTCATAACCTTCTGTATCCGTGAGATCCCATCTTGGAGCCCTCGCCGGTGCTCTGCCGGAGGGGGAATCGACCATGGAGGGCTTCTACATCAACACCATAGCCCCTCCGATGAGTTGTGAGTAGTTTACCACAGACCTACGGGTCCATAGTTATTAGCTAGATGGCTTCTTCTCTCTTTTTGGATCTCAATACAATGTTCTCCCCCTCTCTTGTGGAGATCTATTCGATGTAAACTCTTTTTGTGGTGTGTTTGTCGAGATCCGATGAATTGTGGGTTTATGATCAAGTTTATCTATGAGAAATATTTGAATCTTCTCTGAATTCTTTTATGTATGATTGAGTTATCTTTGCAAGTCTCTTCGAATTATCAGTTTGGTTTGGCCTACTAGATTGATCTTTCTTGCCATGGGAGAAGTGCTTAGCTTTGGGTTCAATCTTGCGGTGTCCTTACCCAGTGACAGAAAGGGTTGCAAGGCACGTATTGTATTGTTGCCATCGAGGATAAAAAGATGGGGTTTATATCATATTGCTTGAGTTTATTCCTCTACATCATGTCTTATTGCTTAATGCATTACTCTATTCTTTGTGAACTTAATACTCTAGATGCAGGCAGGAGTCGGTCGATGTGTGGAGTAATAGTAGTAGATGCAGGCAGGAGTCGGTCTACTTGTTGCGGACGTGATGCCTATATACATGATCATGCCTAGATAATCTCATAATTATTCGCTTTTCTATCAATTGCTCGACAGTAATTTGTTCACCCACCGTAATACCTATGCTATCTTGAGAGAAGCCACTAGTGAAACCTATGGCCCCAGGGTCTATCTCTTATCATATTTGCTTCCAATCTACTTTTATTTGCATCTTTACTTTTTGCATCTATATTATAAAGTACCAAAAATATATTTATCTTATCATACTATCTCTATTACATCTCACTTTCGCAAGTGGCCGTGAAGGGATTGACAACCCCTTTATTGCGTTGGTTGCGAGTTCTTTGTTTGTTTGTTTAGGTGCGTGGGACTTTTGAGGATCCTCCTACTGGATTGATACCTTGGTTCTCAAAAACTGAGGGAAATACTTATGCTACTATTGCTGCGTCACCCTTTCCTCTTCAAGGAAAACCAATGCAAGCTCAAGACGTAGCAATGTATGCTGCGAGGGTGGATCTACAGGGTGGCAATGGTGGGCCTCGGCTCACCCTGGGATTCTTTGTTGGCCCAGACCCCAATTCCCCTCTGTTCTGTTGCGCTTCCGATATCTACTCGGTCCTAGCCGCCTACCTCGATGGCGTCTTGCCGTCGAGGGATGGCATGATTTTACGAGGAGACACCAGACTAAAAGGAGGTCAAGAGCCGCTTGCCCAACAGCGTCACCTCTTCCCAAGCGCGTTGTCGTGCCTACGTTCCCAGTCCGTTCAGGGCTTAGGCATGCAGCACCTACTAAGCCAACTTGATTTATCCTAAGATACATCCTCAACAATCAGCATCCACTCCCCATCACCCGTTTTCTAATTGATTCATTACTCATTAGGCAGCATTGTCATTAGGGTTTGTTGTGTACTGACTGCTACCTACACTTAACGGTTCAGGTATTTCAGTAATCCTTAGTATATGTAAAGTTCACAGGGTTTCAAAATTCCGACTCTAGGAACATACACTAGTCATGTTGGATTGTTGGTCATAGTGACATTGACCCGGATTACTACTGCAGGCTAGGTTTGTTGATAATTTCACTTGTCTTTGTGAATCATTCGATATGATATCCAATTATTCACTTCGATTAGTTGCAAACAATAAGTGCTAGACCAACTTCTTGATTCATATTTTGGATGGTCTCTTACTGCAGATACAATTCTGCATACTTGTCCTAGTAAGCTCACAAGTAATGATTGATCACTACCTCTATGCTTGCCTTGTCATTTTGTTGTCAATATTCTTTTAGGGTGGACCACCCTGTTTCAAAATACTGGAACCGCAGACATGAGTGAATAGTATTTCTCCATGTGATCTCTTCCATCATGTGTGGGCAACGAACACTGCATTGTATAGAAAGAAAAGTGTCATACCCACCTTTTACATGGACTACGATCTTTTACATGGAATACAATCTGCCTACTTGCTTTGTGTCGCACTACCAGCACTCCACCCTTGAAGCTAAACATCATGCCACTCATAATTCCTTAGTTTATTTGTTCAAATACGAATTTGAGATGATTCTAATGTTCTACTTTAGTTTTGAAATGTGTGTCCGCCCCTTATAGAGACATAAGAGGTTTGTATTTCTGTGTGTGGTCTGGTCAGCACGGGTGGGGGATGAACTTTGTATACGCAGGGGTTTGTAGGGAGATACTCTTCAAGTTGAATCTGCAATGCATTCCATAGATAATCTGACTACTTTTTATGTTTTCATGAATCTCAGATACTGAACAACATCATAATGATTATGAGTGAGGGAGTCCTGGACTAGGGGGTGTCCGGATAGCTGAACTATCATCATCGGCCGGACTCCAAGACTATGAAGATACAAGATTGAAGACTTCGTCCCGTGTCCGGATGGGACTTTCCTTAGCGTGGAAGGCAAGCTTGGCGATATGGATATGTAGATCTCCTACCATTGTAACCGACTCTGTGTAACCCTAGCCCTCTCCGGTGTCTATATAAACCGGATGGTTTTAGTCCGTAGGACAGAACAACAATCATACCATAGGCTAGCTTCTAGGGTTTAGCCTCCTTAATCTCGTGGTAGATCTACTCTTGTAATACCCACATCATCAATATCAATCAAGCAGGACATAGGGTTTTACCTCCATCAAGAGGGCCCGAACCTGGGTAAAACATCGTGTCCCTTGTCTCCTGTTACCATCCGCCTAGACGCACAGTTCGGGACCCCCTACCCGAGATCCGCCGGTTTTGACACCGACATTGGTGCTTTCATTGAGAGTTCCTCTGTGTCGTCACCGATAGGCTCGATGGCTCCTTCGATCATCAACAATGACGCGGTCCAGGGTGAGACTTTTCTCCCTGGACAGATCTTCGAATTTGGCGGCTTTGCACTACGGGCCAATTCGTTTGGCCATCTGGAGCAGATCGAAAGCTACGCCCCTAGCCATCAGGTCAGATTTGGAAGTCTGAACTTCATGGCTGACATCCGTGGAGACTTGATCTTCAACAGATTCGAGCCACAACCGAGCGCGCCGCACTATCACGATGGGCATGATTTAGCTCTGTTGCCGGACAGTGCCCAGGAGGCCGCACACGAGTCCGCTTCGACCCTCAGCTGGCTGTGTAGATCGAGGACGGGTGGTTAGACACCGCCTCGGGGGCTGCAACCTCTACGGCGATAGAGCCGAATACTGACTTTGTCCCTTCTGAAGCTCGTGACTCCAAGGTGCCGGACTCCGAACCTCCCGCGCCCCCTCCAATCAAATCCGATTGGGCGCCGATCATGGAGTTCACCGCTGCGGACATCTTTTAGCACTCACCTTTCGGCCACATCCTGAGTTCGCTAAAGTATATCTCGTTATCAGGAGAGCCCTGGCCGGACTGCGGTCAGGACGGTTGGGATGCGGACGACGAAGAAATTCAAGACCCACCCACCACCCACTTAGTAGCCACTGTCGACGATCTAACCGACATGCTAGACTTGGACTCCGAAGACATCGACGGTATGGACGACGATGCCGGAGATGACCAAGAACCAGCGCCTACTGGGCACTGGAAAGCCACTTCGTCATACGACATATACATGGTGGATATCCCAAAGGATGGGAATGGCGAAGGAATAGCGGAGGAAGACCCCTCCAAGAAACAGCCCAAGCGCCGGCGTCAGCGGCGCCGCTCTAAATCCCGCCACAGCAAGAATGGAGATTCCGACATCGGAGATAATAATACCCCAGACAGTGCCGAAGACAACCCCCTCCAGCAAGATTCAGCGCAGGAGGACGGAGAAGCCAGCCCTCATGAGAGAGCGGCAGACGAAGAGGTAGAGGATGATAATCACATGCCTCCCTCCGGAGACGAGGCAAGCGTCGACGACGACGAATTTGTCATGCCTGAGGATCCCGTCGAACAAGAGCGTTTTAAATGCAGGCTTATGGCCACGACAAACAGCCTCAAGAAAAAGCAGCAACAGCTTAGAGCTGATCAGGATCTGCTAGCCGACAGATGGACTGAAGTCCTTGCGGCTGAAGAGCATGAGCTCAAACGCCCCTCCAAAAGCTACCCCAAACGCAAGTTGCTCCCCCAATTAGAGGAGGAGGCATATAAACCTGCATCACCAGAGCACAATGCGGCTGACCGGCCACCTCGTGGCCGCGACAGAGAGGCCTCTAGGCCCTCCACTAGAACCGTACCCCGGCATCGCTCGAAAAGCACAAGGCCACAGGGGAACACTCCGGACTTGCAAGATATATTGGAGGATAAGGCAAGACAATCAAGATCAATCTACGGATTGCGTGGGTGCCCCATGATACGTGACGACAACCGTCGCGCCGGACACAGTAAGTCCGGCCGGGCCGAACACAGTAGACAAAGCTCGTTGGAGCTCCGTCGCGATATAGCCCAATACAGAGGCGTCGCACACCCACTATGCTTCACAGATGAAGTAATGGATCATCAAATCCCCGAAGGGTTTAAACCCGTGAATATTGAATCCTATGATGGCACAACAGACCCCACGGTTTGGATCGAAGACTATCTCCTTCATATCCACATGGCCCGCGGTGACGATCTCCACGCCATCAAATACCTCCCACTCAAGCTTAAACGACCAGCTTGGCATTGGCTTAACAGCTTGCCAGCAGAATCAATTGGGTTGTTGGGAGGACCTGGAAGCCGCATTCCTTGATAACTTCCAGGGCACGTATGTGCGACCACCAGACGCTGACGACCTAAGCCACATAATTCAGCAGCCAGACGAATCGGCCAGACAATTCTGGACACAGTTCTTAACTAAGAAAAATCAAATCGTCGACTGTCCGGATGCGGAGGCCCTAGCGGCCTTCAAACATAACATCCGCGACGAGTGGCTTGCCCGGCACCTGGGACAGGAAAAGCCGAAATCCATGGCAGCCCTCACATCACTAATGACCCGCTTCTGCGTGGGAGAGGACAGCTGGCTAGCCCGCAGCAACAACCTCAGCAAAAATTCTGGCAGTCCGGATACCAAGGACCGCAATGGCAGGTTGCGTCGCAACAAGAACAAACGCCGCATTAACGGCGACAATAATGAGGATACGGCAGTCGACGCCGGATTCAGAGGCTCCAAACCCGGTCAGCGGAAAAAGCCATTCAAAAGAACTACTCCGGGTCCGTCCAATTTGGACCGAATACTCGATCGCTCGTGCCAGATACACGGCACCCCCGAAAAGCCAGCCAACCACACCAACAGGGACTGTTGGGTATTCAAGCAGGCAGGCAAGCTAATTGCCGACAACAATGGCAAGGGGCTGCATAGCGATGAATTAGAAGAGACCCGACCGCCGAACAATAGAGGACAGAAGGGTTCCCCCCACAAGTGTGGACGGTGAACATGATATACGCAACCCACATACCCAAGAGGGAGCGGAAGCGTGCACTCAGGGACGTATACGCGATGGAGCCAGTCGCCCCGAAGTTCAACCCATGGTCCTCCTGCCCGATCACTTTTGATCGAAGGGACCACCCCACCAGCATCCGCCATGGCGGATTCGCCGCATTGGTTTTAGACCCAATCGTTGATGGATTTCACCTCACCAGAGTCCTGATGGACGGCGGCAGCAGCCTGAACCTGCTTTATCAGGACACAGTGCGCAAGATGGGCATAGACCCCTCAAGGATTAAACCCACAAAGACGACCTTCAAAGGCTTCATACCAGGTGTAGAGGCCAATTGTACGGGCTCAGTTACACTAGAAGTGGTCTTCGGATCCCCGGATAACTTCCAAAGCGAGGAGTTAATCTTCGACATAGTTCCGTTCCACAGCGGCTATCATGCTCTGCTCGGACGGACCGCGTTTGCAAAGTTCAACGCGGTGCCGCACTACGCATATCTCAAGCTCAAGATGCCAGGCCCTCGAGGAGTCATCACAGTCAACGGAAACACTGAACGCTCACTCCGAACGGAGGAACATACAGCGGCTCTCGCGGCAGAAGTACAATGCAGCCTCTTAAGGCAATTCTCGAGTCCGGCCGCTAAGCGACCAAACACGGCTAAACGCGCCCGGAGTAACCTACAACAAGACCACATGGCACGTTCCTAGCACGCTTAGCAATGCGGCCCCAACCCCAGCCCTCGCAAGATTGCAAGACTGGTCCTTCGTGTACATCATTACGCTCTGGAGATACCATGGGCCTAGGGGGAGGGGCACGACCACGACAGGCCCAGAATGCGGCTTAACCACATCAGGGGCTCCCAAGTGTGTCATTCCTTTTTTTCTTTTCTTCCTTTTTCTTTCTTACCCACAGGACTCCGTTCACTAGAGGCCCTGTCCGGTAGTAGACCGGCCGAACTCAGGATGCAACAGCCAGGGAAGGAGAAAGGCTACGAGGAATACCCAGGTGGTCTCCATTACGAGCATTAAATCTGTTTTATACACCATTCCGCAGCCTACCCCTGGAGGGGGACATGTTTAATAGTCCCATCCCTTGCTTATCGCACTATTTGTATCGTTCTGCATTCATGGCAGTATTTCTTGAATAAACAATGCAGCACCTTTTTGCTTCTAATTGCATTCTTTTCTTATACATATGTTCATTTATGACATGTTGCATCCGTACACTTTGGTATGGCTAAATACACCAGGGGCTTAAGTTCCCCACATTATGGTGTGATAAGTCCGAACACTTTCACAAGTGCGGCACCCCGAACTTATAGCATTATATGCATCGGCTCCGAATCATGTCTTGGGTCAATAGTTGGGTTTGCCCGGCTCCCATGTTTTGGTACCTTACATTCCGTTCTATCGGCTAAGGTAGCACTGGGAGAACCACTGTGATTGCGCCCCGGTTGAGCTGGGCGAGCGCCTCAGTGGAGAAAGCTAAAACTGACCGTCATGATGAGGCGAGAGCCGGTCGCTGTTCGAGAGGTTTTTTCGAGTCCCTAAAGACTTATGCCGCTTAGAGCGAGGAACTGGCTTTGTCCGGCCCACGCGTGGATAGCGCCCCGAATTCAGCCTTCCGAACACTAGGGGCTTCGCCAAAATTTAAAATTATAGAATTCTATGGCTAAGTGAGAGTGTTCAAGCATTATAAGTCCGGTTGCCTAGTTCGTTGTGTTGAGCGCCTCCCTAGATGGACCCAAATATGGGAACAAGAGTGCTCAAATTTATGCCGAACACCCCAGCACTCGCGGCATGGGGGCTGAAGCCGACGACTTGCCATCTCTCAGATTTGATAAACAGCCGCATGTAAGGTAATATTTTAAATCAACAAGCGTTGCTTAGCGCATATGAACAAAGTTTTCAGCGCACAGGATAACAAAATGCGAGTCTACTCAAATATTACATTATTGGAGCACTCACCCGCAATAGTGCGGGCACCCTTCAGGACACTCTTGTAATACATCTCGGGTGTGCGATACTCCTTGCCCGGCGGTGGCGCGTCCGTCACAAGCTTCTCAGCATCCATCTTGCCCCAGTGCACCTTAGCACGGGCAAGGGCCCGACGGGCACCTTCAATACAGGCGGATCGCTTGATGACCTCAACCCATGGACAAGCATCCACCAGCCACCGCACCAGGCCGAAGTAGCTCCCAGGCATGGCCTCATTGGGCCACAGCCGAACTATGAGGCCCTTCATGGCCTGTTCGGCCACCTTGTGGAGCTCGACCAGCTGCTTCAGCTGGTCACTAAGGGGCACCGGATGTCCGGCCTCAGCATACTGAGACCAAAAGACCTTCTCCGTTGAGCTCCCCTCCTCGGCCCTGTAGAAAGCGGCAGCATCGGACACGCTGCGGGGCAGATCTGCGAACGCTCCTGGAGAGCTCCGAATTCGGGTAAGTAACAGGTAATTCACATTCACATGCTTGCTTTGCATGAAAAATGCCTTACCCGCCGCTATTTTCTTCAACGCCTCGATTTCCTGAAGGGCTTTGTGGGCTTCGGCCTTAGCGGCTTTGGCGCTCTCAAGAGCCGATGCAAGCTCGGACTCTCGAGTCTTCGAGTCGCGCTCCAAACTCTCATGCTTTTCCATGAGAGCCTGGAGCTCTTGCTGTACCTCCGCCACCCACGCCTCCTGCTTCTCTCGCCCAGCACGCTCCACGGCCGCATTACGTTCGGTCGCGGACACCGCCTCCTTCAGGGTCGCCACCTCATTCGTGGCCCCTGAAGTACCCATGTTATCCTTGTCATTTCTCTTGCAACCAAATCCTTTTCTGTAAGGTACAACATTAATAAGGTGTTACTCACATTTCTTGTCCTCGAGCTGCTTCTTGGCACGGCCGAGCTCGTTCTCGTACCACTCGAGGCTTTGCTTCAAAGCATTGACCTCTGCAGTCAGTGCGGCAGAGATCAGCAGCACAGCCTGCAATCCCATATTGACATATTTATTAAGACTCCTGTGTATATCTTTTTAGATCCTCAGTCCGGATTTTCTTTCCGAACACCGAACCGAGCATCAGGGGCTACTGTCTATGCGGTACTATTTTACATACATTAATATTCTTACCTCAAAGCCTGATAGAAGGCTGCTGTAGGCTTCGGTCAGCCCGCTTTTGGTGAGCTGAACCTTCTGAATCACCGCACTCATGATAGTGTGGTGTTCCTCCTCGATGGAAGCGCCGTTGAGCGCCTCCAGCAAGTTATCCGGCGCCTCTGGTTGGACGGAGGCCGCCGGCGTCACGATCTTGCCCTTCTTACGAAGGGGCCGCCCGCCGGACTCCGGAACCACTGCAGGTTCCGGTGCGGAGTCCGGTACGAAGTCCGGGAGGTCGCCCTGTGGCACCTCCGGGTCCTCCTCCTCCGGGTGGGTCCCTCTCTGGGATCCTACCTCGGTGTCGTCAGCGTCACGGGGGGAGGAGGCGGTTGGAAGTGAAGTATTGTTCACATCCGACGTGCCCAAGGACCCGCTCGACGAAGCGGGAAGATCATCCTTAGGCGGACTGCAGGGTTGTATGCGGCGTTAGAAAGACACCATGTAGCAAAAAGAAAAATCACGAAGTCATTCAGGAGTCCGGATACTTACGATCTCGCCAGGGGCTTGGCCCTTGGAGGCCAATCCTCGTCGTCGTCACCGGCGTTGGCGGAACAGTCCGGGGGAAGAGTCCTTCCCTTCTTGGACCCTTCAGCCTCCCTCGTTGGGGAGGCCTTCCTTTTCTTCCCTTCCCCCGCTGGGGGAGAGGCCTTCTTCTTCTCCTCCTCGTCCTCGTGGGAGGAGTCCACCTCGGAGTCATCGGACACATGAAAACGGGAACTCTTTCGAGTGCCCGTAGCCTCCTTCTTGGCCTTCTTCTCCGGCACCACGTGGGGTGCCGGAACCAGCAGCCCCGCTAAACGGGCGTCCACTGGGTCTTCTGGCAAAGGGGCCGGACAGTTAGTCTGCTCGGCCTTCTTCAGCCAGTCCTGTCAAAGGAGAGGGACTTTTAGATCCCGCATAGAGTCAAACTATGAAAAACAAGTGTCCTGTAAAGGGTAGAATCGCTTACCTCGCTAGCCTGGCGCTGCGAGCTGAATCCGCGATCTTCGATAGCGGATGTGGGAGCCTCGGCACCCTTAAACAGCACCTTCCAGGCATCTTCGTACCTAGTGTCGAAGAGCCCGCTCAAGGTTCGGTGCTGAGCCGGATCGAACTCCCACAATTTGAAGGCCCGTTGTTGGCACGGGAGAATCCGGCGGATGAGCATGACCTGGACTATGTTGACAAGCTTGAGCTTCTTGTTCACTAGCTTTTGGATGCAGGCTTGGAGTCCGGTCAGCTCCTCCAAATTGCCCCAAGTCAGGCCACTCTCTTTCCAAGAGGTGAGCCATGTGGGGATGCCAGATCTGAATTCGGGGGCCGCTGCCCATTTAGGGTCACGCTGCTCGGTGATGTAGAACCACCCCGATTGCCACCCCTTGATGGTTTCCGCGAAGGCGCCCTCAAGCCAAGTAACGTTGGGTATCTTACCCACCATGGCACCTCCGCACTCCACTTGGCTGCCCTTCACAACCTTCGGCTTGACATTGAAGGTCTTGAGCCACAAGCCGAAGTGGGGCTGGATGCAGAGGAAAGCCTCACACACGACGATAAACGCCGAGATGTTGAGGATGAAATTCGGGGCCAGATCATGGAAATCCAGGCCGTAGTAGAATATGAGCCCCCGGACAAAGCGGTGAAGTGGGAAGCCCAGTCCGCGGAGGAAATGGGGAAGGAATACCACCCTCTCATGGGGCCCGGGGGTGGGGATGAGCTGTCCCTCGTCGGGGAGCCTGTGCGCGATGTCGCTAGACAGATATCCGGCGCTGCGCAGCTTCTTAATGTGCCCCTCCGTAACGGAGGAGGCCATCCACTTGCCTCCCGCTCCGGACATAGTTGGAGAAGGTTGAGGTGAGATGTGCGGACTTGGGCGTTGGAGCTCGAGTGCGCGGAGATGGATAAGCAAAGGAGGAAGAAGGTGTAGGTAAAGAGGTGGATCCTTATCCCCTTATATATGGGCGGACGAAACTATGCGTCCCCACCGGCCTGATAAAACTCGCTTTTCTCCCAAGCGCCGCAATCAATGGCGCGGTTGGGTTACCCACGTCCGTATTGATGGGAATCTCGGAATAAGGGGAACACGATCTCTGCTTCGACAAGACGTGCCAAGGAAGCCGCTTCGCTAAACGCGCTGAGGTGGTATAATAAAAATGATTCAAGTAAAGGCTTGGTTGTGGTGTGACGTCATGCCACGAAATATGTCAGCAGATTGAACTTGTGTTAATATTATTCTCTCTACGGTGGAATGTGGAATTTATTTTGCAGAGCCGGACACTATCCTGGTGTTCACAATCTTCTATAAATTATTCGGAGGAGGAACCCGCCTTGCAATGCCGAAGACAATATGCGTGTCGGACTCGTCGTCATTGAAGCCTGGTTCAGGGGCTACTGAGGGAGTCCTAGACTAGGGGGTTTCCGGATAGCCGAACTATCATCATCGGCCGGACTCCAAGACTATGAAGATACAAGATTGAAGACTTCGTCCCGTGTCCGGATGGGACTTTCCTTGGCGTGGAAGGCAAGCTTGGCGATACGGATATGTAGATCTCCTACCATTGTAACCGACTCTGTGTAACCCTAGCCCTCTCCGGTGTCTATATAAACCGGATAGTTTTAGTCCGTAGGATAGAACAACAATTATACCATAGGCTAGCTTCTAGGGTTTAGCCTCCTTGATCTCGTGGTAGATCTACTCTTGTAATACCCACATCATCAATATCAATCAAGCAGGATGTAGGGTTTTACCTCCATCAAGAGGGCCCGAACCTGGGTAAAACATCGTGTCCCTTGTCTCATGTTACCATCCGCCTAGACGCACAGTTCGGGACCCCCTACCCGAGATCCGCCGGTTTTGACACCGACAATGAGCTTGCACGCTTGAAAAAAATAAAGCAGAACAATGCCATGGCTGTCAAACTTGGCATTAAGGGACTGAGATCTAGTCTGGATGCAATGCAATGCAAATGCTCTCCACCTACAGATTCGTGTTCAGAAAATGATCCTAACAGTGATTCTGAGTTAGAGGGAGACCTCAGTCCATGTAGCTCCCTAGTGGAGGAGTTAGAGGCAGATGCCCTGTCTTATTCACACATCAAGGTACTTGCTCTAGCTTTGCAAGGTTATATTGGTCGCACATATCTTGCAACTGATGCTTTGCATTGCTTCTACTTTGTTGCACTGCCGTTTGCTTAGTTTACACATCATGTATGTGAATACGCCCTTCCTATCCATTTTCAGTACATACATCTGTCATCATACCATATTTATCCATCCAAATCCTATTCTTGTGTTCAAAAGGACAAGGGAGATTGCTGATTGCAAAGGAGCACGAACAAAGTATTTGGAGAAGGTAGTGACACCTGATAAATCAAATAGCCCATTAGGTGTAGTTGCAATATCATCAGACCAAAAAAACACGACCCCAACTCTAGTAGACTCTAGCCCTACTACACTGGTCATCTCTGATGCCCCAACTCAGCAGACCCCAACTGTAGCAAACAGTATGATGATGCCAATTGACATAGCACCAGCTCTACGATGCAAAAACCCTATTCCAGCAAAGAGTACGCCAATTCCAGTTGCCAAATCCCTTTTCGAACGAGAGAGAGCCCCAATTGCACCAAATAGGACCCATGTTCCACTTCTTTCTAGTTTAGAAGACGAAGCTTATATTGTTGTCAGGAACTTTTTGCGCATATCTCCTTCATGGAAAGATCATACCATAGACAAAGAACAATTTCCAATCTTCCTCCGCAACTTACGTGTAAGTAATGTACTAATGTTTTTCATGGTAATTAGTGCGTATGTTTCTGCTGATAGAAGACACAAGATTTCATTCTTTTAAATACGTGAGGACCAAACTGGATAGTCAAGAAGAGCAAGAGTTGGTTGCACTTTTCAAGCACTCGTTGATGAAGTATCGTTCCTATGTGAGGCAAGCGCACTTTGATGGCAAGCCTCTAAATAAAATTTCTATATAGTCTTCGGTGCTACATTTATCAGACAGTGACTGGAATAATCTTGTTACACATTGGTCTCGTCTGCAGCGTAAGGTACTGTCTATGATATCACATCACAAATTGAACTACATTCTCCATGTGCCTTACCGTCTCACTTGTAAGAAAAATATTTGCAGAAGAATATTCATTCTCAAGGGACCACAGAATCTTGCAACTATATTGCACACTGCATTGTTCTTGTGAGTACCTCTTGCCTTGTCTGACCATACTTCCTTTCATAGCTGGTTGATTATGTAGCATCACTGCACATGTTAGTCTCCTTATCCTCCATTTGGTGGACATAATAAGATCTGTATCAACTCTTACATAAATTTAGAATCAACCCAATGCTCTTGAAGAGATTTAGCTCTGCAGTCCTTTCGTAAGGACCAAACGTCTTCTATCACTATACTTACATTAACAGGTTCTCCCTTCGCCCCATAGTATAAGAACGTTTTGTACAGTACACTAGTGTACAAAACACTCTTATATTATGGGAAGGAGGGATTGGTTCATTGTGTACAATTACTCTGCATCTTATCTCCCTCGCCCACCATTTACTCAAAAATATCATATCTATAATTAATCTTACCAAAAAGTTGAATACACACACAATGCCAGTGCAGAAGTGTAGCTCATTGCTCTTGTCAGTACATTTTTTCCTGTAATGCTTGTACTTATAGGGATAGGTAGTTGATTATGTAGCATCAATCTGCATCTTATCTTCATTATCTTCTATCTCTTCCAGTATTATCATATCTATAATTACTCTCTACAAAATGTAGAGCACAGGCAATGCTTATGAAGAAATTTATGTGCTGAAATTATTGAGTTATCCTTCCCTTGACATGGAGAAGGGCATTATAGAGCCAGTGTTAACTGTTAATGTAAGTCAGTCCTTCTAAAGCCCTCAACTACTGTTTAATTTGCTCATACTCCCTATCGTCAACAACTATTTAGTTTGTTGTTTCTATCAAAATGCATGTTCGCAACAAATGTAAGTTCCAAGTTTTAGTTGTAAAACCAAATTCCTTATTCATACCATGCAGATTACTCAATACAGATTGAATGATTTTCTTTAGCTCTGCATGTATGCTTGTTTTTGTTGATCTATAATCCAATGTGTGGTGAAGCAGCCCACATTTGCACCTTTGTCATTTCCTGCTTTATCTGACTGATGTGGCTCATGATACAATGATTGTCTTTTGCCCTTCATCTATGCTTGTTTTGTCGACATGGTAATCCAGTAGTGTGTTGAAGCTCCCTGCATATGAACAATGCCAAACTATGCTATTGACATTTTGAACAGTATCTTTATTTTCTAATTTGAAACTGGATGGAAATGACAGCACGGATACCATCTTTATTTATATACGTGCAAAACCTGGCATCTCTGTGCTTGTTTAAGGGTGATATGCCTGATGGCATGCACAAGTCTGCTGAAGGCTGTGAGACAAAACCAACACATATTGCAGCAAAGAAGGCAATGTTGGGGAACGTAGTAATTTCAAAATTTTCCTATGATCACGCAAGATCTATCTAGGAGATGCATAGCAATGAGAGGAGAGAGTGTGTCCATGCACCCTTGCAGACCGAAAGCGGAAGCATTATGACAACGTGGTTGATGTAGTCGTACGTCTTCGTGATCCAACCGATCCTAGCATCGAAGGTATGGCACCTCCGTGATCTGCACACGTTCAGCTCGGTGACGTCCCATGAACTCTAGATCCAGCTGAGGTCGACGGAGAGCTTTGTCAGCACGATGGCGTGGTGACGGTGTTGATGAAGTTACCGGCGCAAAGCTTCGCCTAAGCACTACACGATATGACCGAGGTGTGTAACTATGGACGGGGGCACCGCACACAGCTAAAACAATTGTCAACCTGTGTGTTCTAGGGTGCCCCCTGCCCCGTATATAAAGGACCAAGGGGGAGGCCGGCCGTCCCTCCTAGGGCGCGCCCCAATAGGGGAATCCTACTAGGACTCTAAGTCCTAGTAGGTTTCCACCTAAAGGGAGAGAGGGGAAGGAAGGAGAGGGAGAGGGGGAAGGCAAGGGGGGCGACGCCCCCCCCCCCCCTTTCCTTGTCCTATTCAGACTCAAGGGGAGGGGGCACGCAGCCTACCCTGCCCCCCTCTCCCCACTAGGGCCCATCGAGGCCCATTAGTTCCCCGGGGGGTTCTGGTAACTCTCCGGCACTCCGGTTTTATCTGAAACTTCTTCAGAACACTTCCGGTGTCCGAATATAGTCGTCCAATAAATCAATCTTTATGTCTCGACCATTTCGAGACTCCTCGTCATGTCCGTGATCACATCCGGGACTCCAAACAATCTTCGGTACATCATATCACATAAACTTGTAATACCAATCGTCATCGAACGTTAAGCGTGCGGACCCTACGGGTTCGAGAACTATGTAGACATGACCGAGACACGTCTCCGGTCAATAACCAATAGCGGAACCTGGATGCTCATATTGGTTCCTACATATTCTATGAAGATCTTTATCGGTTAAACCGCATAACAACATACGTTGTTCCCTTTGTCATCGGTATGTTACTTGCCCGAGATTCGGTCGTCGGTATCTCAATACCTAGTTCAATCTCGTTACCAGCAAGTCTCTTTACTCGTTCCGTAATACTTGATCCCGCAACTAACTCATTAGTCACAATGCTTGCAAGGCTTATAGTGATGAGTATTACCGAGAGGGCCCAGAGATACCTCTCCGAAACACGGAGTGACAAATCCTAATCTCGATCTATGCCAACCCAACAAAGACCTTCGGAGACACCTGTAGAGCACCTTTATAATCACCCATTTACGTTGTGACGTTTGGTAGCACACAAAGTGTTCCTCCGATATTCTGGAGTTTCATAATCTCATAGTCCGAGGAACTTGTATAAGTCATGAAGAAAGCAGTAGCAATGAAACTGACACGATCGTAATGCTAAGCTAACGGATGGGTCATGTCCATGACATAATTCTCCTAATGATGTGATCACGTTCATCAAATGACAACACATGTCTATGGTTATGAAACATAACCATCTTTGATTAACGAGCTAGTCAAGTAGAAGCATACTAGGGACTATATGTTTTGTCTATGTATTCACACATGTACTAAGTTTCCAGTTAATACAATTCTAGCATGAATAATAAACATTTATCATGAATTAAGGAAATAAATAATAACTTTATTATTGCCTCTAGGGCATATTTCCTTCAGTCTCCCACTTGCACTAGAGTCAATAATCTAGATTACATAGTAATGATTCTAACACCCATGGAGCTTTGCTGCTAATCATGTTTTGCTCGTTGAAGAGGCTTAGTCAATGGGTCTGCAACATTCAGATCCGTGTGTATCTTGCAAATCTCTATGTCCCCCTTCGACACTTGATGACGGATGGAATTGTAGCGTCTCTTGATGTGCTTGGTTCTCTTGTGAAATCTAGATTCCTTTGCCAAGGCAATTGCACCAATATTGTCACAAAAGATTTTCATTGGACCCGATGCACTAGGTATGACACCTAGATCGGATATGAACTCCTTCATCCAAACTCCTTCATTTGCTGCTTCTGAAGCAGCAATGTACTCCGCTTCACACGTGGATCCTGCCATGATGCTCTGCTTGGAACTGCACCAACTAACAGCTTCTCCATTCAATAAAAATGTGTGTCCGGTTTGCGACTTAAAGTCATCCGTATCAGTGTCAAAGATTGCATCGATGTAACTATTTATGACGAGCTCTTTTTCACCTCCACATATGAGAAACATATCCTTAGTCCTTTTCAGGTATTTCAGGATGATCTTGACCGATGTCCAATGCTCCACTTCGGGATTACTTTGGTACCTCCCTACTATGCTTATAGCAAGACATACATCATGTCTGGTACACAACATTGCATACATGATAGAACCTATGGCTCAAGCATAGGGAATGTCTTTCATTTTCTCTCTATCTTCTGTAGTGGTCGGGCATTGAGTCTGACTCAACTTCACACCTTGTAACACAGGCAAGAACCCTTTCTTTGACTGATCCATTTTGAACTTATTCAAAACTTTATCAAGGTATGTGCTTTGTGAAAGTCCAATTAAGTGTCTTGATCTATCTCTATAGATCTTGATGCCCAATATGTAAGCAGCTTCTCCGAGGTCCTTCATAGAAAAACTCTTATTCAGGTATCCCTTTATGCTATCCAGAAATTCTATATCATTTCCAATCAACAATATGTCATCTATATATAAGATTAGAAATGCTACAGAAATCCCACTCACTTTCTTGTAAATACAGGCTTCTCCAAAAGTCTGTACAAAACCATATGCTTTGATCACACTATCAAAGCATTTATTCCAACTCTGAGAGACTTGCACCAGTCCATAAATGGATCGCTAGAGCTTGCACACTTTGTTAGCACCCTTTGGATCGACAAAACCTTCCGGTTGCATCATATGCAACTCTTCTTCCAAAAATCCATTCAGGAATGCAGTTTTGACATCCATTTGCCAAATTTCATAATCATAAAATGCAGCAATTGCTAACATGATTCGGACAAACTTAAGCATCGCTACGGGTGAGAAAGTCTCATCGTAGTCAACTCCTTGAACTTGTCGAAAACCTTTCGCAACAAGTCGAGCTTTGTAAATAGTAACATTACCGTCTGCGTCAGTCTTCTTCTTAAAGATCCATTTATTTTCTATGGCTTGCCGATCATCGTGCAAGTCCACCAAAGTCCACACTTTGTTCTCATACATGGATCACATCTAAGATTTCATGGCCTCAAGCCATTTTGCGGAATCTGGGCTCATCATCGCTTCCTCATAGTTTGTAGGTTCATCATGGTCTAGTAACATGACTTCCAGAACAGGATTACCATACCATTTTGGTGTGGATCTTACTCTGGAAGACCTACGAGGTTCGGTAGTAACTTGATCTGAAGCTTCATGATCATCATCATTAGCTTCCTCACTAATCGGTGTAGGAAGCACGGGAACTGATTTCTGTGATAAACTACTTTCCAATAAGGGAGAAGGTGCAACTACCTCATGAAGTTCTACTTTCCTCCCACTCACTTCTTTCGAGAGAATCTCATTCTCTAGAAAGGATCCATTCTTAGCAATAAAGATTTTGCCTTTGGACCTGTGATAGAAGGTGTACCCAACAGTTTCCTTTAGGTATCCTATGAAGACACACTTCTCCGATTTGGGTTCGAGCATATCAGGTTGAAGCTTTTCACATAAGCATCACAGCCCCAAACTTTAAGAAACGACCACTTTGGTTTCTTGCCAAACCACAGTTCATAAGGCATCGCCCCAACGGATTTTGATGGTGCCCTATTTAAAGTGAATGCAGCCGTCTCTAAAGCATAACCCCAAAACAATAGCGGCAAATCAGTGAGAGACATCATAGATCGCACCATATCTAATAAAGTACGGCTACGATGTTCTGATACACCATTTCGCTATGGTGTTCTAGGTGGAATTAATTGTGAAACTATCCCATGTTGTTTCAAATGAAGACCAAACTCGTAACTCAAATATTCTCCTCCATGATCAGATCGTAGAAACTTTATTTTCTTGTTATGATGATTTTCCACTTCACTCTGAAACTCTTTGAACTTTTCAAATGTTTCAGACTTATGCTTCATTAAGTAGATATAACCATATCTGCTCAAATCATCTGTGAAGGTAAGAAAATAACGATTCCCACCACGAGCCTCAATACTCATTGCACCGCATCCATCGATATGTATTATTTCCAACAAGTCAGTAGCTCGTTCCATTGTCCCGGAGAACGGAGTTTTAGTCATCTTGCCCATAAGGCACGGTTCGCAAGCACCAAGTGATTCATAATCAAGTGATTCCAAAAGTCCATCAACATGGAGTTTCTTCATGCGCTTTACACCTATATGACCCAAACAATAGTGCCACAAATAAGTTGCACTATCATTATTAAACTTCAATCTTTTGGCTTCAACACTATGAATATGTGTATCACTACTATCGAGATTCAACAAAAATAGACCACTCAGCAAGGGTGCTTGACCATAAAAGATATTACTCGTATAAATAGAACAACCAATATTCTGTGATTTAAATGAATAACCATCTCGCATTAAATAAGATCCAGATATAATGTTCATGCTCAACGCTGACCAAATAACAATTATTCAGGTCTAAAACTAATCCCGATGGTAGATGTAGAGGTAGCGTGCCGACCGCGATCACATCGACATTCGAACCATTTCCCACATGCATCGTCACCTCGTCCTTAGCCAATCTTCGCTTAATCTGTAGCCCCTATTTCAAGTTGCAAATATGAGCAACAGAACCAGTATCAAATACCCAGGTGCTACTGCGAGCATTAGTTAAATACACATCAATAACAGGTATATCAAATACACCCTTCACTTTGCCATCCTTCTTATCCGCCAAATACTTGGGGCAGTTCTGCTTCTAGTGACCAGTCCCTTTGCAGTAGAAGCACTCGGTTTTAGGCTTAGGTCCAGACTTGGGTTTCTTCTCTTGAATAGCAACCTTTTTGCCGTTCTTCTTGAAGTTCCCCTTCTTCCCTTTGCCCTTTTTCTTGAAACTAGTGGTCTTATTGACCATCAACACTTGATGCTCCTTTTTAATTTCTACCTCCGTGGCCTTTAGCATTGCGAAGAGCTCGAGAATCGTTTTTGTCATCCCTTGCATATTATAGTTCATCATGAAGCCTTTATAGCTTGGTGGCAGTGATTGAAGAACTCTGTCAATGACACAATCAACTAGAAGATCAACTCCCAGTTGAGTCAAGTGATTATGGTACCCCAGACATTTTGAGTATGTGTTCACTAACAAAACTATTCTCCTCCATTTTTCAGCTGTAGAACTTGTTGGAGACTTCATATCTCTCAACTCGAGCATTTGCTTGAAATATTAACTTCAACTCTTGGAACATCTCATATGCTCCATGACGTTCAAAACGTCTTTGAAGTCTCGATTCTAAGCCGTAAAGCATGGCACACTGAACTATCTAGTAGTCATCAGCTTTGCTCTGCCAGACGTTCTTAACGTCATTGGTAGCATCTGCAGTAGGCCTGGCACCCAATGGTGCTTCCAGGACGTAATTCTTCTGTGCAGCAATGAGGATAATACTCAAGTTATGGACCCAGTCCGTGTAGTTGCTGCCATCATCTTTCAACTTAGTTCTCTCTAGGAACGCATTAAAATTCAAAGGAACGGTAGCACGGGCCATTGATCTGCAACAACACAGACATGCAAAATACTATCAGGTACTAAGTTCATGATAAATTATAGTTCAATTAATCATATTGCTTAAGAACTCCCATTTAGATAGACACCCCTCTAATCATCTAAGTGATCACGTGATCCAAATCAACTAAACCATGCCCGATCATCACGTGAGATGGAGTAGTTTTCAATGGTGAACATCACTATGTTGATCATATCTACTATATGATTAATGCTCGACCTTTCAGTCTCAGTGTTCCGAGGCCATATCTGCATATGCTAGGCTCGTCAAGTTTAACCCGAGTATTCTGCATGTGCAAAAGTGGCTTGCACCCATTGTATGTGAACGTAGATCTTATCACACCCGATTGTCACATGGTGTCTCAGCACGACGAACTGTAGCAACGGTGCATACCCAGGAAGAACACTTGTACCTTGAAATTTAGTAAGGGATCATCTTATATTGCTATCGGCGTTCTAAGCAAAATAAGATGCATAAAGGATAAACATCACATGCAATCAAAATATGTGACATGATATGGCCATCATCATGTTGTGCTCATGATCTCCATCACCGAAGCATCGTCATGATCTCCAACGTTACCGGCGCGACACCTTGATCTCCATCGTAGCATCGTTATCGTCTCTCCAACTATTGTTACTACGACTATCACTATCGCTTAGTGATAAAGTAAAACAATTACATGGAGATTGCATTGCATACAATAAAGCGACAACCATATGGCTCCTGCCAGTTGTCGGTGTCAAAACCGGCGGACCTTGGGTAGGGGGTCCCGAACTGTGCGTCTAAGGCTGCTGGTAACAGGAGGCGGGGGACACAATGTTTACCCAGGTTCGGGCCCTCTTGATGGAGGTAATAACCTACTTCTTGCTTGATTGATCTTGATGATTTGCGTATTACAAGAGTTGATCTACCACAAGATCGTAGAGGCTAAACCCTAGAGGCTAGCCTATGATTATGTTTGTTCTTTTCCTACGGACTAAACCCTCCGGTTTATATAAACACCGGAGGGGGCTAGGGTTACACAGAGTCGGTTACAGAGAAAGGAATCTTCATATCTGAATCGCCAAGCTTGCCTTCCACGCAAAGGAGAGTCCCATCCGAACACGGGACGAAGTCTTCTATCTTGTATCTTCATAGTCCAACAGTCCGGCATATGCATATAGTCTGGCTGTCCGAGGACCCCTTAATCCAGGACTCCCTCGGTAGCCCCTGAACCAGGCTTCAATGACGATGAGTCCGACGCGCAGATTGTCTTCGGCATTACAAGGCGGGTTCCTTCTCCGAATACTCCAAAGTAGATCTTGAACATAAGAATCGTGTCCGGCTCTGCAAAACAAATTCCACATACCAGTGTAGAGTATAATATCTCACGAGTCCAATCTGCTTACAACTCATAGCGTGACATCACGCCATGGCCTAGTCTTTATTCGAACCATTTTTATCCTGCCCCTCCATATTTCGAGGCGCGATTTCATTCGCACGTCTTGTCAAAGCAGAGATCGTGTCCCCTTATCACTGGATTTTCATCAATACAGGTACGGGTAACCTAACTGTGCCATCAGTACGACGCTTGGGAAATAAGTGAGCTTTAGGGCGAGTGGAGAGGCATGATTTTTACTGCCTTTATAAAGGGATAAGGATTCCCCTCTTTCACTCACGCCCTCTTCTTCCTCTGCTTATTCACTCTCGAGCTCCAACGCCCAAGCACCCATCTCTTCGGCCCAGAAAGCACTCCAATCATGTCTGGATCCGGAGCTGGAGGCAAGTGGATCGCCTCCTCCGTCAAGAAGGAGGACATCAAGAAGCTCCGGGAGGCTAGGTACTTGTACGAAGACATTGCATCGGCTTCCGTCTAAGGGGCAGATCATCCCTACCCTGGAGCCCCAAGTAAGGGTGGTGTTTCTCTCCCACTTCGTCTGCGGGTTGGGATTCCCCCTCCACCCGTTCATCCACAGACTAATGTTCTACTACGGACTGGACTTCCACGACTTGGCCCCCAACTCCATCCTTAATATCTCGGCATTTATTGTCATGTGCGAGGCCTTCCTCCGCATCCCACCTCACTTCGGCCTATGGCTGAAGACCTTAATGTGAAGCCAAAGGTGGTGAGCAGCCAACAAGCGGAGTGCAGAGGTGCCATGGTGGGCAAGATGACCAATGCCACTTGGCCCGAAGGCTCCTTTGTGGAGACCGTAAAGGGGTGGCAATCGGGGTGGTTCTACATCACCGAGCAGCACGGCACCAACTGGGCAGTGACCCCTGAATTCCGATCCGGAATCCTCATGCGGCTCACTTCCCGGCAAGAGAAGGGTTTAGCCTGGGGCTCAGCGGAAGAAGTGAGTGGACTCCAGACATGTGTCCAGAACATGATAAGCAAGAAAATCAAGCTTGTTAATGTGGTCCAGGTTATGCTCTTCCACCGGATTCTTCCATGCCAGAGCCGGACTTGTAATTTGTGGGAGTTCGACCCGGCCAAGCACCAGACGCTGCTGGAGCTCTTCGATACGACACACGAAGACATCTGGAAGGTGCTTTTTAAGGCGGGTGAGGTACCACCGCCCACGACCGAAGATCACGGGCTCAGCGCAAAACGTTGGGCTAATCCAGTAAGTTATTTTATGCTTGCAAGGTATACCCTTTACCGGCATATCAGCGGGAGGAACCTAAGCCTCCATGCCAATATTTCAGACCTAGGTAACGATAGCGGAGCAGATCTAATGTCCGGCTCCGCTACCCGAAGATCCAGAAACGCCTCTTGTGACGAAGATGCTATTTCCGGCGCCTTATGAGGTGCCGGAAAAGAAAGCCAAGAAGGCGGCTAAGGGGACCAGAGGTGGCCTCTGACGCAAGGGTGTTTTGGACGTGACGTCCGAAGACACCGAGACGCGCCCCTACGTGAAGACGAGGAGGAGGAGGAGAAGACCCGTCCCCCCCCCTATTGGAGGGAAAAATAAGATGAAGGCCTCCAAACATGGGGAGGCCAAGGCATCCAATAAGGGAAAATTCTCCCTTTCGGACTACTCCGCTTCAGCCACCAACAGCAGCGGGGAGTGGGGGCCCAGGGTCAAGCCCCTGGCCAAATCGTAAGTATCCAGACACGGTAATATTTCCGGTATTTTCACTTTATTGTTTTTTTAATGTGCTAGACCATGCATCTGCAGTCTGGCCTAGTCCAACATCGAGCTATCCTCCTCTTCGGAGGGGTCGCTGGACCCGTCGGCGATGAACAGCGGGTCCCTTCCGACGGCCACCTCCCACAAGGCCGCGAACAACACCGAGGTGTTGTCTCGAAGAATACCGGGCCAAGGGGAGACCGTTCCGGTGATGCCGGAGGATAAAACCCGGTTGCCGAGCACATGGGGGGAAAGACCCCTACAGACCCCGATGATGGGTGCCGCATCCAGTTCGGCCCTCAGCCGAATACAGCTCTGGAGACCCAAGTGGCTCCGGATTCAGGCAGGCAGCCTCTCCCAAACGAGGGGGGCAAGCCGCCTCCATCGGTGACCTCTGTCCATCCAGAGGCGCCGGATAGATTGTTGGAAGCACTACAAGGCGCTTCCATTATGGAAGAACACCGTACTCTTATGAGTACGGTGATTGAGAGAGTTCAATCCGCCAAAAACAGATTGAGTGAAACCTGCATTAGCCTTCTAACAGGCTTTGAGGTAAGTAATATAGTTGTAAAAGAATAAGCAGGCGTCGCTGCTGGCTTGAAGCGGAATATGGAGCGAGCCGAGGAAGAACTCGGCCTTGTGAAGAAGCAACTGGAGTACAGCAAAGGTATGCACTAACCGGTGCTTTATATTTAGGAAGGATGAAAATTTCGTACTAACTAAAGTGTCATGAACTTTATTGGGGGCCGCGACCGAAGTAGCGGCCCTCAAGAAGGCGTCGGCCGAGGCCGAGGACAAAGCGGCTAAGGAACGCGCCATGCGTGAGAAGCAGGAGGCCAGGTCAGCAAGTTCTAGCAAGAGCTCTAGGACGCTGTCAAAAAGTACGAGTCCTTGGAGTGTGATTCAAAGACTCAAGAGTCCGAACTTGCCAAGGCCCGCCAAAGCGCGCAAGACGCCCAAGTCGAAGCCCAGAGCGCCCTCCAGGAAATCCAGGCGGCCAGGTAAGGCTTTTATTATGCAAAGCAAGTGTGTGAAAGAAACGTTCCTTTTACTTACCCGAATTTGGAGTTCTCCAGGAGCGTTTGCGGATCTGTCGCGCAGTATATCAGATGCTACAGAGTTCTTTCGAGCCAAAGAAGTGAGTTCTACGAAGAAGTTGTTCTGCTCTCAATACATTGGATCAGAACATCCGGTGCCCCTTAGTGACGAGCTAAAACAGTTGGTCGAGCTACATAAGGCGGCCGAACTAGCCATGAAGGACCTAATAGTCCGGCTATGGCCTGCCGAGCCCATGCCCGGTAGCTACTTCAGACTTGTGAAGCGGCTGGTCAATGCCTGCCCTCGGCTTGATGTCGTCAAGCGGTCGGTCTGCATTGAAGGTGTGCGGATTGCTTTCGCCCGCGCCAAGATGCATTGGGCGAAGATGGATGCCACGAAGTTGATGACCGAGGGTCCGCCCGCAGGCAAGGAGCATCGCAAGCCCGAGATGTACTATGACAGTGTCATGGAGGGATCCCGCCTTGTGGCAGAGCAATGTGCCAAGGATATCATTTTCCCATGAAAGCATTATTTATCATGTCCTGTAATATGGAACGAGGTCTTTATGTAATATAATGCTTGTTATTTAAAATTTACCTCATGTGCGGCCATTTATGAAATCTGAGAGTTGGCCAGTCGTCGGCTTTTGCCCCCACGTAGCTAGTACAGGGGTGTTCGGGATAAATCTAAACACTCTTTATCCAAAATTTTGGTCCTTTAAGGCGATGTTTAGCGCAACGAACAAGGCAATCGGACTATATAGCTTTATCACCCTCACTTAGCCATAGGAGTTCTATAATTTTAAATTTTGGCGTAGCCCCTAGTATTCGGAAGACCAAAGTTGGGGCGCTATACACGCCTAATCGGATAAAAACCGATTCCTCGCATAAAGCAGAAAAAAATATCTAAGGATTTGAAAACCTCTCGAACAGCTGACCAGCTCTCGCCGCATCATGACAGTCAGTTTTTGGCTTTCTCTACTGAGGTGCTCGTCCGGAAGAACCGGGACACAATCGCAGTAGTTCTCCCTTTACTACCCTAGCCGATATAGCGGAACGTAAGGTAGCAAGCACAGTAGCCGGGCAACCCAACTATTCACCAAAGACATGATTCGGAGCCGATGCATATAATGCTATAAGTTTGGGGTGCTGAACTATACTGAAAAGTGTTTGGACTTTCTTGCCATGTTATGGGGTACAATGAAGCCCCTGGCGAATTAAGGCGTACCAGAATGTACGGGTGCAATTGAAAATAAATAGACAAGGAAAAATTTAAGTAATGAGCAGATGTTGCATATTATTTTTCATTGTAAGTTGATTGATATGTCAAGGCGTATCTTTACAAAGTAGTGCAATAAGCAAATAAGGCTATTTAACATGCCACGACCAAAAGCGAGCTGCGTGTGGGTATTTAAAATAGGTATGGCGATCGTTAGTAGAGACCACCTGGGTATTCCCTTGTACATCCGAGCCCCTAGCTTTCTTGGTGTATTCGTCCCACGATGGGTCCGGTGATCAGGTTTATCAAAAAAGCCTTGAGAGGACAAAAAACCTGAAAGAAAGAGAAAAGGTGAAGGTATACGGATTCAAGGGCAGTTGAGCCGTATTGTGGACCGAGGTCTAGCTGTGCCTCCGTCCATGCCCATGGTATTTTAAGTGCGCAGTTGTGTACGCGCGACACGAATTTCACCGCTTTGTTGGGGCTGGGACGAAGGCCGAATTGCTAGCTGAGCTCTGGACGAGCCGGACAGTTTTGTTGCAGAGTAGCTCGGACTCGCTTGATGGTGTTTGATACGTCTCCAACGTATCTATAATTTTTGATTATTCCATGCTATTATATTACCCCTTTTGGATGTTTATGGGCTTTATTTTACACATTTATATCATTTTTGGGACTAACCTACTAACCGGAGGCCCAGCCCGTATTGCTGTTTTTTTGCCTATTTCAAAATTTCGAAGAAAAGGAATATCAAATGGAGTCCAAACGGAATGAAACCTTCAGGAGCATGATTTTTGGAACGAACGTGATCCAGAGGACTTGGAGTGCAAGCCAAGAAGCATCCGAGGCGGCCACGAGAGGGGAGGGCGCGCCCACCCTTACAGGGCATACCCCCCTGTCTTGTGGGCCCCTCGGGCGGCCACCGACGTACTTCTTCCTCCTATATAAGCCTACATACCCCGAAAACATCCAGGGAGCCAACGAAACACAATTTCCACCGCCGTAACCTTCTATATCCGCGAGATCCCATCTTGGAGCCCTTGCCGGTGCTCCGCCGGAGGGGGAATCGACCATGAAGGGCTTCTACATAAACACCATAGCCCCTCCGATGAGTTGTGAGTAGTTTACCGCTGACCTTCGGGTCCATAGTTATTAGCTAGATGGCTTCTTCTCTCTTTTTGGATCTCAATACAATGTTCTCCCCCTCTCTTGTGGAGATCTATTCGATGTAAACTCTTTTTGCAGTGTGTTTGTCGAGATCCGATGAATTGTGGGTTTATGATCAAGTTTATCTATGAGAAATATTTGAATCTCCTCTGAATTCTTTTATGTATGATTGAGTTATCTTTGCAAGTCTCTTCGAATAATCAGTTTGGTTTGGCCTACTAGATTGATCTTTCTTGCCATGGGAGAAGTGCTTAGCTTTGGGTTCAATCTTGTGGTGTCCTTTCCCAGTGACAACAGGGCAGTAAGGCACGTATTGTATTGTTGCCATCGAGGATAAAACGATGGGGTTTATGTCATATTGCTTGAGTTTATCCATCTACATCATGTCATCTTTGTTAATGCGTTACTCTGTTCTTATGAACTTAATACTCTAGATGCAGGCAGGAGTCGGTCGATGTGTGGAGTAATAGTAGTAGATGCAGGCAGGAATCGGTCTACTTGTTGCGGACGTGATGCCTATATACATGATCATGCCTAGATAATCTCATAATTATTCGCTTTTCTATTAATTGCTTGACAGTAATTTGTTCACCCACCGTAATACTTATGCTATCTCGAGAGAAGCCTCTAGTGAAACCTATGGCCCCCGGGTCTATCTTTTATCATATAAGCTTTCAATCTAGTTTTATTTTGCATCTTTACTTTTTGCATCTATATTATAAAATACCAAAAATATATTTATCTTATCATACTATCTCTATCAGATCTCACTTTCGCAAGTGGCCGTGAAGGGATTCACAACCCCTTTATTGCGTTGGTTGTGAGTTCTTTGTTTGTTTGTGTAGCTGCATGGGACTTTTGGGGATCCTCCTACTGGATTGATACCTCGGTTCTCAAAAACTGAGGGAAATACTTACGCTACTATTGCTGCATCACCCTTTCCTCTTCAAGGAAAACCAAGGCAAGCTCAAGACGTAGCAGTGTCCGGGGGCTTTATTGCCGAATTGTGGTTTTGCCTAAGAAGGCTATTATGTACCTCTGCTGCAAGGGCCGCGGTGTGCTCCTCAGTACGGAGGGAGCGCTCCGTATTTCCATTGACTGTTATAACACCACGAGGTCCGGGCATCTTGAGCTTAAGGTAGGCATAGTGTGGCACCGCATTGAAACGAGCAAATGCGGTTCGTCCGAGCAGTGCGTGATAACCACTGCGGAAGGGGACGATATCGAAGAGTAATTCTTCGCTTCAGAAATTATCCGGGGATCCGAAGACCACTTCCAGTGTGATTGAGCCCGTACAGCAGGCCTCTACACCTGGTATGACACCTTTAAAGGTGGTTTTTGTGGGCTTGATCCTTGAGGGATCAATACCCATTTTGCGCATTGTATCATGATAGAGCAGGTTCAGGCTGCTACCACCGTCCATGAGGACGCGTGTGAGGTGGAATCCGTCAATGATAGGGTCTAGCACCAGTGCGGCTGAACCGCCATGACGGATACTAGTAGGATGGTCCCTTTGATCAAAAGTGATTGAACACGAGGACCACGGGTTGTATTTTGGGGCGACTGGCTCCATCGTGTAGATGTCCCTTAGTGCGCGCTTCCGCTGCCTTTTGGGGATATGGGTAGAATATATCATATTCACCATTTTAACTTGGGGAGGAAACTTCTTCTGCCCCCCTGTGTTCGATGGCTGGGGTTCCTCGTCGTCATCGCTTTGCGATCCCTTTTCCTTGTTTTCAGCGTTTAATTTGCCAGCCGGTTTAAAGACCCAACATTCTCTGTTGGTATGATTGGCTGGTTTATCGGGGTTGCCGTGGATTTGACATGGACGATCAAGTATGCGGTCCAGACTGGACGGGCCAGGATTATTTCTCTTAAATGGCTTTTTCCGCTGACCGGACATGGAGCCACTGAATCCGGCATTGACGTCCGTGTCTTCGGCGTTATCGCCATTATTTCGACGCTTGTGTCTGTTGCGTCGGGGCTTGCCGTTGCTATCTCTGGCTTCAGAAGTGCTAGGTTTACTTGAGGTGTTGTTTCTACAAGCTAGCCAGCTATCCTCGCCCACACAAAAGCGGGTCATGAGTCTCATAAGGGCTACCCTGGACTTTGGCTTCTCTTGGCTGAGGTGTTGGGCGAGCCACTCGTCGCGAATGTTATACTTAAAGGACGCTAGGGCTTCGGCATCCGGATAGTCAACGATTTGGTTCTTTTTAGTTAAGAACCGAGTCCAAAATTTCCTGGCTGACTCTTCGGGCTGTTGGATTATATGACTTAAGTCATCGGCATCCAGAGGTCGGACATAAGTGCCTTGGAAGTTGTCAACGAATGCATCTTCCAGGTTCTCCCAACTGCCAATGGAGTTTTCGGGCAAACTGTTCAACCAGTGCCGAGCTGGTCCCTTAAGTTTTAGCGGGAGATACTTGATGGCATGGAGATCACCACCGCGGGCCATATGTATATGGAGAAGGAAGTCCTCGATCCATACCGCGGAATCTGTTGTTCCATCATATGATTCGATATTTACGGGTTTGAACCCTTCTGGGAATTCATGTTCCATTACTTCATCGGGGAAGCATAGGGGGTGTGCGGCGCCTCTGTGTCGGGCTACATCGCGGCAGCTTGAACGGAGCCGGTCTGCGGTATTTGGCCCGGATAGGTGTGTATTTGTTATATCCGGCGTGGTGGTCGTCGTTGCGCATTGGGGTGCACCCTCACGATCCATAGATCGATCTGGTCTGGCCTGCTCTGTTCTCCAAGTCGTACCGCAGGTCATGTGTGTATCCCCATTTTGTTATGTTTCTGTTAGTTTGGCGACGTGGTGCCGGCTGGTGTTCGGGGTGAATTGCCGCTTTGTCTCGACCACGCAGTGGTCGGTCAGCCGCATTATGCGCTGGGAGTGCTGGCTCTTGTGCCTCGTCATCGAATTGAGGTAGCAATTTGCACTTCGAGTAACTTTTTGTTGGGAATTCGAGTTCGTATTCCTCGGCTGCCAGGACCTCAGTCCATCTATGAGTGAGCAGATCTTGATCAACTTGAAGCTGCTGCTGCTTCTTCTTCAGGCTCTTTGCCGTGGCTATAAGCCAGCGCTTAAAACGCTCCTGCTCGATGGGATCCTCTGGCACAATAAATTCTTTGCCGCCGAGGCTCACCTCATCCTCGGAGAGAGGCATGTAATTGATGTCCTCCGAGTCGTCGTTCACATCCTGTTCATTGGGGCTGGATCACCCGTCTTCCCGTTCAGCCTGTTCAAAACTTGGCTTGGCGGAGTCTTTGTTGTCTTTGGCATCGTCCGGAGTGCTATTCTCTCTTGTGCCGGTATCGCTATTTTTACCATGGCGTGATTTAGAGCGGCGCCGCTGACATTGGTGCTTTGGCTGATTCTCAGTAGGTTTATCCTCAACTAGATCTTTTATGTCATCGCCATCGTCTTCTTTGGGTGTATCCACCATGTATATATCATATGAGGAGGTGGCTGTCCGGCGCCCTGTGGGCGGTGGTTCCTGTTCTTCTCTGGCATCGTCGTCCCTACCGTCGATGTCTTCGGAGTCGAAATCAAGCATGTCGGTCAAATTGTCGACAGTGGCTATCAAGTGGGTGGTGGGTGGGCAACAAAGCTCTTCGTCGTCCGCTTCCCACTCAAGCCGGAGATAGTTCGGCCAAGAGTCTCCTGACAAGGAGAGAGACCTTAATGAGTTTAACACATCACCTAGGGGTGAGTGTTGGAAGATGTCCGCGGAGCTGAACTCTAAGATCGGTGCCCCGTCAGATTCGATGGGTGCACATACACGCGGTTCGGAGCCTATGGCCAGAGACAAGTCTGAGGTTCCAATGACACAGGCCTCGTAGGAGGTCAGATCTATGTTCGGCTCTAGCTCCGCTGAGTCCGCGGCTTCCGTAACGAGGTTGAGCCTCCTGTCCTCGGATGGCGTGCTCAGCTCTAGATCTAGGGCCAGTGCGGTTACAGGCGCAATCTCCTGCACACAGTCTGATGACAGATTTAGGTCATGTTCATCGTGGCAGCAGGGCGCGGCTGTCATGGGCTCGAATCCGTCGAGGATCAAGTCTCCGCGGATGTCGGCGGTGTAGTTCAAGCTTCCAAACCTGACCTGATGACCAGGGGTGTAGCTGTCAGTCTGCTCCACATGGCCAAGCGAGTTGGCCCGCAGTGCAAAGCCACCGAATACAAAAATCTGTCCGGGGAGAAAAACATCAACCTGGATTGCATTGGTGTAGATGGTTGAAGGAGCCATCAAGCCTTACGGTGACGACACAGTGGAACTCTCAATGAAAGCACCAATGTCAGTGTCAAAACCGGCAGATCTCGGGTAGGGGGTCCCGAACTGTGCGTCTAAGGCTGATGGTAACAGGAGGCGGGGGACACAATGTTTACCCGGGTTCGGGCCCTCTCGATGGAGGTAATACCCTACTTCCTGCTTGATTGATCTTGATGATATAAGTATTACAAGAGTTGATCTACCACGAGACCGTAGAGGCTAAACCCTAGAAGCTAGCCTATGATTATGTTTGTTCTTTTCCTACGGACTAAACCCTCCAATTTATATAAACACATGAGGGGGCTAGGGTTACACAGAGTCGGTTACAGAGAAAGGAATCTTCATATCCAAATCGCCAAGCTTGCCTTCCACGCAAAGGAGAGTCCCATCCGGACACGGGATGAAGTCTTCTATCTTGTATCTTCATAGTCCAACAGTCCGGCATATGCATATAGTCCCGCTGTCCGAGGATCCCTTAATCCGGGGCTCCCTCACCAGTTGCCGATAACTTTGTTACAAAACATGATCATCTCATACAAGAATTTATATCACATCATGCCTTGACCATACCACATCACAGCAAGCCCGACGTCCTCTACTTTAATGTTACAAGTTTTACGTGCCTGCTACGGGCTTCTAGCAAGAACCGTTCTTACCTATGCATCAAAACCACAACGATTTTTTGTCCAGTGTGCTGTTTGAACCTTCAACAAGGACCGGGCATAGCCACACTCGATTCAACTAAAGTTGGGGGATAAAACACTCACCAGCCACCTATGTGCAAAGCACGTTGGTAGAACTAGTCTCGCGTAAGCATACGTGTAATGCCGGTCTGAGCGACTTCATCCAACAATACCGCCGAATGAAAGTATGACATGCTGGTAAGCAGTATGACTATTATCGCCCACAACTCTTTGTGTTCTACTTGTGCATATAACATCTACGCATACCTGGCTCGGATGCCACTGTTGGGGAACATAGTAATTTCAAAAATTTCCTACGATCATGCAAGATCTATCTAGGAGATGCATAGCAATGAGAGGGGAGAGTGTGTCCACGTACCCTCGTAGACCAAAAGCGGAAGCGTTATGACAACGCGGTTGATGTAGTCGTACGTCTTCACGATCCGACCGATCCTGGTACTGAAGGCATGGCACCTCCATGATCTGCACACGTTCAGCTCGATGACGTCCCATGAACTCTAGATCCAGCTGAGGTCGAGGGAGAGTTTCGTCAGCACGACGGCGTGGTGACGGTGATGATGAAGTTACCAGCGCAGGGCTTCGCCTAAGCACTACGACGATATGACCGAGGTGTGTAACTGTGGAGGGGGGCACCGCACACGGCTAAAACAATTGTCAACTTGTGTGTTCTAGGGTGCCCTCCTGTCCCCGTATATAAAGGAGCAAGGGAGAGGCCGGCCAACCTTCCTAGGGCGTGCCCCAATAGGGGAATCCTACTAGGACTCTAAGTCCTAGTAGGTTTCCACCTAAAGGGAGAGAGGGGGAAGGAAGGAGAGGGAGAGGGGGAAGGCAAGGGGGGTGACGCCCCCCCCTCCTTGTCCTATTCGGACTCAAGGGGAGTAGGCGCGCGGCCTGCCCTAGCCGGCCACCCTCTCTCTCCACTAGGGCCCATCGAGGCCCATTAGTTCCCCGGGGGGTTCAGGTAACTCTCCGGCACTCCGGTTTTATCCGAAACTTCTCCGGAACACTTCCGGTGTCCGAATATAGTCGTCCAATATATCAATATTTATGTCTCGACCATTTCAAGACTCCTCTCCATGTCCGTGATCACATCCGGGACTCCGAACAATCTTTGGTACATCATATCACATAAACTCATAATACCAATCGTCATCGAACGTTAAGCGTGCGGACCCTACGGGTTCGAGAACTATGTAGACATGACCGAGACACTTCTCTGATCAATAACCAATAGCGGAACCTGGATGCTCATATTGGTTCCTACATATTCTACGAAGATCTTTATCGGTCAAACCGCATAACAACATGCGTTGTTCCCTTTGTCAAAGGTATGTTACTTGCCCGAGATTCGATCGTCGGTATCTCAGTACCTAGTTCAATCTCGTTATTGGCAAGTCTCTTTACTCGTTCCGTAATACTTCATCCTGCAACTAACTCATTAGTCACAATGCTTGCAAGGCTTATAGTGATGAGTATTACCGAGAGGGCCCAGAGATACCTCTCCGAAACACGGAGTGACAAATCCTAATCTCGATCTATGCCAACCCAACAAACACCTTCAGAGACACCTGTAGAGCACCTTTATAATCACCCATTTACGTTGTGACGTTTGGTAGCACACAAAGTGTTCCTCCGGTATTTGGGAGCTGCATAATCTCATAGTCTGAGGAACTTGTATAAGTCATGAAGAAAGCAGTAGCAATGAAACTGATACGTTCATAATGCTAAGCTAACGGATGGGTCATGTCCATCACATCATTCTCCTAATGATGTGATCCCGTTTATCAAATGACAACACATGTCTATGGTTAGGAAACATAACCATCTTTGATTAACGAGCTAGTCAAGTAGAGGCATTCTAGGGACTATATGTTTTGTCTATGCATTCATACATGTACTAAGTTTCTGGTTAATACAATTCTAGCATGAATAATAAACAATTATCATGAATTAAGGAAATAAATAATAACTTTATTATTGCCTCTAGGGCATATTTCCTTCACGCAAAATATCTTGAAGATAGTGAAACAACCCCAAAGTCATGTCTTGAGGCAGTGTTCAAGTTACTTGATACTAGAAGTCACACAAGCTCACAGAATTCGTTGCCTGAATCAGTTCAACTTCTTCAGCCTCAACTTCAACCAGAAAGGCATTCTGCAAATCAACTTCGACTTGAAGTCCAATCTCTACGGAAGATCATGAAGAACTCCAATGAGAACCTCATTGCTAATGCGCTCCAGTTGGAAGCTATGACCGACATGCTAGCCCGGTCTCATAGCCTTGCTCAGCTGCTTGCGTAGCAGCTCCCGTGCAAGGCTAACCTTTCTCGAACTGTCTTGGAAGCGGTCTTGGTTTAGTATTATTTTGTTACCCTGCAATAGCGCCCAGTTTTTGTAATCTGCTTGTTCGTTGAGCTTTATGATCACTAGTGTGAACTTCGATGCCCAGTGGATGTAATATACCATAAATCCTTTATTTTATAGTGTAGGTTTATTACTCTAAGTTACTATTGTATAGAGTAGGTTTGTTCTTAATTTCTACTAGTTATCGTATATGCAATCATTCGGAAAAAACGGCGAAAATCTGGTATAGGCGACCAGGACAAAACATTCGTCTCTAACGGGGTTGCATTTTAGCGAGACACAATTGGCCAGCCCGTAACTTTCTTGGGCCTGCGCTGACTGGGAATTTGGGCCCTTCATGGGTGCGCCAGGACCACAACTTACATGGGCCTCCATTGGGCCCAACGTTCAGTTGGGCCTGCTATGGACACAACGCTTAGTTGGGCCCATGTAGCCTCGGGCCTTTAACAAGCTGAATATTCTCCTTGCCAGTTACGGCCCAGAAGATGCCATGGGCCATTAGCAGGCTGAAATGTAGATCGGGCCACTATTGGCCAAGTTATGTGACCGGCTGTTACCAGGCCGAAACATATCTCAGGCCTTATTTGGCCCACTGACATCATGTGCCTTTAAGAGGTTGAAAGCTTAGTAGAGGCATCACAGGCCGAATTATACTACAGGCCTTTAACAGGCCGAAAGTCACGTTGGGCTGAACTGTTGCCACCTTGATCTCGGGTCGTTAGTGGGTCGGATGTCGCGTCAGACCATATATGGCCCATGGGCAGCATGAGGCATTACCAGGCCGAAAGTCACACCGGGCTGAAATGGGCCCATGTCTACGTCAGGCCACTAACAAGCCAAAATCTCACTGGGCCGTAATTGTTTCCAAAGACTTAGCGAACAATTGACAGGCCAGATCTCGCGGTGGGCCGTAAATGGGTCATATTTAATCAGCTGTTAGTGGGCCAGCCCACCAGTACCTGAGTAAATCAAACGGGCCTTTGACTGGGCTGGCCTTTTTAACCTATATGGGCCTTTGTTGGGCCCTGCCACGTGTCGGCGTATCATAGGCACGTTTCCTCCATTGGACTGACGACATCTGGCCCGTCGCGGAGCCGACACATGTTCCTCCGGCCAATGAGAATTTTACACGTGGAAAATCGGCATTGGTCGTTGCTGTTAACGGGTTATCAGATCCAAAATTGGACCCGATAGCTTAACAGTGACCCGTTATGGTGGATGCCACGTGTCAGTTACTCTTGACGAAAGAACTTCCATGACGCGTCATTTATCGTCATGGAAGTGAACACTTCCGTGATGATAATTTTGGTATTGTCATGGAACACTTCTATGACAACACATGTATGACTATCTTGTTTTCTGTCATAAAATCGTCATGGATGTACATGCATGACAGAAAACGTGACCTACTGTGACAAACATGTATCATCACAGAAGTGGTTTTTTCTGTAGTGGAGGTGCCTCGGTATCGTATCACCATCACTTTTTATCATCATTATCTATCTTTGTTGGATCCTTAGTATTTCATGATTTAGCAGAATAAAGTTTTAGTATGATCTATTTTCGAGTGTTTGCTTAGTGATCTATCTATCTACATAATCATGTGCTAGATATATAATAAAGAGTAGTTTGAGTTTTGCTTTGCTTTCTTGTTTCCATCTTAGCATTGGAAAATAAAAGAATGAAAAAAATCATATGCTACTCCCATGGGGGTAATGACTTGACACAAAAGAAGTATAGTTGATAAAATTAGTTGGAAGTTAACAAGTTGGTCATTGGCGCAATTCATGAAAAAGGTAGTAGAGAAAGAGAAGTCTCACATTTAAATATACTATCTTGGATTTATGATTGTGAGCCCCCATCAAATATTTCATATCAATTTGCTGACGTTGGACAAGGAAGACAATGTAATGAGTTATGGTTGTTTACATTCACATAGAAGTTCTATTGTTATGGATCTCCTAACATGTGGTGCTTCTCTAGGATCTTTTACTAGCCAAAAATTCGCATTAAGTACATATACTACTTGTGCATCCGAAACCCTTAAACCAAGTTTCATGTCACGAGTGTCCATTATATCTCCCAGGGATTGAATAAGATCCTTCAAGTAAGTTGTCATCAGTGCAAAAGCAATAAAATTGCTCATAAATGTGTATGATCTTTTATTGTAAGGGAAATTAAGCTTCGTACGAACTTGTGATGGTAAAGAAATAAAAGCGACAGACTGGATAATAAAGGTTGCTATCACAAGGGGCAATATAAAGTGAGGTTCCTTTACATTAAGAGCTCGCACATCCAAAAACAAAAAGTGCATGACAACCTCTACTTCCCTCCGCGAGTGGCCTATCTTTTATCTTCGTGTACTTACTTTTATGCAAAGGTCATTAGTGTTAATCACTATTTGTCTCTATGTACTCTTTAGTGGCAAGCATCATGTGGTAGATAGATACAGACATATATATCCAGTTGGATGTAGGTGATCATGAGTTACTATTGTTGACATTACCCTTGGGGTAAATAAGTTCGGAGGCGGAACTATAAGCCCCTATCTTTCTATGTGTCTTATTGAAACTTTTCATCTATAAATATACCTTGAGTGTCAGCACTCATAGAAGACTAAATGATATTTGAGTATGTGAGCTCACTAAACAAAGCTCTTACATAGACTCTTTCTGAAAATATGATGGATTGAGATTGTTTCCATGACTGCAAAATAGTTTGTTAGTTTCCAGTAAAGTTAATGTTTGATACTTTAGCGTGTGAATAAATTGTTACTCCAGCATGAGAAGTATTATGATAGTATATTGTTGTTATGATAATGACCATGACACTTTCATGTCTGTATTTTAATTTTTATCGACACCTCTATCTCTAAACATGTGGTTATGATTATTGACATCGACTTTCGCTTGAGGACAAGAGAGGTCTAAGCTTGGGGGAGTTGATACGTCCATTTTGCATCATGTTTTCATGTTGATATTTATTGCATTATGGACTGTTATTTTCACTTTATAATACAATTCTTGTGGCTTTTCTCTCTTATTTTGCAAGAATTATACGAAGAGGGATATTGCTGGTAGTTGGAATTCTGGACTGGAGAGGGCTATACTGGAGGCAACTTTTCTCAACATCTTCAAATGAGCTGAAAATTAACGAAGAATTATTTTTTGGAATATATTAAAAATATTGGTGAAAGAAATACCTGAGGGGGACCCACCAGGCAGCCACAAGCCTGGGGGGTGCGCCCCTTGAGCTTTTGGTGAGCCTGGCATGCCTCCAGGGCCCATCTTCTGGTATACAACCCCATTTGCCCTAAAAAGAATCAAGAGAGAGCTTTCGGGGCGAAGCGCCGCCGTCTCGAGGCGGAACATGGGCAGGAGCACTTTTGCTCTCCGGCGGAGCGATTCCGCCGGGGAAACTTCCCTTCGAGAGGGGGAAATCGAAGCCATCATCATCACCAACAATCCTCTCTCATCATGGGAGGACCAAACTTCATCAACATCTTCACCAGCACCATCTCATCTCAACCCCTAGTTCATCTCTTGTATACAATCTCTGTATCAAAACATCAGATTGGTACACGTGGGTTGCTAGTAGTGTTGTTTACATCTTGTAGTTAATGCTAGTTGGTTTATTTGGTGGAAGATTATATGTTCGGATCCATGATGCTATTCAATACCCCTCTGATCTTGAACATTAATATGATTTGTGATTAGTTGCTTTTGTTACTGAGGACATGGGATAAGCCTTGTCATAAGTAATCATGTGAATTTGGTATTAGTTCGATATTTTGATGATGTGTATGTTGTGATTCTCTTAGTGGTGTTATGTGAACATCGACTACATGACACTTCACCATCTTTGGGCCTAAGGGAATGCATTGTGAAGTAGTAATTAGATGATGGGTTGTTGGAGTGACAGAAGCTTAAACCCTAGTTTATGCATTATTCCGTAAGGGCTGATTTGGATCCATATGTTTAATGCTATGGTTAGATTATCTTAATTCTTCTTTCATAGTTGCGGATGCTTGCGACAAGTGGTAATCATAAGTGGGAGGCTTGTTCAAGTAAGAACAACACCCAAGCACCGGTCCACGCACATATCAAATTATCAAAGTGGAGAACGCAGATCAAACAAACATGATGAAAGTGACTAGATGAAATTTGTGTGCGTTCTCAAGAACATTTTACTTGCTATAAGAGAAAGTTCTAACATGTCCTTTGGTACAAAAATGATTTGGCTACCTTGCTACACCTATTGCTACTATTGTTACTTGTTGCTTGTTACAAATTATCTTGCTACCAAACTATTTGTCACCCACAATTTTAGTGCCTGCAGACATTACCTTGCTGAAAACCGCTTGTCATTTCCTTCTGCTCCTTGTTGGGTTCGACACTCTTATTTATCGAAAGGACTAAGATTGATCCCCTATACTTGTGGGTTATCAATCTTCATATTGATTTTGGTTGTGCGTAGGTTCTATTTTTTTTCTTTTCTACTACGTTTCCAACAATGATATCCTATGGCTATCGTTCATCATCTAGTGAAGGTGTGTTGTGGTGTTTCACTTGCACGTTAGTCATGTTTACTTTTAGTTAACTCTAACTTCCCATTTGAGAGTTATAAGCTACATAAGTTGAAGCTGTGAAATGGGAAGATATCGAGAAATACTCCCAAACCTTAGTCTTTACTTTACTTGTTATTTTGATTCCGTAGCCATGGTAGCAAAAAAGTCCAATTAATTGAGAGCACTCGGCAATGGGAGTTGTTTTATCTGGTCAATCCCCACTCGGATTTGGCAATAGGTTATATATCGTTAACATGAGACATGTATTTTCCAAGCTAATATGGACAATATCAATATACTTCTAAGTTTCTCCATATTTGCAATATCAAAATGGTTGTGTCTGTATGATTCCGTACTTGTTTTTTCTATCTTCCCCCCTCCCGAGATTTCTTCCAAGCCCCGTCGCTGCCGACTCGGAGGTACCAACCTTTAGAGCACCCCGTGTGAAGCAAACTAGAGTATGGCAATTTCGTGAACTAAGGTCGTGAGTTTTAGTCCATGGTTACGGTTTGTCACCGGGTTTAGAGGTACCAACCAACCTGTAAATGTGAAATTTTCGAGAATAGAGATATTTTCATGAGAGCACTTGAGATTGATTACAAATTTGACAATATGATCTTGTTTAATTTAATATAGTAGCTGCATTTTAAGATTGAATGTAGAAATTGACCCACTAAGGCTGGTTGTAATGGAAAGTATCATATACTAGTATCATGCATATGATACTAGTGTATGCTACTACCTCCCTAATGCATATCATATACTAGTATCATGTAGCACTTTATTTATTGACATGTATGACACATAGTAGTATAACATTTATTATGATACGGTATCATGATATAATACTCAACCCTCTCTTTCTTTCATTTAATTCTATGACACCTCGTCAAAATTGCCTAGTTGGCATGCATGATACTAGCTACTCCCTCCATTCCTTTATCTAAGGTGTATTATTTTTGGCACGGTGACCAAGGCACATAATTATAAACGTGTAGGACGAAATTACCCTTGGAAAATTTATTCATTAGTGGCAAGTAAATCAATTAGTCTAGGAAAGCAAGAGATAATGCAATCGACATAGAGATAGTTTCCTTCTTTTGCTACAAGGAGAGATACATACAATCAGGAGAGAGATACTTTCTTTTTTCTGAAGGGCTAACAAGGGAATTATGAGGAATTAAAAGAAATACACCTTACATTCTGAAATTTTATCAAAAAACAAATACACCTTATATAAAGGAACGGAGGGAGTATAATACAACCATTACAACTAGCCTAAAAACCTATGAAAATGTACTATTAGTGCCCCTGTTGACTTTTCCTCGGTTTTAGTGGTCATCATTGATGTTGTCCAACCATAAGAGGGGCTAAACCATGAAATGTTTGGTAAAACATTATGCACATAATCTTGACGTTAATCAATAGAAACCCAATAGACAGACACACATTCGACACGGCTTTTGTAGCATTGTTTTGTAGATGGTTGATGTGTGCCACATTTTTGTTCCGTCGTATGAAAAACGCCACCGGTTTCAAATGAGTAGACAATATAAATATCGATGATTGTTGGAGCACTAATCAACCACTATTTTGCAAATCTTGGAGTACCAAAATCATTTGTCAAAAGTGGAAGTTGCCTGTCTTCTGCATGGGTATACATAAAATCTCATCGGTTTAAAGTGAATGGACGATATACATATTGCTCTACCATATGGTCACACCTTTTTTTAGTGCATGCATATACATAAGTGTGTGCTCCCACAACATTTGTATGAATGCAGCATATTTATGTACACATGAGTACGTACGATACATCATGTTACCCCAAAAAAAGATGCAGTATAGACCAGCGTGTCCATGACACAAAAATGAAAAAAAATGAGAGAAGAAATTTTCGAGAATGGAGATATTTTTCACGAGAGCACTTGAGATTGATTACAAAATTGACAATAAACCGCCCTTAGATTTAAGTGTAATGATCTTGTTTAATTTAATACAGTAGCTACATTTTAAGAGTGAAAGTAGAAATTGACCCACTAAAAACCTATGAAAATTTACTATTAGTGCTCGTGTTGACTTTTCCTCAGTTTTAGTGGTCATCATTGATGCTGTCCAACCATAGAGGGGCTAAACCATGAAATGTTTGATAAAACACTAGATGACCCGGTTGCGCCCATGGCGCAAGAAGCCAGTTAGAAGCAATGTTAGTGGTTAGTAGGTAGGAGATATAGATGAAAAGATAATGCAATGTGGATTGTATTACAGATAGCAGAATGAATTAAATTGATTTACAGGTAGTAGAATGACTTAGATCGGTTAACAGAAATAAAACCATATGTCGGCAGCCTCACAGATTATTTAGGCATCATCTTAGTTTGATTAAATCAGCACCTCCTGCCCCTAGTGCCACCAAAGCACATAATTCTTTGCCACCAACTCCCAATCACATTGCCAATTTTATCCAACACATGGAAATTCCAAAAGTACACGGTGACAAATTTATTGGTCATTAACAAACAGTCGAGCACATAATTATTAATTGATAATTATCAATAATATTTAACGATCACCTAAGATTGTGGTTCTTCTCGAGAAAACAGAATTTTTTACCTTCATACTAAAGTGCCCTAATTCAAATTCATTTCAGAGGAGAAAAACTATAGCGGAAGTAACAATCCTATAGAGAAATAACATCAAGAAATGGTGCTACTGAATTAGGGTAGAAAAGATAAAAATATACATAACAAAAAGGCAATATTAGATATATTTTATGTGCCCTGCACAAGGTATGTACTAATTAATTAAAGCATGGTATTTCTCAATCTCATGTCAGGTACCAAATATTAATACTACAATGTGAAGCTGCAAAGCTGAGACGCAAGAACATATTCCTTAATCTAATCAGCATGTCTTGCTATTGGAAGAAATTTATATCCTGATTGGTCACATTCACACATCCATCATCAAATCCTGTAGAGCCTACCGAGTACATATTAAGACGCAGTTAGAAGCAAACTAATAAAAGTACGTCCAGACAGGAAATTGATGATATACCTTGTAACAAAAGCAGAACAAAAGTACAGCCGATTCCAAGTCAAATGTAAACATGTGTTTGTGGTATATACACATGGATATAATCATCACATATACAATCACAACAAGACCATTTCCGTAGCAATAAAATGGCAATTAACATGAGGTTGTGCTACCTATAAATAAATCTGAGTATTAAAGTTCCAACCATTAGCTAGTTGCATAATCAATAAGAGTTTGGAGTACATATGACGATTCAAAAAGATAGGGTAACTCTATAATAGCAACATGCCAGCAAAAGCTGAACCCAAGAACAATCCCTGAAAATTAAAAACTATTGTGCATCTCTACTTTTCTTTGATTCTTTTACGTCTCCTTTCAAATTTGATTATGATTGAGGTGTGTATAAATTTGATCAGTCGTACAGAACCAAAGCAATGTAGGTGCTCTTAATACTCAAATAAGAATAAACTGGAGAGGTAAGAATGAGCTCCTGGTATTCACTTTGGGTATTATTAAGAAATAAGCTATTGAGAATATGTAATGAATATAAAGATGGTGAGGGCTTCAAGAAACATAATGAACATCAGAATGGGAAGTTGCCATTTTCATTGACATGCCGAAAGAAATGTTGTGAGCAATTCCAAAATGCTAAATCGGACAGACATGTATCACCTACTTGCTGATGACATCTAATTTTGAGCTCTGATGTAAGTATGGCAAAACTCTAGATCCCCACAAAAAGGAAGTCTAAACTCCAGATTAGACCTAAACTAATACAATAGTAGAAATCCTTCACCATTTAATGCATGGATCACACTAATACAAATCATAGAACAACTTAGTCTTGGATCATAGATCTGACAATATTTCACTAATGAAGCAAATAACTGCATTTAGTAGTAAGATTGAGCTTCTGGACATTTAGACAATCCTAAAGCTGGGTTTCATAGTAAAGAAATGGCTGAAGACCAAACACGTCATCGTGTTACCCTTCCTCCTTATTCGATTCATCACTTCCTACTTCAGAAAAGAGACAGAGCAGCATAGTTCAATAATAGCAATAATAGCACACTGTGTCAGAACATTTTATACCACCAAAATGTAGACAGAGTCGTGCAGGCATGGAAGAAGAAATCGAGTAGAGGAGGAGGAGCTCACAATGAGCTTTGGCCCGTCGATCTGGACATGCCAATGCCAAATATAAATAGGGGCATTGCTTGCTCTGCTTCTTGCTCCCACCCACTTATTTGCGCGACACCCTCTACTCAATCATTTGCACCACTCTTCCGCGACACTCTAGAGGCTGCCCTCCGGTTTGCCTCCGTGCCCACAACCTGAAGAGAGGAGATGCAGATTTGAGAATAGTTCAAGAAACAAACCCGGAGATACAGTAATAATAGGCTTAGTACGTCCAAAGGCAAGGGGGGGTTGCATACTTTAAAATCACATTGCAGTTCTCCAATAATGTCAGTGCTTCTCGATTATTTTCACCAAATGCTTGCCTGTCAGGTTCTTCATATCCAATTGCCCATTTTGTATGTGATGCGTCTGTACTATCAAATGATCAGAAAGTATGTGGAGGTCAAGTTTGTTCTATCTACCAGCAAGCATCTAATAATAAACATGTAGATGGAAATATAATTACTAGATAGCTATAACCCTTCAGAAAAACCTCCACAATCAGCAAAAATATCAAGGGTTGCATTCTATTTGTCTGAACCAGCTTGCTCATCGTCACAAATCTACTTGCCTTTATTTTCTTTCGCAGCATGCGCCTTCCTTGTCAGGGTCGCGAGCTTAACATTTGTCGGTAGCTGGTTAAAAGACAAGACATGCTCAGTCAACTATCTGAAGCAGTTTCTCAACAAAATAAACGCAAAACTGGAGAAATCAAAAGATGAATGTTGGCAATAACTAACCTGCTTAAGAGCTCCAGTATCAGGATCATATAAATGCTCACAGTAAAAGGCATGCTCAACCACTACTGTAAGATTTGAATTTGGAAGATCGTTCTTTGTTGTAACCTCACGTTTCCCCTCTATCATCACAACTGGCACACTCATTATATCTTCACTGTAGTATACCTGGATCAAACAACAAAGAAAATATTAAATACAAGATGCACAAACAAAAAGGTTATTGGGAATCACAGGAGTATGGCAGTATTGATGAGGATCAACAATAATGAAGTGAATAGTGGGCCCTAGACAAATAAGGCAAAGTGACAAACCTCTCTGATGAAATATCATCTGCCCTGTATACCCTTCTTGCACTGACTTTGGTTGATTCTGGATTAGCTTTCTTTGATCTATAAGAAGGTTTGATACTCTGCATATGGCACCCAACATAAGGATTCAGGCCTACATTTCTTCCAGCCTTGTAGGTCCCCTAACCATCGACTTCGGAGAAAAACTCAGCCTGATGTATAGAAAGCTGGTCTCTGATAATATTTGAATTTGTCATCGGCTATTGATTCTTGTTGGAGAAAGAAAAACAAGATGAAGAAGAGGAAATTCATGTACCACTAACACGCATCCACCGCCAACTACCTCACGCAGCAACTCACACGTAGATCAGCACCTGCAAAATAATAGACAGCAGAGAAACAGTAAACTGTTAATCAAGCGAATAGGAAGGTAGGAAAAACGACAAAAAAGGAAGAGGAAGGAAAGAAACAAAGAAACCCAAATCCAAGGAATGAACAACCAGGAAACAACCAAAATAAAGAAAAATCCCAGAAGAGCACTTTTAGGCAGTAAGAAGAAACCAAAGACTGAATAAGGGATGCGAACAGAGACAAAATCGAAACGAACTCAAATCCACATCAGCACAAATCACTGGAGGCATGGTCCATATCGCCATTGTCAATTAGCTTGATAATTTCCATGGAAAGGCACGGGAAAGAGAAGGCGTGGGCGCGCCGTGGACCACTGCCTCGTCAGACCTTCCGCCTGCTGCGGCTGCTGCTCGTGTTTGCCAGCACCGCCGCCTGCTACGGCTGCTCCTCCCCTCATCCCATCAACGACGACGAAGAGGCGTCCCCGGCAGTGGCGACACATGTGGCCGCTTCCGTCCGTCTCACTCCAGATCGGGAATCTGGGAGGAAACGAGGGGAGGAAGAGAGGTGGATGCCGAGAGAGGATGCGCTGGAAGCCATGGGCTGAAGGGATGTAGTGGCCAGCAAGAGGGCGCAGGAGGAGGTGAACATGAGCGGCAGGAGAGGCCATGGCGGCGGCGAGGGAAAGGGCCCGCGGGAGGGGAGAGAAGGAGTAGCGGCGCTGTTTTTCACCTCATCCCCGATCTGGACCAGGCGCCATCAACGGAGGATGGAGGTGGAGGGGCTACGCTGAGGGAGAGGAAGAGGAAGAGAAGGAGGCGGCGGCTGCGGCGGCTAGGAGGCCGTCCGCGCTGGGCGAGGAGGAAGCGAGCGAGGGGAAAGGGAGAGGAGAGGATGCTGGACACGACGCTCTCGTCGCTACAGTTTATAGACGAATAGAAGGAGACGTGGCCACAACCGCTAGTTGGCGCAGTCCCTCATCCTTTATATGTTCAATTATGCACATAACCTCGATGTTAATAAAAAACCCAATAGATAGACACACTTCCAACGAGGCTTTTGTAGCATTGTTTTGTAGATGTTGATGTGTGCTGCATTTTTGCGCCGTTGTATGAAAAACGCCAACCGTTTTAATTCAGTAGACAATATAAATATCATTAATTGTTGGAGCACTAATCAGCCACTATTTTGCAAATCTTGGAGTACCATAATTATTTTTCAAAAGTGGAAGCACCCTGTATTCTGCGCCGGTATACAGAAAATCGTCATCGGTTTAAAGAGAATGGACGATATACATACTGCTCTACCATACAGTCACACCTTTTTTAGTGCATGCAGATACACAAGTGTGTACTCCTACAAGATTTGCATGAATGCATCATATTTATGTACACATAGTACGTACGATACAACATATGTATCGGCAAAAGATAAAAGATGCAGCATATTTACAGTTATAAACCCGCGTGTCCACAGCACGAAAATGAAAAAAAAAGGGAGAGAAGAAAAGATATGCACGGAACGTCATCATATCCGGCGCGGATCGAAGGAATTCAAAGGGCACCCATCCTGCGCAAATCCAATTCGAACCTTTCCGCACTCGCGTTTCAAAAATGACGCCATTTATGATTTCCCTCGGACCGGAGGGAAGGCATCGCGCCTGGCCCACCACGTGTCCCCCGGCCACCACTAATCGCTCACCCACTTTACCTTAACCCACTGACCCCGAAGAGAAGAACCACCCCGTCGTCTCGTCGCCCACGCAGCACGACAATCACGACGACGCGGGGCGGTGGAAAACACAGAGACGACGAGACCGCTGCGCTGTTACTGGTAGCGTCACCCTTCTTTTCCGGCTCCGTTTCTTCCTTTTTTACCAAAAAAAAGAAGAAGAGTTCGAAGGCCAGTGTCGATAATACATACAAATACAAAAGTAAAAAAGAAATGAGTAGGCGAGTCGACCGATACCAAGAAGATAGCGACGTGGCGACATAAAATAAAGATAGAAACGGTTCGGGGCATAGTAGCCGGAAACGGGAACGGTAGGCCGTCCCTCGATTCCGATTCATCGACCCAGAATCGGATTCGGGAACAAGGTCGGATTCAGTACGATTCGATGAAGATTGGGCGTCCCCGCAGCCTGCTCCTCGATTCAGGTTCGAGGATCCAACAGCCAAAACGCGAGGCATAATTTACTCACGCCGTCGTTTCTTTTCTCAAGGACTCCTCGTTCTTCCTCCAGTCCATTAATTGCAAGAGATCCATTAACAGCAAGGAATGCTGATCGTCAGGGAGTCTTCATTTTTCAGGAACTGCGTTCCTCGACCCATGGTACCGTACCGGGTTCATCGTACCAAAATGGATTGGATCGCGTCCCCGCTATAAAAAAATCGTTCGAGAGATGTATACCTTCGTTGTACCCTATTTTTTTCAGCCACTGACCCTCGTCCCTCGTTCCCGTTCCCTGTTCCCACCGTACCATAAACATGGCAACTATGGTTCGGGGGGAGCACCAAAGGCCAAAGGAAAAGAGCGGACGAAAAATTTGGAGTGCGGGAGGAGGGAAGCCGGCGCGGCGCAGGAGGTGGAGTGAAATGCGAGAAAGGGGAGGGGCGTGAGGCGACACTGCTTGCATTTGTTGTGCCCACGGACTTTGGCAGCCATTCAATGCTCCACCAAACGCTCATCCCTTCTTGCCTTGCCTTCTCCGCCTCCGCTTCCCCCGACCCTCTCCCCTTCGCCTCAAACGCCACCGCCGCCGCCCCCGCCGCCGCGACCCACCTTCGCTCCTCAGCCATGCCGTCCTACGCGCACCACCACAGCTCTCTGGTAAGGAGGGAGGGAGATTACCGGGGCGAAAGAGATAGAGAGAAAGAGAGAATCTTTTGTTGATTTTTATTATAAGTTTTCTTCGGACAAGACGGAAGAAAACGAGCGCTCTTTCTCTTTCTCTCGACTTGTGGTTCTTGGTTCCTGGAATTGGGAATTTATGATTTTCCTGTGTGTATGTGTGCGCCTTCTTTTGGGCCGTGAAGAACGAGAGGATGGACGCCCTAAAGGGCAGTAGCCGCCAGGAGGAGACGCCCGACGAGGCCGCCGCCGAGGCGCCGGCGGCCTGGGGCTTCGCCGAGAGGGACGGCTTCTCCGTCGAGGACCTGCTGGACCTCGAGGAGTTTTGCGAGCCGGATAAGGACGGCGCCGACGAGCCCCAGGAGGCGCCGGCCGCCGACGTGAAGGAGGAGAAGTTGAACGACGGGCCCCAGCAGCCCGTCGTGTCGTATGAGCTCGCCCCTCCGGCGCCGCCCGCGCCGGAGATTGTTGACCTGCCGGTGAGGTTTCAAAGCAACTTTGACCGCTTCTCGCGGCTTTTTCCAGGCTTTTGTCGTACGTGGTGAATTAATTATTTCTTGCTGCCTTGCTGTGTATTTCCGCAGGCGCATGACGTCGAGGAGGAGCTCGAGTGGGTGTCCCGTATCATGGACGACTCGCTCTCCGAGCTGCCCCCGCAGCCGGCGCCGCCCGCGTCGATGATGGCGTCGTTGGCGGCACGCCCGCCGCAGCGCCGGCTGCCGCTGCCGCAGCGGCACCCACAGGACGGAGCGTACCGTGCTCTGCCGTCCATGTCCGACCCTATGCGGACTCCGACCATATGCGCGCTGTCGACGGAGGCGCTTGTTCCCATCAAGGCGAAGCGCAGCAAGCGCTCTAGGGCGTCGGGGTGGTCGCTCTCTGGGCCCACGCCGGACTCCACTTCGTCCTCGTCGACCACCACCACCTCCTCGTGCTCCTCGTCGGCGTCCTTCTCGCCCTACTTCCTGATGGACTCGACCCACTTCGGCGCCTCGGAGCTCATGGAGGAGTACAACATCCTCCCGCCGCCGCCCAAGAAGTCCAAGCACGGTAAGAGCAGCAAGCAAAAGGCCAAGAAGCGTGGCCGCAAGCCCAAGAACCTCCCTGCCCACCCGTCCAGCGCCATGGAGGCCGCCACCCAGAGCGACCGGCGCTGCAGCCACTGCGGCGTGCAGAAGACCCCGCAGTGGCGCGCGGGGCCGGAGGGCGCCAAGACGCTGTGCAACGCGTGCGGCGTCCGCTACAAGTCCGGCCGGCTCCTCCCCGAGTACCGCCCGGCGTGCAGCCCGACGTACGTGAGCAGCGTCCACTCCAACTCCCACCGCAAGGTGCTCGAGATGAGGCGCAAGAAGGAGGACGGCCCTCTCACAGTCACCGCCACCGCGCCCGCCGTGGCGTCGTTCTAGCTCGCTCGCTGGCTAGCTGGCCACTCCGTCCGCGGTGGCTGTACATTTTCCCGCCCGTATCAGTCTTTGTACTAGCGTACTCGAACCTTTTTTTCTTCCATTTCTCTGCTAGTATCATCATCATCCGAGTAGTTCCGTTTGGAGATTAATTAGAGTCCAGCAGGTTTAGGTCATGTTAGGTTTTAGGAATTCGGCTCCTCCAACTCCACCTTCATTAGTCTGTTAGGGCACTAAGTACTGCTACAGCAGCAGCAGTGCAGCACTAGCTCAGAACTTTATTTCCAGCTTTGTCCGAAGGAGTTTTTCTATGAGCTAGCATGTGTTTGCTAGTGTAGTGTAAATCAATGGCGGTGCTTAGTTTTTACTATCATCATGGTTGAAGAAACCTAGAACCAACCTTCCCTTTGGGGTGAAGGAAAAGAGGAGAGACGGGTAGAGAGCAACGTGCCGGCGAACCAACCGGGTGCCTGATGCGTGCACCCTTGGATACATCACATGGTGTTGTCACATGTAACAGCATGATGCATGCTTAGTTAGGAGCAGAGCAGACGGTTGAGGGCTCAGGACAGCGAGAGGTAGAAGTAGATGGGTGCTGCAAGCAACCACGCTCCGCTGTCTGTTTCGTGTAAGAGCAGGAATGGAGCTGAGAAGTTCTTGTTCATGGATGGCCCTGTTAATTTTCTCAATCACCAATGAATCATGCAGCGGTGTGGCCCTTCGCAGTGTGTAGTCGTATCTGCCTACCCTGAGCCATAACTGTTTGAAAAGACGAACCATTACTACTATGGCCAGGAGGCGCCCCTGTCTTTTTGGCTCAGTTATTATATCGGCTTCCGTGCCTGCTCTGTTCGTGTACTCCTACATAGCTTTGGACCTTGCATGCACTGAGATGCTTCTCCTCGTGATTCAGTACCGCCATGTCCCCATGCGATGGTTTGAAATTTCCACGGCGCGGCGAGATTTTTTCTCTCCGGCCGGCCGGCACTGTTGGTGACAGCAGCGATGCGTGGTGCACTCGGACTGGGACCCCAGCGGCCCCAACTTATTTCCGACCTAAGCAGAACCAGAGGCCGTAATCGTAATGGGGCACTGACGTGGTGACCGCGACCGGCGCCTTGCCTCGCTTTGCGCTGCACCACCCGGCTCCGGCGCCCACTTGGCCCGGCAGCCAACGCCCCTGGAGCGCCGGCCCCACTTGCCCCCCACACTAACCTCATGTCGTCTTATCTTAAGCACGCACGCGATGGCTTTAGTTTGATCCTTACTTTCATTCTGCTCCGTCTTCGTTTCTTCTCTCTCCCAGGACTAAATCCATCTTGGATTTTAGAGTACTTTCTTTGTGTTTATCTCTGGCTGCTGTTCTGCTTAATTGCGCATCTATTGTCATGCCCTGTGGACACAGGACCGCAGCAGAGCCTGACAGTACCTGCATATACTCTTGAGGAGGAGTATAAGTATGGGGAGGTGCATGTGCTGTGAACTCCTGTTCATGGGCCGCCTGAGCCGAAAAACCCGGCATCTGGGCCGTGGCCCGAAAGCCCGGAGAAACCACAAAGTGGAAAAAATATTTTATACGAAAATAGGCATATTTTTTTAATATCCTCAAAATGATTATTTTAATTGAGAAACTATACTGTTTGTGTGTTTCGGGAAAGGCCAGGCTTGGGTTTGGGATTTTGAGTTCGGGCTTTGTCAAGCCCGGCAAAAAACATGAACCGGCCCAGAGGATGATCAAGTCTACTGCAAGCTCAGCCCCGAAAAATGGCAATCGATGTCTAGTCTGAGGCTCAAGTTTGCCATGCCAAGGCCTCTTTGTTTTGCTTGATTTTAAGAAAACCACTAAATAGTGAAAATGCATGTGCACAATGCAAATTGCCCGGGAAACCTACAAGAGCAGAATCTATGTGATGTTTTTCCTACGGAAAACCATATAATTTCATAGTAGAGTGAACTTGATCAAGCTGTATAAAAAACATATGAATTGATGGGAAATTTTCTTGGCAGGTTAGACTCAATAATAATTAAACTGGGTGGAATATGGTGTGTTTTTAGCCTTTTGATCTATATATCATCAAACAACCAAAGAACATTTTCCAAGGACATGAATCCTACGCAGTGTAGATGCTTGGTCCAAATCGTTTCTTGGAAAAGATCTATTTTCCAATATTAAAATATGCTTTGAGCCACATGTTCCTTGCATTGTGACTGTTTGGATCAAATTTAAGTGCAAACATACCAATTTGAACTAATAAATAAAATATCCTCCCCCATTCTTACGTGTATTTCCTCTCTGTTAGGCACGATGCATGCTTTGGCATATATTTGTTGATATACCGTTACATATATGTGAACTTTATCCCATGTGCTGTAATCTACAGGTTGGTCGCTATTTTCGAAGTCCTTTGAGAAATATTTTTTGATAAATCAATCGTGTTACACACAACTTACGAAAACAATTCTTAGTCTCATCATGTCCATGAGAAAGGGAGCGGCATGCCCACATATGGTGTGATGTGTCGTCCTTGTTAATTCTACATTAACCTATTATGTGGGTCTGATCTTTCAGGGCGAGGATGTAACTTTAAGGGGTTCTTGGATTAAAAGGTTTCTCAAAAATAATTTTGAAGGATTATAACCCTTAGGAATTTTCTACGTGGGTTGTTTGATCCATGTGATTGCAAACCATCACAACTTTTTCTTTGGATTCACATGCACAAGATTTCATAGGAAATTTTTCATCCACTTCAATCTCTTGCAAAAGATTTCTTCCGTGGTCCAATCAAGCAAACTAAGAGCTCATTCGGTTGGCATTTTTTCGGATGACTATTATAAGATTTTGACCCGCAATTTCTTTTATGTGAAACATTCATTTTTGCAGAATAGAAGACTATATTCCTTAGGATTGTGTTCATCTTGACCCGATACCTGCATATTCTTAGCAGTAGGTGAGAGCTCATGGAAATTTTCCGGGTTGGGGAGGGCATCCTAATCCCTTACTTTTCCTATTTCTTTGATTTGAAAATCCTAGAAAATAATGTAGGTTTCACATGATCAAGGAACTGCTATCCTATGTTTGCCATATTCCTGCGGTTTTAGGGCATCTTTGGTTCTACGAGTTCTCAAAGGAATTCCGTACTATTCCAACCAAGATGAATTTATCATTTAGAGTCTATTCGATAAGAAATAAATTTGTCAAGATCGTATGGATTGCTTTTTCTACAACACCGTTCCATATGATTCCTAACGAGAGGTAGACCCTTGTAGAAAAAAACCTTTTGATTCTCTCACAACTTTGTGATGCACCGGGATTCGACTAGGATACATGGTCTTCATGAATTGGAGGGGCAAAGGGGAAGAATAGAGAAGAACACAAGGAACACATGGGGATGCCTAGGATAGCGTCACCCACTTAGTGCACATCCAACAACAAACGTCTTGATTGCACAAGCTTCTGGATGGTAACTCAAAGCAACAACCCTCTTGCAAGCAAATTACCTACTCGTTTGGTAAAACCGATTCAAATAATATCCAAAGGAAAGAGATCTGCAGTGTAGGGTTTTCTTCTCCAAATATGAATATAGGGAGGTCTTCTATCAACTCGTAGGAAGGACAGATTCTTCACCAAATCGGTGGCCTTGATATATATTTTTAGAACGGAGACGCAAGGAGTGTCCGGCTTTAAATTAATAAAGCCCACGAACAGGCAGCATCCGACAAACGAGACATATGAAAGCAAAAGAGAAGAAAGTCATGTCCGAAGCCAAAGTTTGATTCATGCAACCGGCCTAGGCCTGAAAAAAAAAAGAAACGGTCTAAACATGCCATCGCCGGCCAGTAGAGCCAGATCCACAAAAACTTAATGACGAGCAGCAATCTGGATCAGTCGAACCCGCTCCATCGCCTCTTGCATCCGCTCAGCGTCCCGCTGTTTCCCCAACGGCATCCAGGTCTGGAGGAACAAATGGCATTTGAAAATAATATCAGCAGGGTGAGAAGGGAATTTGTGTTCTTTAGTAATTTTGTTTTTGGTAGTCCATAGAGCCCATAAAAGTGGCCCAACGCAGCGCCATAGAACTCGGCCGAACCCACCCCTATGGGCCAAGAGAATAGCGCGGAGATCACTACCCGAGTGAGGGTTCCAGTTCTGATCAAAGGCTTCCCGGTCCGTACAACAAGCGAATCGTGCTAAGTGACAATTGAAGAAGATGTGGTTTGCATCTTCGTGCGCATCACACATCACACAAGTGCCATCAGACGACCCATTGTGTTTCGCTATGTTGTTAGAGGACGGAAGACTGTCATGGAACATTTGCCAAGGAATATTTTTATTTTGAGGGGAATTGACACTTTCCATAGCCCCCTAGCTATGTCTAGAGTTGGGCCCTCCGTCAAGTTAACGTAGAGTTCTTGGGAACGCGGTAATTTCAAAAAAAAAATCCTACGATCAAGCAAGATCTATCGAGGTGATGCATAGAAATGAGAGGGGAAAGTGGGTCCGTGTACTCTCGTAGACCGAAAGCGAAAGCGTTTAGTTAACATGGTTGATGTAGTCAAACGTCTTCGCGATCCAACCGATCGAAGCACCGAACATACGGCACCTCCGCATTCAGCACACGTTCATCTCGGAGACGTCCCTCACACTCTTGATTCAGTTGAGGCCGAGGGAGAGTTTCACCAGCACGACGGCGTGGTGACGGTGATTATGAAGTTACCGGCGCATGGCTTTGCCTAAGCACTACGACGATATGACCGAGGTGTGTAACCATGGAGGGGGCACCGCACACGGCTAAAACTATTGTCAACTTGTGTCTAAGGGGTGCCCCCTCCCCCGTATATAAAGGAGTGGAGGAGGGGGAGGGCCGGCCCTCTATGGCGCGCCCAAGGGGGGATTCCTACTCCTAGCGGGAGTAGGATTCCCCATTCCCAAGTTGGAGTAGGAGAGAAAGGAAGGGGGAGAAAGAGGGAAGGAAAGGGGGGCACCCAATTCGGATTGGGCTTGGGGGGGGGGGGGGGGCTCCACCTGGCCGCCTCATCCTCTCTCCCACTAAAGCCCAATAAGGCCCATACACTCCCCGGCGGGTTCCGGTAACCCCCCGGTACTCCGGTAAATGCCCGAACTCATCGGAACCATTCCAGTGTCCAAACATAGTCGTTCAACATATCAATCTTCATGTCTCGACCATTTCGAGACTCCTCGTCATGTCCATGATCACATCTGGAACTCCAAACTACCTTCGGTACATCAAAATACATAAACTCATAATACCAATCGTCATCGAACGTTAAGCGTGCGGACCCTATGGGTTCGAGAACTATGTAGACATGACTGAGACACGTCTCCGGTCAATAACCAATAGCGGAACCTAGATGCTCATATTGGTTCCTACATATTCTACGAAGATCTTTATCGGTCAAACCGCATAACAACATACGTTGTTCCCTTTGTCATCGGTATGTTACTTGCCTGAGACTCGATCGTCGGTATCTCAATACCTAGTTCAATCTCATTACCGGCAAGTCTCTTTACTCGTTCCGTAATACTTCATCCCGCAACTAACTCATTAGTCACAATGCTTGCAAAGCTTATAGTGATGAGTATTACCGAGAGGGCCCAGAGATACCTCTCCGAAACACAAAGTGACAAGTCCTAATCTCGATCTATGCCAACCCAACAAACACCTTCGGAGACACCTGTAGAGCACCTTTATAATTACCCTTTTACGTTGTGACGTTTGGTAGCACACAAAGTGTTCCTCCGGTATTCGGGAGTTGCATAATCTCATAGTCTGAGGAACTTATATAAGTCATGGACAAATCAGTAGCAATGAAACTAACACGATCATATGCTAAGATAACGGATGGGTCATGTCCATCAGATAATTCTCCTAATGATGTGATCCCGTCCATCAAATGACAACACATGTCTATGATTAGGAAACATAACCATCTTTGATTAACGAGCTAGTCAAGTAAAGGCATACTAGGGACTATATGTTTTGTCTATGTATTCACACATGTACTAAGTTTCCAGTTAATACAATTCTAGCATGAATAATAAACATTTATCATGAATTAAGGAAATAAATAATAACTTTATTATTGCCTCTAGGGCATATTTCCTTCAGTCTCCCACTTGCACTAGAGTCAATAATCTAGATTAGATAGTGATAATCCACAAGTGTAGGGGATCGCAACAGCTTTCGAGGGTGAAGTACAACCCAAATTTATTGATTCGACACAAGGGGAGCCAAAGAATATTCTTGAGTATTAGCAGTTGAGTTGTCAATTCAACCACACCTGGATAACTTAGTATCTGCAGCAGAGTATTTAGTAGAAAAGGTGGTATGATAATAATGGTAACAGTAGCAAAAGTAAAGATAAATGTTTTGGGGGTTTTGTAGTAATTGTAACAGTAGCAACGGAAAAGTAAATAAGCGAAGAACAATATATGAAAAGCTCGTAGGCAATGGATCAGTGATGGATAATTATGCCGGATGTGATTCCTCATGTAATAGCTATAACATAGGGTGACATGGAACTAGCTCCAATTCATCAATGTAATGTAGGCATGTATTCTGTAAATAGTCATACGTGCTTATGGAAAAGAACTTGCATGACATCTTTTGTCCTACCCTCCCGTGGCAGCGGGCTCCTAGTGGAAACTAAGGGATATTAAGGCCTCCTTTTAATAGAGAACCGGACCAAAGCATTAACACATAGTGAATACATGAACTCCTCAAACTACGGTCATCACCGAGAAGTATCCCGATTATTGTCACTTCGGGGTTGTCGGATCATAACACATAATAGGTGACTATAGACTTGCAAGATAGGATCAAGAACACACATATATTCATGAAAACATAATAGGTTCAGATCTGAAATAATGGCACTCGAGCCCTAGTGACAAGCATTAAGCATAGCAAAGTCATAGCAACATCAATCTTAGAACATAGTGGATACTAGGGATCAAACCCTAACAAAACTAACTTGATTACATGGTAAATCTCATCCAACCCATCACCGCCCAGTAAGCCTACGATGGAATTACTCACGCACGGCGGTGAGCATCATGAAATTGGTGGTGGAGGATGGTTGACGATGACGACGGCGACAAATCCCCCTCTCCGGAGCCCCAAACGGACTCCAGATCAGCCCTCCCAAGAGAGGTTAGGGCTTGGCGGCGGCTCCGTGTCGTAAAACGCGATGAAACTTTCTCTCTGATTTTTTTTCTCCGTGAGACGGAAATATATGGAGTTGGAGTTGAGGTCGGTGGAGGTCTAGGGGGCCCACGAGATAGGGGGCGCGCCCTACAGGGGGTCGTCTCGTGGACAGGCCCTGGGCCCCCTGATGTATTTCTTTTGCCCAGAAGTTCTTATTAATTCCAAAAAGTGCCTCCGTGGATTTTCAGGACATTCCGAGAACTTTTCTTTTCTACACATAAAACAACATCATGGCAGTTCTGCTGAAAACAACGTCAGTCCGGGTTAGTTTCATTCAAATCATGCAAGTTAGAGTCCAAAACAAGGGCAAAAGTGTTTGGAAAAGTAGATACGTTGGAGACGTATCAACTCCCCCAAGCTTAAACCTTTGCTTGTCCTCAAGCAATTCAATTGATAAACTGAAAGTGATAAAGAAAAACTTTTACAAACTCTGTTTGCTCTTGTTGTTGTAAACATGAAAGGCCAACATTCAAGTTTCAGCAAATATTATGAACTAACCATACTCACAATAACACTTATGTCTCACAATTACTCATATCAATAGCATAATCAGCTAGCGAGCCATAATAATGAAACTCGGATGACAACACTTTCTCAAAATAATCATAACATGATATAACAAAATGGTATCTCGCTAGCCCTTTCTGAGACCGCAAAACATAAATGCAGAGCACCTTTATAGATCAAGGACTGACTAAACATTGTAATTCATGGTAAAAGAGATCCAGTCAAGTCATACCCAATATAAACCAATAATAATGAATGCAAATGACAGTGTGCTCTCCAGCAGATGCTTTTAATAAGAAGGGTGATGACTCAACAAAAAAGTAAATAGATAGGCCCTTCGCAGAGGGAAGCAGGGATTTTAGAGGTGCTAGAGCTCGATTTTAAAATAGAGATTGAATAACATTTTGAGCGGCATACTTTTGCTGTCAACGGAACAACTATGAGATGGCTGTATCTTCCATGCTACATGCATTATAGGCAGTTCCCAAACAGAATGGTAAAGGTTTATACCCCCAACCACCAACAAGCATCAATCCATGGCTTGCTCGAAGCAACGAGTGCCTCCAACTAACAATAGCCCTGGGGGAGTTTTGTTTAATTATTTTGATTAGCTTTGATCTTTTTGGATCATGGGACTGGGCATCCCGGTTACCGGCCCTTTCTCGTGAATGAGGAGCGGAGTCCACTCCTCGTGAGAATAACCCACCTAGCATAGAAGATATAGGCATCCCTAGTTGTAACATGAGCTGCTCGAGCATACAAAACATAATTTCATTTGAAGGTTTGGAATTTGGCACATACAAATTTACTTGGAACGGCAGGTAAATACCGCATATAGGAGGGTATAGTGGACTCATATGGAACAACTTTGGGGTTTAAGGGGTTGGATGCACAAGCAGTATTCCCGCTTAGTATAGGTGAAGGCTAGCAAAAGACTAGGAAGCGACCAACTAAGAGAGCGACAACAGTCATAAACATGCATTAAAATTAATTCACACCAAATACAAGCATGAGTAGGATATAATCCACCATGAACATAAATATCGTGAAGGCTATGTTGATTTATTTCAACTACATGCGTGAACATTTTCCAAGTCGAGTCACTCAATTCATTTAAAGGAGGATACCATCCCATCATACCACATCATAATCATTCTAATAGCATGTTGGCACTCAAGGTAAACCATTATAACTCATAGCTAATCAAGCATGGCACAAGCAACTATAATCTCTAAATGTTATTGCAAATATGTTTACTTCATAATAAGCCGACTCAGAAACGATGAACTCATCATATTTACAAAAACAAGAGAGGTCGAGTTCATACCAGCTTTTCTCATCCCAATAAATCCATCATATATAGTCATTATTGCCTTTCACTTGCACGACCGAACGATGTGTATAATAATAAGAGTGCATGTGCATTGGACTAAGCTAGAATCTGCAAGCATTCAACTCAAAAGAGAAGACAAGATAATATGGGCTCTAAGTTGAATAAACAATCATGCATATGAGAGCCACTAAGCATTTTCAATATGGTCTTCTCGACCCCCAAAGGAAAGAAAAGAAAATAAAACTATTTACACGGGAAAGCTCCCAACAAGCAAGAAGAAGAACTAGAATTCTTTTTGGGTTTTCATTTTAATTTCTACTACAAGCATGAAAATTAAACTAACTAATTTTTTTGGGTTTTTTCTCAAGGTTTATCAAACACACAAGAACAAAACTAGAAAAAGGAATTTAAACTAGCATGGATAATACAATGAAAGAGTATGAGCACCGACGACTAGTGTGTGAACATGAATGTAAAGTCGGTGAGAAATACGTACTCCCCCAAGCTTAGGCTTTTGGCCTGAGTTGGTCTAGAACCAAGGACCGCCGCTACTCTCCTCTCGTATTCAGCTGCTTCCTCCCTGGTGACAACATATCTTCCTTTTGCCTGAAAATCATAAAGGTAGGGAGCAGGAAGAGTAACAGGGACGAGATTGCATCTGTCATAGATTAGTCAATAATGGAGGAATTGTTCATTCCTCTCAAGAAAATGATGACTAAACATAGCTTCTTTATCCAAATAAACATGAGGTATTATCATATCTCCCTCTCGTGGGGCTATGCCAAGATAATTAGCTACACGGGTTGCATAAATCCCTCCAAATAAATCTCCCTTTCTACTATTATTCTGCAACCTACGTGCAACTATTGCCCCCAAGTTATAACCTTTATAACTTAACACATCACTCTTGAGGACACACAGATCAGGGACACACATGTGACATGCTTCATCCTTACCATTAATACATCTACCAGTGAAGAGAGCAAAATAATGTATAGCAGGAAAATGAATGCTCCCTATGGTAGCTTGTGCTATGTCCCTAGATTCTCCATAGTAATACTAGCAAGAAAATCTCTAAATTCAGATTTGTGAGGATCATTAATATTACCCCACTGCGGGAGTTTGCAAGCTGTTGTAAAATCCTCTAAATCCATGGTATAAGATGTATCATAAATATCAAATATGACACTAGGAGAATTACGCACATAGTTATATTCAAACCTCCGCACAAAGGAATCAGTCAATTGATAGTACTGAGGACACTTATCTTGTAAGAAGTCCTCCAGCTCAGCATTACGCACAAATGCGTCAAATTCCTCCTTAAAACCTGCTTCAACCATAAAATTATCGGAAGGCCACTCACAAGCTCATACATCCGCATCCCTCGGCAATGCAACATCTTGCTCACGTATAGCAATCCTGGGCCCTTTCTTTACTGAGGAACCACCTTGGTACATTCTTCTAAGCATATTTCTTTTTCTGAAATAAATCTGAAATTTTTAGTAACTTCAATATAAAAGTTCATAAAACTAAACAAGATTGATAGCAACTACTCCTACAAGTGCCTAGAGCCTACATCATGCATTAGAATTGCTTGGGACCTCAAAATTTTAACATGCAAGCTCAAGAACATGGTCACCTATGCAGCAAAAATTTGCAATGAATAAAGCACTAGAACAAAAACTATTTGGACCAATGGAGGATTCACATACCAATCAACAATCTCCCAAAGCAGTTTTGTGAATGGAGCTTTGAGCAAGGAGATCGAAAATCGTAGCAAAACAAGCTAGAACTCGTGCTTGAGCTGGATGGGGATTTTTTTGGGTAGAAGATGAAGTGTGTGGGTGCTGGCATAAGTGGAGGGGAGCCACCAGGGGCCCACGAGACAGGGGGTGCGCCCTATAGGGGGGCGCCCTCCACTCTCGTGGCCTGGTGCTTGCCTCTCCTGCAGTGATTTCAGTGCCTAAAATCCTCAAATATTCCAGAAAAAATCATACTAAATTTGCAGGGCATTTGGAGCACTTTTATTTTCGGACTATTTTTTTAATGCACGGATAAATCATAAAACAGACAGATAATACTATTTTTGCTTTATTTAATCTAAATAACAGAAAGTAAAAAGAGGGTACAGAAGGTTGTGCCTTCTAGTTTCATCCATCTCATGATCATCAAAATGAACCCACTAACAAGGTGATCAAGTCTTGTTAACAAACTCATTCCGAATAACACGGAACCGGAGAAATTTCGAATAACACTAAGTTACCTCAACAGGGATATGAAAATCCCCAACAATAAGAATATCATACTTTTTCTTGACAGTAGGGAGAGGAAATTCAAAACCTCCAAAAATAATAGTTGGAACTTTTTCAATAGAATTGATTCTATGAACTTGAGATTGTTTCCTCGGAAAGTGTACCGTATGCTCATTACCATTAACATGAAAAGTGACATTGCCTTTGTTGCAATCAATAATAGCCCCTGCAGTATTAAGAAAAGGTCTACCAAGGATAATAGACATACTATCGTCCTCGGGAATATCAAGAATAACAAAGTCCGTTAAGATAGTGACATTTGCAACCACAACAGGCACATCCTCACAAATACTGACAGGTATAGTAGTTGATTTATAAGCCATTTGCAAAGATATTTCAGTAGGTGTCAACTTATTCAATTCAAGTCTACGATATAAAGAGAGAGGCATAACACTAACACCGGCTCCAAGATCACATAAAGCAGTTCTAACATAATTTCTTTTAATGGAGCATGGTATAGTTGGTACACCCGGATCTCCAAGTTTCTTTGGTATTCCACCCTTAAAAGTGTAATTAGCAAGCATGGTGGAAATTTCAGCTTCCGGTATCTTTCTTTTGTTTATGATGATATCCTTCATATACTTAGCATAAGGATTTACTTTCAACATATCAGTTAAGCGCATACGTAAGAAAATAGGTCTAATCATTTCAGCAAAGCGCTCAAAATCCTCGTCATCCTTTGACTTGGATGGTTTAGGAGGAAAGGGCATGGGTTTCTGAACCCATGGTTCTCTTTCTTTACCGTGCTTCCTAGCAACAAAATCTCTCTTATCATAACGTTGATTCTTTGATTGTGGGTTATCAAGATCAACAGCAGGTTCAATCTCTACATCGTTGTTTTTGCTAGGTTGAGCATCAACATGAACATTATCATTAACATTATCACTAGGTTAATGTTCATCACCTGATTGAGTTTCAGCATCAAAAATAGAAATATCATTGGGATTATCAGGTGTGTCTACAGTAGGTTCACTAGAAGCATGCAAAGTCCTATCATTTTTCTTTTTCTTCTTTTTAGAAGAACTAGGTGCCTCTAAATTATTTCTTTGAGAATCTTGCTCGATTCTCTTAGGGTGGCCTTCAGGATACAAAGGTTCCTGAGTCATTCTACCAGTTCTAGTAGCCACTCTAACAGCAAAGTCATTTTTATTATTTAATTCCTCAAGCAAATCATTTTGAGCTTTGAGTACTTGCTCAACTTGAGTAGCAACCATAGAAGCATATTTGCTAACGAGGTGAAGTTCATCTTTAACTCTAGCCAGATTATCACTTGCACGTCCTATCTCGAAAGCATTATTCTTTAGCTCTCTACCAACATAAGCATTAAAACTTTCTTGTCTAGCCATAAAGTCATCAAATTCATCTAAGCATGGGATATGAAATTTAGTAGAGGGGATTTCAACTTTATCATATCTATAGAGAGAATTTACCTTTACTACATGTGTCGGGTTATCAAGACAATATGGTTCTTCAACAGGCAGTATATTAAGACCATGTATTTCTTCAATAGGTGGTAAATTCTTAACATCTTCAGCTTTAATACCTTTTTCTTTCATTGATTTCTTTGCCTCTTGCATATCTTCATGACTGAGAAATAAAACACCTCTCTTCTTCGGAGTGGGTTTAGGAATAGGCTCAGGAGTTGGCTCAATTGGTTCAGGAATTGCTTCAGGAATTGGCTCAGGAAGAGTCCAATTATTTTCATTAGTCAATATATTATTCAATAATATTTCAGTTTCGTCGACTGTTCTTTCCCTGAAAACACAACCAGCACAACTATCCAAGTAGTCCTTGGAAGCATCGGTTAGTATATTATAAAAGATATCAAGTATTTCATTTTTCTTAAGAGGATGATTAGGCAAAGCATTAAGTAACCGGAGAAGCCTCCCCCAAGCTTGTGGGAGACTCTCTTCTTTGATTTGCACAAAATTATATATTTCCCACAAGGCAGCTTGTTTCTTATGAGGAGGGAAATATTTAGCAGAGAAGTAATAAATCATATCCTGGGGACTACGCACACAACCAGGAGCAAGAGAATTATAAGAAGTCTTAGCATCACCCTTTAATGAGAACGGAAATATCTTAAGGATATAAACATAGCAGGACTTCTCGTCATTAGTAAACAGGGTAGCTATATCATTCAACTTGGTGAGATGTGCCACAACAGTTTCAGATTCAAGGCCATAAAAAGGATCAGATTCAACTAAAGTAATAATTTCAGGATCAACAGAGAATTCATAATCCTTATCAGTAACACAGATAGGTGAAGTAGCAAAAGCAGGGTCAGGTTTCATTCTAGCATTAAGAGACCGCTGCTTCCATTTAACTAATAATTTCTTAAGATCATTTCTATCATTACAAACAAAGATTTCCCTAGCAGCTTCTTCATTCATAACATAACCCTTAGGAACAACAGGCAATACATAATCATTGGGAGAACTTTCATCATCACTATCATCAATAATAGCATCTTCAATATTTTCATTCCCCCTAACTCTGGCAAGTTGTTCATCAAGAAATTCACCTAATGGCAAAGTAGTATCACACACAGAAGTAGTTTCATCATGCATAGCAGAAGTGGCATCATCAATAACATGCGACATATCAGAATTCATAGCAGTAGCAGGTTTAGGTGTCGCAAGCTTACTCATAACAGAAGGAGAATCTAGTGTAGAGCTAGATGGCAGTTCCTTACCTCCCCTCGTAGTTGAGGGATAGATCTTGGTTTTAGTGTCTTTCAAGTTCTTCATAGTGATCAACATATATAAATCCCAAGTGACTCAGAGAATAGAGCTATGCTCCCCGACAACGGCGCCAGAAATTAGTCTTGATAACCCACAAGTGTAGGGGATCGCAACAGCTTTCGAGGGTGAAGTACAACCCAAATTTATTGATTCGACACAAGGGGAGCCAAAGAATTTTCTTGAGTATTAGCAGTTGAGTTGTCAATTCAACCACACCTGGATAACTTAGTATCTGCAGCAAAGTATTTAGTAGCAAAGGTGGTATGATAGTAATGGTAACAGTAGCAAAAGTAAAATAAATGTTTTTGGGTTTTTATAGTAATTGTAACAGTAGCAACGGAAAAGTAAATAAGCGAAGAACAATATATGAAAAGCTTGTAGGCAATGGATCAGTGATGGATAATTATGCCGGATGTGATTCCTCATGTAATAGCTATAACATAGGGTGACACAAAACTAGCTCCAATTCATCAATGTAATGTAGGCATGTATTTCATAAATAGTCATACGTGCTTATGGAAAAGAACTTGCATGAAATCTTTTGTCCTACCCTCCCGTGGCAGCGGGGTCCTAGTGGAAACTAAGGGATATTAAGGCCTCCTTTTAATAGAGAACCAGACCAAAGCATTAACACATAGTGAATACATGAACTCCTCAAACTACGGTCATCACCGAGAAGTATCTCGATTATTGTCACTTCGGGGTTGTCGGATCATAACACATAATAGGTGACTATAGACTTGCAATATAGGTTCAATAACACACATATATTCATGAAAACATAATAGGTTCAGATCTGAAATCATGGCACTCGGGCCCTAGTGACAAGCATTAAGTATAGCAAAGTCATAGCAACATCAATCTCAGAACATAGTGGATACTAGGGATCAAACCCTAACAAAACTAACTTGATTACATGGTAAATCTCATCCAACCCATCACCGTCCAGCAAGTGTACGATGGAATTACTCACGCACGGCGGTGAGCATCATGAAATTGGTGATGGAGGATGGTTGATGATGACGACGGCGGCGAATCCCCCTCTCCGAAGCCCCGAACGGACTCTAGATCAGCCCTTCCGAGAGAGATTAGGGCTTGGCGGCAGCTCCGTGTCGTAAAACGCGATGAAATTATCTCTCTGATTTTTTCTCCGCGAGACGGAATATATGGAGTTGAAGTTGAGGTCGGTGGAGGTCCAGGGGGGCCACGAGATAGAGGGCGCGCCCTACAGGGGGTGCGCCCCCCTGTCTCGTGGACAGGCCCTGGGCCCCCTGATGTATTTCTTTCGCCCAGAAATTCTTATTAGTTCCAAAAAGTGCGTCCGTGGATTTTCAGGACATTCCGAGAACTTTTCTTTTCTACACTTAAACAACATCATGGTAGTTCTGCTGAAAATAGCGTCAGTCCGGGTTAGTTTCATTCAAATCATGCAAGTTAGAGTCCAAAACATGGGCAAAAGTGTTTGGAAAAGTAGATACGTTGGAGACATATCACATAGTAATGTTTCTAACACCCATAGAGCTTTGGTGATGATCATGTTTTGCTCGTGGAAGAGGCTTAGTCAACGGGTCTGCAACATTCAGATCTGTGTGTATATTGCAAATCTCTATGTCCCCTTCTGACACTTGGTGACGAATGGAATTGAAGCGCCTCTTGATGTGCTTGGTTCTCTTGTGAAATTTGGATTCCTTTGCCAAGGCAATTGCACTAGTGTTGTCACAAAAGATTTTCATTGGACCCGATGCACTAGTTATGACACCTAGATCGGATATGAACTCCTTCATCCAAACTCCTTCATTTGCTGCTTCCGAAGAAGCAATGTACTCCGCTCTACACATAGATCCCGCCACGACGCTCTGCTTGGAACTGCACCAATTGGTAGCTCCTCCATTCAATAAAAATACGTATCCGGTTTGTGACTTAGAATCATCCGGATCAGTGTCAAAGCTTGCATCGACGTAACCGTTTACAACAAGCTCTTTGTCACCTCCATAGACGAGAAACATATCCTTAGTCCTTTTCAGGTATTTCAGGATGTTCTTGACCGCTGTCCAGTGGTCCACTCCGGGATTACTTTGGTACCTCTCTGCTATGCTTATAGCAAGACATACATCAGGTCTGGTACACGGCATTGCATATATGATAGAACCTATGGTTGAAGCATAGGGAATGACTTTCATTTTCTCTCTATCTTCTGCGGTGGTCGGGCTTTGAGTCTGACTCAACTTCAACCTTGTAACACAAGCAAGAACCCTTTCTTTGACTGATCCATTTTGAACTTCTTCAAAACTTTATCAAGGTATGTGCTTTATGAAAGTCCAATTAAGCGTCTTGATCTATGTCTATAGATCTTGATGCCCAATATGTGAGAAGCTTCTCCAAGATATTTCATAGAAAAACTCTTATTCAGATATACCTTTATGCTATCCAAAAATTCTATATCATTTCCAATCAACAATATTTCATCTACATATAAGATTAGAAATGCTATAGAGCTCCACTCACTTTCTTGTAAATACAGGCTTCTCCAAAAGTCTGTATAAAACCATATGCTTTGATCACACTATCAAAACATGTATTCCAACTTCGAGAGGCTTGCACAAGTCCATAAATGGATCGCTGGAGCTTGCACACTTTGTTAGCACCCTTTGGATCGACAAAACCTTCCGGTTGCATCATATACAACTCTTCTTCCAGAAATCCATTCAGGAATGCAGTTTTGACATCCATTTGCCAAATTTCATAATCATAACATGCATCAATTGCTAACATGATTCAGATAGACTTAAGCATCGCTATGGGTGAGAAAGTCTCATCGTAGTGAACTCCTTGAACTTGTTGAAAACCTTTCGCAATAAGCCGAGCTTTGTAAAGAGTAACATTACCGTCTGTGTCGGTCTTCTTCTTAAAGATCCGTTTATTTTCTATGGCTTGCCGATCATCGGGCAAGTCCACCAAAGTCCACATTTTGTTCTCATACATGGATCCCACCTTAGATTTCATGGCCTCAAGCCACTTCGCGGAATCTGGGCTCATCATCGCTTCCTCATAGTTCGTAGGTTCATCATGGTCTAGTAACATGACTTCCAGAACAGGATTACCGTACCACTCTGGTGTGGATCTTACTCTGGAAGACCTACGAGGTTCAGTAGTAACTTTATCTGAAGCTTCATGATCATCATCGTTAGCTTCCTCACTAATTGGTGTAGGAATCACTGGAACTGATTTCTGTGATGAACTACTTTCCAATAAGGGAGAAGGTATAGTTACCTCATCAAGTTCTACTTTCCTCCCACTCACTTCTTTCGAGAGAAACTCCTTCTCTAGAAAGGATCCATTCTTAGCAACAAAGATTTTGCCTTCCGATCTGTGATAGAAGGTGTACCCAACTGTTTCCTTTGGGTATCCTATGAAGACGCACTTCTCCGATTTGGGTTCGAGCTTATCAGGTTGAAGCTTTTTCACATAAGCATCGTAGCCCCAAACTTTAAAAAACAACAACTTTGGTTTCTTGCCAAACCACGGTTCATAAGGCGCCGTCTCAACGCATTTTGATGGTGCCCTATTTAAAGTGAATGCAGCTGTCTCTAAAGCATAACCCCAAAATGATAGCGGTAAATCAGTAAGAGACATCATAGATCGCACCATATCTAATAAAGTATGATTATGATGTTCGGACACACCATTTCTCTGTGGTGTTCCAGGTGGCGTTAATTGTGAAACTATCCCATGTTTTTTCAAATGAAGACCAAACTCATAAGTCAAATATTCTCCTCCACGATCAGATCGTAGAAACTTTATTTTCTTGTTACAATGATTTTCTACTTCACTATGAAATTCTTTGAACTTTTCAAATGTTTTAGACTTATGCTTCATTAAGTAGATATAACCATATCTGCTCAAATCATCTGTGAAGGTAAGAAAATAACGATACCCACCACGAGCATCAATACTCATTGGACCGCATACATTGGTATGTATTATTTCCAATAAGTCAGTAGCTCATTCCATTGTTCCAGATAACAGAGTTTTAGTCATCTTGCCCATAAGGCACGGTTCGCAAGCACCAAGTGATTCATAATCAAGTGATTCCAAAAGGCCATCAGCATGGAGTTTCTTCATGCGCTTTACACCGATATGACCCAAACGGTAGTGCCACAAATAAGTTGCACTATCATTATTAAACTTCAATCTTTTGGCTTCAACACTATGAATATGTGTATTACTACTATCGAGATTCAACAAAAATAGACCACTCGGCAGGGGTGCATGACCATAAAAGATATTACTCATATAAATAGAACAACCATTATTCTATGATTTAAATGAATAACTGTCTCACATTAGACAAGATCAAGATATAATGTTCATGCTCAACGCTGGCATCAAATAACAATTATTCAGGTCTAAAACTAATCCCGATGGTAGATGTAGAGGTAGCGTACTAACCGCGATCACATCGACTTTGGAACCATTTCGCACGCGCATCGTTACCTCGTCCTTAGGCAATCTTCGCTTAATTCGTAGCCCCTGTTTCGAGTTGCAAATATGAGCAACAAAACCAATATCAAATACCCAGGCGCTACTGTGAGCATTAGTTAAGTACACATCAATAACATGTACATCAAATATACCTTTCACTTTGCCATCCTTCTTATTCGCCAAATACTTGGGGCAGATCTGCTTCCAGTGACCAGTCCCTTTGCAGTAGAAGCACTCAGTTTCAGGCTTAGGTCCAAACTTGGGTTTCTTCTCTTGAGCAGCAACCTTTTTGCCATTCTTCTTGAAGTTCCCTTTCTTCCCTTTGCCCCTTTTCTTGAAACTAGTGGTCTTATTGACCATTAACACTTGATGCTCCTTTTTGATTTCTACCTCCGCGGCCTTTAGCATTGCGAAGAGCTCGGGAATAGTCTTGTTCATCCCTTGCATATTATAGTTCATCATGAAGCCTTTATAGCTTGGTGGTAGTGATTGAAGAACTCTGTCAATGACACAATCAACTCGAAGATCAACTCCCATCTAAGTCAAGTGATTATGATACCCAGACATTTTGAGTATCTGTTCACTGACACAACTATTCTCCTCCATTTTACAGTTGTAGAACTTGTTGGAGACTTCATATCTCTCAACTCGGGCATTTGCTTGAAATATTAACTTCAACTCTTGGAACATCTCATATGCTCCATGACGTTCAAAACGTCTTTGAAGTCCCGACTCTAAGCCGTAAAGCATGGCACATTGAACTATCGAGTAGTCATCATCTTTGCTCTGCCAGACGTTCTTAACGTCATCAGTAGCATCTACAGCAGGCCTCACACCCAATGGTGCTTCCAAGACGTAATTCTTTTATGCAGTAATGAGGATAATCCTCATGTTACGGGCCCAGTCTGTGTAGTTGCTGCCATCATCTTTCAACTTAGCTTTCTCTAGGAACGCATTAAAATTCAAAGGAACGGTGCCACGGGCCATTGATCTACAACAACATAGACATGAAAAATACTATCAGGTACTAAGTTCATGATAAATTAAAGTTCAATTGATCATATTACTTAAGAACTCCCACTTAGGTAGACATCCCTCTAATCATCTAAGTGATCACGTGATCCAAATCAACTAAACCACGTCCGATCATCACGTGAGATGGAGTAGTTTTCAATGGTGAACATCACTATGTTGATCATATCTACTATATGATTCACGCTCGACCTTTCGGTCTCAGTGTTCCGAGGCCATATCTGCATATGCTAGGCTCGTCAAGTTTAACTCGAGTATTTTGCATGTGCAAAACTGGCTTGCACCCGTTGTATGTGAACGTAGAGCTTATCACACCCGATCATCACATGGTGTCTCGGCACGACGAACTGTAGGAACGGTGCATACTCAGGGAGAACACTTGTACCTTGAAATTTAGTAAGGGATCATCTTATAATACTACCGACGTTCTAAGCAAAATAAGAGGCATAAAGGATAAACATCACATGCAATCAAAATATGTGACATGATATGGCCATCATCATCTTGTGCTCATGATCTCCATCACCGAAGCATCGTCATGATCTCCAACGTCACCGGCGCGACACCTTGATCTCCATGGTAGCATGTCGTCGTCTCGCCAACTATTGTTACTACGACTATCGCTATCTCATAGTGATCAAGTAAAACAATTACATGGCGATTGCGTTGCATACAAGAAAGCGACAACCATATGGCTCCTGCCAGTTGCCGATAACTTTGTTACAAAACATGATCATCTCATACAACAATTTATATCACATCATGCTTGACCATATCACATCACAACAAGCCCTGCAAAAACAAGTTAGACGTCCTCTACTTTGTTGTTGCAAGTTTTACGTGGCTGCTACTGGCTTCTAGCAAGAACCGTTCTTACCTACGCATCAAAACCACAACGATTTTTTGTCAAGTTTGTTGTTTTAACCTTCAACATGGATCGGGCGTAGCCACACTCGATTCAACTAAAGTTGGAGAAACACACACTCACCAGCCACCTATGTGCAAAACACGTTGGTAGAACCAGTCTTGCCGAAGCGTACGCGTAATGTCGGTCTGAGCCGCTTCATCCAACAATACCGCTGAATCAAAGTATGACATGCTAGTAAGCAGTATGACTATTATCGCCCACAAGTCTTTGTGTTCTACTCGTGCATATAACATCTACGCATAGACCTAGCTCGGATGCCACTGTTGGGAATGCGGTAATTTCAAAAAAATTCCTACGATCAAGCAAGATCTATCTATGTGATGCATAGCAATGAGAGGGGAGAGTTTGTCCACGTACCCTCGTAGACCGAAAGCGGAAGCATTTAGTTAACGTGGTTGATGTAGTCAAACGTCTTCGCGATCCAACCGATCCAAGCACCGAACGTACAGCATCTCCGCGTTCAGCACACGTTCAACTCGGAGACGTCCCTCGTACTCTTGATCCAGTTGAGGCCGAGGGAGAGTTTCATCAGCACGACGGCATGATGACGGTGATGATGAAGTTACCGACGCAGGGCTTTGCCTAAGCACTAAGACGATATGACCGAGGTGTATAAGTGTGGAGGGGGGCACCGCACACGGCTAAAAAAAATTGTCAACTTGTGTCTAAGGGGTGCCCCCCTCCCGCGTATATAAAGGAGTGGAGGAGGGGAGGGCTAGCCCTCTATGGTGCGTCCAAGGGGGGAGTCCTACTCCTAGCGGGAGTAGGATTTCTCTTTCCCAAGTTGGAGTAGGAGAGGAAGGAAGGGGGAGAGAGAGGGAAGGAAAGGGGGGCCGCCCCCACCCAATTCAGATTGGGCTTGGGGGGAGGTGCCCTCCACCTGTCTGCCTCATCCTCTCTCCCACTAAAACCCAATAAGGCCCATACACTCCCCGGGGGGTTCCGGTAACCCCACGGTACTCCCGTAAATGCCCGAACTCATCCGGAACCATTCCGATGTCCAACCATAGTCGTCCAATATATCAATTTTTATGTCTCGACCATTTCGAGACTCCTCGTCATGTCCGTGATCACATCCGGAACTCCAAACTACATTCGGTACATCAAAACACATAAACTCATAATACCAATCATCATCGAACGTTAAGCGTGCGGACCCTACGGGTTCGAGAACTATGTAGACATGACCGAGACACGTCTCCGGTCAATAACCAATAGCGGAACCTGGATGCTCATATTGGTTCCAACATATTTTACGAAGATCTTTATCGGTCAAATAGCATAACAACATATGTTGTTCCCTTTGTCATCGGTATGTTACTTGCCCGAGACTCGATCGTCGGTATCTCAATACCTAGTTCAATCTCGTTACCAGCAAGTCTCTTTACTCATTCCGTAATACTTCATCCCGCAACTAACTCATTAGTCACAATGCTTGCAAGGCTTATAGTGATGAGTATTACCGAGAGGGCCCAGAGATACCTCTCTGAAACACGGAGTGGCAAATCCTAATCTTGATCTATGCCAACCCAACAAACACCTTTGGAGACACTTGTAGAGCACCTTTATAATCACCCTTTTACGTTGTGACGTTTGGTAGCACACAAAGTGTTCCTCCGGTATTCGGGAGTTGCATAATCTCATAGTCTGAGGAACTTATATAAGTCATGGAGAAAGCAGTAGCAATGAAACTAACACGATCATAATGCTAAGCTAACGGATGGGTCATGCCCATCACATAATTCTCCTAATGATGTGATCCCATTCATCAAATGACAACACATGTCTATGGTTAGGAAACATAACCATCTTTGATTAACGAGCTAGTCAAGTAGAGGCATACTAGGGACTATATGTTTTGTCTATGTATTCACACATGTACTAAGTTTCCGGTTAATACAATTCTAGCATGAATAATAAACATTTATCATGAATTAAGGAAATAAATAATAACTTTATTATTGCCTCTAGGGCATATTTCTTTCAGTCTCCCACTTGCACTAGAGTCAATAATCTAGATTACATAGTAATGATTCTAACACCCATGGAGCTTTAGTGTTGATCATGTTTTGCTCATGGAAATAAATAATAACTTTATTATTGCCTCTAGGGCATATTTCCTTCGGTCTCCCACTTGCACTAGAGTTACTAATCTAGATTACATAGTAATGATTCTAACACCCATGGAGCCAGTGGTCTAACCAAAATCGCGTGGACTTGCCATCGTTAACACTAAGCTTAGCTCCTAACGCAAAGGCCAGTTTGACAACCTGGATCCCATTCAAGAATTTCGATCCTTTAGCATTCGAAGTTAGGAAATTCCCGCCGGGGAAATATTTCGCTCTAAGGATGTCTGCCCAGAGTCCCTACTCGTTTTGGGCAAGTTTCCAGAGCCACTTGGAAAGAAGGGCAATGTTCATAAGTTTGGAATTGAGGATCCCTAGGCCGCCAAATTTCTCTGGACGACATAATGCAGCCCACTTAATTAAGTGATACTTCTGTTTGGACCCAGTTCCTTCCCAAAAGAACTTAGATTGAGGGGTGTCAAGCTTGGCGTGGACACCATCTGCCAGGAGAAACATGCCCGTTGTAAACATGGGCAAGAAGGAGAGGCTGGTATTTGTCAGAATGAGCCTAGCGGCCAAAGACATAAACTGACCACGCCATGGACTGGCCCGGTTCGCCACCTTGCCATACAAGGGTTCCCACTCATGGATAGATATGTGTTTATCTGAGATGGGAAGGCCCAAGTACTTAAACGGAAAGCTCCCAAACTTATAGTTAAGAAGGTTGGCAACACGAATCGCGAGAGGTTCGGCCATCCCAATGGCTATCACCTCGCTCTTGAGAAAGTTGATCTAGAGGCCAAAGACAATCTCAAAAGCAAGAAGAATGAGCTTGGTCGAGGCTATACTAAGGTCATCCGGCTCGAAGAGCAACATGGTGTCTTCCGCATATTGAAGGTGCGTGACCCCTCCAGGAATGAGGTGTGGAACGACACCATGGATGTGACCAGCCCCCTTGGCCTTATTAATCATGGCCGAGAGGGCGTCCACAACTAGGTTAAAGATTAGGGGGGAGGAGGGGTTGCCTTGCCTAAGCCCGGGCTTGTTGCAGAAGAAGTTCCCAACTTCTCCGTTGATTGACACCGCTGTCTGGCCTCCGAAAACCAGATGCATAACACGATGAACGAAACCTCACTCGAATCCCTTTCAGTCCAGGACCTCGCGATGCAGGATTATACACGAAAGATCCTTTTTTGGCTCTCCCCAGGGATCCCAGATGAGGGAAGCCTAGGAGAGCCGCCGACTCCAACTATCATCATTGAGCAACTCAAAAAAGCTCGGATTCGATTACAGAAAATCGAACTAGAAGCAGACGAGTATCGAATGAATGGATACTCTCAGATAGAACAAGATCATTAGCCCATACTGCTCCACAAAGAATACCTACGGTTAAAAGGGTAAATCCTAGGCTAATGACACGATAACTCCAAGAAACCAAACACTACAGTACCAATTAAAAAAACGGTCGTAGCTACTGGGCGGCAAAATGGATTTTGGAATTTATTGACCCTGTTATCCATCGACTACGCCTTTCGACCTGATCTTAGGCCCTGACTCACCCTCCGTGGACGAACCTTGCGGAGGAAACCTTGGGTTTTCGGGGCATTGGCACTTAGATCCAGCTCTACCCAAACTTTTTTGGTTCACCCCAACATTACCCACTTGTCCGACTATTGCTAAGCAGTTTTGGGATACTAAACGGACCTCCCCAGATGGTAATCTTGAAGTGGCCGTAAAATTTAATAGGGCTTTCTTTCTAAAAAAAGATGCTTGCTAATTTGATTAATATTAATATCGGGAGATAGAATGAATTTATGCTTCACTAATTGAATGATAAATGACTACAAGCGTAGGAGATAGCCATAATGCCTTTCAAATCCTCCTAGCCACTATCCTACTGCAATAATTCTCGCTAAGAAGAATGACCATGTCGTGGCAATTCCATATCTAGAGAAATAGCATAGTCCTTTTATACAGACTGCTAAGTGTGGAGATGGGAATCGAACCCGTGACCTCAAGGTTATGAGCCTCGTGAGCTACCAAACTGCTCTACTCCGCTCTGGAGTACTAGAAATTGGTGGACAAAAAAGGCTTGAATACAAGCCTCTAACATGTCTACCAAAATAGTTCACTCGGTCGTAGGCTTTTTCGAAGTCCAGCTTGAGGAGCACAGCCGACTGCCGGGTTCGCTTTAACTTGTGAACTATCTCCTGAAGCAACACCGGCCCCTCGAGGATATTGCGGCCTTTGAGAAAAGCCGACTGACTTCGGTTGATTACTCTTTGCGCAACAAGGGCAAGCCTCATCGCATAGGCCTTTGCGCCAATTTTGAAAGGCACATTAATGAGGGTGATAGGACGGTATAGTTTGATTGTGTCAGCCCCTTTGACCTTGGGGATTAAACTAATGACCCCAATGTTGAGGCGCGAGATGTCTACCGTGCCTAACGCAAAACCATTTATAATGTTGTAAAAGAGCTCTTTGAGCATGGGCCAAAAGCGATGGGAGAAAGCCACCGGCCAGTCATCTGGACCCGGGGCAGTATCTATCTTCATCGAACCGACAACACTATCAATTTCCTCTGTGGAAAAGGACAAGGCCAGAAGGTCGTTTTTGGCCTGAGCAACCCGAGCGTCGTCTCCCCAAAAGTCTGCTCGCATGCGAAGGGATTTCTCCTCCGCTATTCCCAACAGGTTGAGGAAGAACTCGTAAATGTGGGCCGAGATATCCTCTTAGCTTACTAGCACCCCTTGCTCGGATTGGAGATGTAGGATCGAGCATTTTCGTTTATGCCCATTGGCATAGGCATGAAAATAACCCGTGTTAGTGTCTCCCTTGGTGATCCACTTGACGCCGCACCTACGACGCCAATATTCCTCCTCTTCCCTAAGGATGGAGAGCACTTGGTTTTCTAGGGCGTGATGATTGGCTCACTCAGCCTTCGAGAAGGATCTGGTATCAGCTTGTGCATCGAGGGACTTGATTTCTTCAATGAGAGCTTCTCTTGCTCGCTTCGACGCACTACCATGATTTGCCCCCCATCCGTAGAGGAAGCCACGCAAGACACCAGCTGCTGAGATCCATAGATCCATCGCCCCCCTGGGCCGGCCGACCATGACCATCGCTTGCTCCCAGCGAGCAATGATTAGAGGGACAAAACCGTCAACATCGAACCAGCCAGTCTCGAAGTAAAACCGCGGGCTACGCTTGATCCTGTCCTCCCATGAGGCCAAGATAAGTGGGATGTGATCCGACCCGATTCGAGTTTCCGCTACTAGCGTGCACATGGGGAATAAAACTTCCCAATCAGTCGAAACGAAAATGCGATCAAGAATGCTACGAACCGGGGCTACCTGTTTGTTAGTCCAAGTATATCTAGCGCCAGCCCTAGAAATTTCCCGTAGTGCGGACACCGCAATTGCATTATTGAACATCGCCACCCTTGGCTACTCAGTGTTACTGGAATTCTTATCAGCCCCGAGCATATAAGGTTGAAATCTCCCCCAAGAACGATGGGGATGTTCGCGACTTGCTTGGTCCCAACTGGTGCTTGAATTTTGCCCAAAAATTCCGCCGCACGCGAGTGGTCAGCCGGGCCGTACACACACACTATCGCCCAGATAGCTAAGGACACACGGTGCTTAATCATAGGCGAAATAAAGAAAGAACTCGATTCCCAGCTTACAACATCACAAAAATCACGATTACATCCCAAAATAAGCCCGCCCGAGTGACCGCAGGAGGGGACCCATCCCCACAAGAAACACTGGAGGAGGTCTAAGGCCGCAAGTTCCCTAAAGGTGAAGGCAACTTTGATAGTCTCTTGAAGCGCAACGATATCGATATGTTCACGAGCAATGTACTCTCTAAGCTAGGTGTGTCTACCAGAGTGGCCGCAGCCCCTAATGTTCCAAAATAAGTATCGCATCAGATTATACGGTTGCGGAGGCGAACCCCTCTGGATGTTACCGGTTTTGCCACTGTTTTCTTGGTCGGGGCACGACTGGTGGAGGGGGTCACGTTTGCCTCCCTGGCTTCACCCCCTCCACTCGATAGGACTAGCACCCGAGCACCAGGCACATCCCCAATTGTGTCCTGGGCCGGCGCAGAAGCCGCGGTGGCCTCCCTGGCCTTGGCCACAGCCGCAGCTTCCCCCAGAGCCGCTTGGGCATCCTCACGCACACGGATCAGAGAAATAATCGCACCGCCCTCTGTACCTAACTCAAAACCACTATCGTCGAGGAACGAGGCTAATTGAGGATCAAAGAAAGCATTCAGAATTTTGTAAGAGGGGGGGAGGGATTACCTGAAGTCTCGAGATTCTTGTCAGCGAGGCGAAGCTGAGCACTCTCCAGGGAGGAGAGCTCCCCCAACGTCGCCTTGGATCTTGCGCTTGGAGCCCGCTGCACCACCGGAGTCACCTTGGAGCGCTTGGCCTTGGCAGCCGCACCCACAGAGCCGAGCGCAGCCTGAAGATCCCCACTCGCAGCTGCGGCCCGAGACGGGAGGGACAACACAACTGGGTTGGACACCGGCTTCCGGCCAGCTGTCTTCTTGTGGGGGCGCCCAGAGCCACCGGAACTGCGGTGGCTCGACAGGGGAGAGCGGAGAGGTGGTTCATTGAGCACACATCTGGCATCAGCACCCTGCAGATGGAGGGGCTCAAGATGCTGGGGAGACCGATAGTGGTGTAGAATAAGTTGTGAGAGACTCGAAAGGTTTTTTCTCATGCATGTCTAAAGTGAGCTCATTTAGGTGTAGAGTCACCTTGCCTTGTACTGCTTTGTCACGTGCCTTTGTCATTGGTCCTATTTAAACTTGTGCAAACATCAGGCTGAGCTGGATTTCAGGCCGGGCTTGTAAAAGCCTTACCTTCTTTTCTCTAGTCCGAGCCCGGCCAGAAGCCCGAAAGCTCAACCTAAAATAAAGGAAAAAAGGAAGCTCAAGCCCGATCCATTTTTTTCGGGACAGGTCGTCAGGGCGGGCTGCCCATGCTCAAGTCTATTACCATTGGATCCTAAAAAAAAGTCTATTACCATTGGTGCTTTCCTGCTTGGTATGATAATGTATGCAGGACCCAACATATCACCTTGTCATCC